>NC_086325.1:42135877-42476949 GCF_036172605.1 Pelobates fuscus
GGGGAGTTCAAGGACATGCTACCTGCCCAATAAGATGACTTGTGTTCGTACAGTTTAAAGTTACACAACAAGTACTTTAAGTGTCATTTGAAAGAGGACATTAATATGCTTTGCATAATCAGACATAATGCAAACTCATAAAATCGACTGAAAATGCAAGTGTGCAGGTTGAAAAATTTTACACACACATGCTATTACAATGCCAGGCACTGTCAGGGTAATTAACCAGAACTAGAATTAAGTAGATTATTGAAAATTGTAGACCTAAAACAGCTACAATGGTAAAAAAAAATAAAAAAAAATCTTTAACTCCACTATTTTTCCATCTTAGCAATTTTAGCCTATAATTTCAAATTCCTATGTCCATTCCTGACTTTTTTTGGATTCATGGGATAAACGTGTGTGTATACCACTTTATGAAACTTGGATTTTTTTGTTTAAGTACCAAATACACAGCAATCCTCATGTCTTTGTCTTTTCCCACCACTATCATAAAGTTAATGTGCCATATACCGTAGTGTACAGCATTTACATTTCAAGAACAATGCATTAACACTTTATAAAGATCCCTAAAAACTCGGGCCTTTTACCAGGAACTCCAATATCCCAAGTAAGTGGATTAATCTCATAGGTGCAGGCTTTAGGCTGCTAGACTAGGGCCTGCCAAAAATTGTGTACATTGACGTTGTGGCAGTCTTATGCAATGTATGATCATATAGTGTAACTAAACCCGCATTATTTTTGTTTGTTTTTTAATTTAGGTGTTTAAAAAAAAAAAAGCTATTACATTCTTTGAACTTTGAATTTGCTGTTTAGTGAATAAGTGAGTTTTCTGGATCTGGCTAATAATAATATACACACGCATACATATATATATATATATATATATATATATATATATATATATCATGCTTTCAGCAACCCCTCCATATATATAGTATAATAAACCTATATATAATTTTTCCCAGCTGCAAATAAATATATATATACACTCCAAGATTGAAAATGGCCTGTTGCGATTGCAAAAAGTAGAGAAATTTCAGATGTTTGTCTTTGTTCTGTAGAGGGATGTGCTTCCATTTACTGCCCTGCTGACAATTAAAATTGTGCTCCAACCACTCTATGTTGTTAAAGAAAGCTCAGCTATACTTTTTCGTTCGTGATAGACTTGAGAGATCCAGGCATGACACTGAAGGATGCGAAGTGTGAATGCTATTTTTGAAGCAGCTCGTAAGACCACAGTCTTTTAGCTTGTCAATCACAAGGAGATAACTCATCACTTGGGATGAATCCAAGTGAGCATTACTGCAAAAACGAATAAAAAGATCACCAGATGTATCTTCAAGGTCATTTCTACTTTTCAGTACAGCACGTTGAGTAATGCAATGTTATGAAACGTATAAATCTAAACTTGGGCTCAATGCATTCATATGTTCTATTTAAGCTTGAATATGAATCTTCTCTATTTCAAATAAAAAATGGCAGAAGATTTATCACTTTAGATTTCATGCACATTAGATGCTAGATTACTAAAATTAAAAAGAGAGTTTTGGATAATTAGTTCACTTCTACTCTTTTGGACCCTTGTAGTTAATGATAGATTTATATATAACTAGATGACTTCAGCTATATAAACTTTAGATCTAAATTGTCCCATATGTGTTGGTACAGTGTTCGTTTAGGATAAAATGTCCACCATTCTTTGTTGCTTTGTTTCATTCCATTTTTCTTGGAGCCCACATAAAACAAATTAAATAGACAATCTAAGCACCAAAACAACTTTAGCTTAATAAAGCCATTTTTGTGTATGGATCATGCCCCTGCAGTTTTACTGCTCAATTCTCTGCTATTTAGGATTTAAACCTCTGTTTGTTTCTGTTTATGCAGCCCTAGCCATACCTCCCATAGATGTCACTCACACAGCCTGCATTAAAAAAAAAATGGTTTAATTTCCAATCAGATGAGACAGCACAGTGTGTTTACTTTACAAGTTTGTATCTCTTGCTCTGTTAATTGGACTTTAATCATACACGTGCTGCTGTGGGCACTGGCGGGCTATTAACAGTAAATGAGATACCTTCTAAAGTTAACAGACTGTGCAATAAAGAAAGTTTAAACATCAGGAAATATTTAGGGAGACTCTGCAGGTCACATGCGGAGGAGGTGTGACTAGGGGTGCCTAAATGGCAGAGAATTGAGCAGTTAGGCAGCAGGACCAGAATCTATACACAGTGGAGTAACTACTACAGTTGCAGCGGGTGACCGTGAGCCACTATAACTTCAGGGACGGTGCATTAATTGTAGTTAATGGATGCATATATTAGTTCTATTCTGAAGTCTAGCCAAATGGCCTTATGTGCTGATGACTGGGATTTCACACTTTTAATGATACTTAGTATAACAAACATTAGGTCTTGAGCATTTTCTAAAATATGTTACTCTGTTCAAAACTTCAAATCATTATGAATGTAGATTGCACCGGTTTACAAAAAAAATAAATACATTAAAAGTATATATATATAGTAAATGAAAAAAAAAATGATTAGGCTCTTGTTCTAAGACAATCCCCCTTATTCTGCCACAGAATACAATACTCGCCGCGATAGCTTCCCAAGGAAAGCTGCCTCTGCAGCTTTTAACAAACACACTAAATCATAGTTGAAACAGAAATTACCATAATTCTCATTTATGATATTTAATTTCTTCCTCTATAGAACAGAGCGAGCAAGAATTGCAATTAACGGACCATTCTGCGAGATGAAGCAGGACACAGAAATTGCTCTCTGCATTCAAGCTGCAATCAAAAAGCTAATAGCGTCTACAACTTCAATTTTCAGGCAACGAATTGCACCTGAAGAATGGTGCAGAAATGGTAAGAAATAATTAATAGAAATTGCTATCTTGACAGCTAAGAAATCAGTGATCACGCAGTGTCGAGCGATCAGGTTGTCTTTCATTAAAGGTGTAATTTGGTCCAGTTAAAGATGTGGCAGTTGATATTAAATTAAATTTTACTTAAACTTTTCAATGCCAGGCTTCCTTTGACACAAAAGTCCCTGTGACTCCCAGGTAATTTCTCCGTGCCCTATTAAAAAGACTGAATAAACAAGTCCGTAATGACTCAGCGGAGTCAGACTCGTCTTCTTTGAGATTTAACAACGGTTTAATTGAACGCCAACAATGACTATAAAAGCCAAATGAAACATAGAAAATGAACCTGTATGGTACATGAACCCAATTTAGAAAAAGCAAACTTTCACAAGAACTTTATTGTTATATCTTCATTTCACAGTTCTCGCGTAACACTCAATCTTAACGCTTTACAAAGATTACCGATTATCCATAGACCTCAAGGAAAATGGTAAACATTATACGGATGAGGAACAAGCCTAGAACATTAGTGGCTATCCCCGTAGACAGAGCACTTGGTGAAGATAGGACTTGTTGATGACAGCAGTCTCTGTGACATAATGCCAAGTGACCTGGCACTGTTAATAAGGCAGTAATTACTGATTGAAATAAACCTTTTGCTGTAAATATAACAACTGGTGTTATGTAATATAAAATATTGTAGAACCACAGCCAGTCATTTCAGACAACCTGCATGTGTCTTTGAACAATAAATACATTTATAATTCTCCACGCTACTCCCTCCACTGGGACCAGTATACTGGACAGGATTTATTGGTCAAAAGAGTACAGTATTTATCATTTGTAAGTCTTTAGATCCACTAAAGAATACCCACAGCTGCTAAATGTATGGAACACGTTAGGCTAGTTCTTTTTATTGACATCCCTCCTCCCATTGCTCCAGTGGGAAATTTTATATTATTATATCAACTTTTTTCCCCTCCAAAAAATAACGAAAATAAAAGTGTAAAATCGAAAACAAACAAGTAAGCAGCCTAAGTATTTCGCTTTCCAGGATCTCCTGTACGAGGAGGAATGTACCACTTTTTACCCTAATTTTTTAAGTGGCATATTCTGTCCATTCTAATCAGATGGCATGTGTCATTTAAATTGTTGTGTATAAGTATTTCTGAACTTGAAATATGTAGATTAAATTTTTCGAACTATCAAGTTAGATATAAGAAATATCTATTTTGGTTCTCTCCATGAGAGCAATTATCTGGCGTTTATTATCCAAATTATTTGTATGAGTGTAGGTTGGCGATAATGATCTACAGTTTTATAATTGATTTATGGAAACACATTCCGTATTTAGGTTGTCGTACATTTTTACTATGTAAGTTTCTCCAATAATGTATATCTTGTCAATCTCTCCAACATCATTATGCATTCTAGATCGTATGCACCCTTGTTGACATCAAGCAGAGTGGATTTGCCATGCCAGAACAAATCTACAATGGTTAGCATGGAAAATTTTGCAATTACTATTCCACGTTATAGTAGAGGCAGCCTAGGAATGAAAATAGATATTTCACTTGAATTTACTGAAAGATCAGATAATTTGACCATTACAAAGACCTATTTCAAGGGATTATATAAAATATTCCCTGAAATGCCATTATAATGGCTGGGACATCAGATTGTCAAATAAATTCTACTTAAAGAACTACTTTCACAGAACAAAACTACTTCCATTATATCCCATTCATCTCTTCATACCTAGTCATTAAAACTGGCAACTCAGTTTTATGTATTTCAACAGTTACATCAAACCTCTTTATTATAAGAGGATTAATAATAAAAAAAAATAATGGCAATTGATTTTACCACTGCAACGCTGGTCAATAATAAAATCTAAAACTACAGCTATTCTAATTTTTGGGAAATCCAGAGTTATTATAAGATCTAAATGGTCTACAAAAAAAATAAAGAATAAGCAAATTTTGTTTTTCATGGTTTAATAAATTGAAACATCATTTATATTGTTATAACAGTCATATAGGAGTTTCTTTAAAGGGACACTATTGTCACCAAAATAACTTTAGCTTACTGATGCAGTTCTGGTTTGTAGATCATGCCCCTGCAGTCTCACTGCTCATTCATCTACTTTTTAACAGTTAAATAATTTTGTTTATACAGCCCTATTCACACCTCTTCGCATGTGACTTACATAGCCTTCCGAAACACTTCCTGTAAAGAGTCATCTAATGTTTACACTTCCTTTATTGCAAATTCTGTTTTATTTAGAATTTCCCCTGCTCTGTTAATAGCTTGCTCCTTGCAGGAGCCTGTCGTATGCAATTAAAGTTCAATCAACAGAGCAGGAAATACAAACTTTTAAAGTAAGTTAAATCTGATTAAAATGAAACAAAGGAACTGGCTCTGCCCTGAACTGGCACCTACGTGTAAGCTTGTCAGGTGAAATCCCTCATGGGTCAATTATTTTACCAGGCGATTATAGGGAAATATGAACCTACCATAAGGAAAGATAATCATAAACACTGGTGCTCTTTTACTTCTGATGGATGGTTCACTGAGTGAAAAAATGTCATATGGGTAGTATCTAAACAGCATTTCCGAGTTATCTCTTTTTTAAACTATTTTTCACACTCTTCTTTAAAGTAAATGCTGAGTGAATCCCTTTTTTATTGCTAAAGAATGAATCAAATCATCAAATCATAATCGGCTTCCAAGATCCAAGAGATTTTTTTTTTTCCAAAGCTATACTTCTCTTTATCTACATGTATAGTGAAAAAGTGTATATTTTCTATACAACTGGCTGGATAAAAGATAAAATGTTACAAAATACAAATATACATATTCGGTCATGTTATAATATATTTACCATGATAATTACCATCTTTAAAGATGCTCACGCACTCTTTCAGATTAGTGGTTTTAATTGTTTTTTGCTAGTTAATAAACCAAAATAGAAAAATATTTAGCACTCAAGAAAGCAAAGGGAAAAATTACAAAACGTAGCCACTTCTATTTCAGTTGTGATGACATATAAAAACAAAGTTCATTGTCAGTTTCAGACTTTGTTTTGTATGTGTATTCACCTAAACATCTTCATTAATGAGACACTATAGCCACTCAAAACAAATTTAGCTTAATAAAGCAGTTGTGGCGTATAGATCATGTCCCTGCAGTCTCACTGCCCAGTTTTCTGACATTTAGGAGTTAAATCACTTTGTTTATGCAAATGTCACATCTCCCTGCAAGTAATGTGCACAGCCTTCCAAAGCACTTCCTGTAAAGTGAGATATGATGTTTACATTTCCTTTATTGCAAATTCTGTTTAGTTTACCTTTACCCCCTGCTCTGTTAATTGTTTGCTAGGCCTTGCAGGAGCCTTCTATATGTTATTAAAGTTCAATTATGAGAAGGAGGTTAAAAACATCTAAAGTAAGTTAACAACTGATTGAAAATCGAAAATAAAAAAAATAATAATTAATGAAGGCTGTGTGTGTTTTAACTCCTGAATGTCAGAGAACTGAGCAGTGTCACTCCAGAGGCATGATCTATACACACAAATGTCTTAATTAAGCTTGTTTTGGAGCTCTGAAGGTCCCTTTAAGTTGTTAATAATTCAAGTGTACAGCAGGGAAAAGAAAAGGAAACCTGTCAGCCTTTAGTAATATTATTTAATTTAAATAAAAAACACAAAAAAAAACATATCTGTGGATATTTCACAAAGCCTCTTTTCAATGAAATGCCTTGTTTACCAATCCAGCCATTTTGAATTTCGTTTTTGGTGCCTCTAATCAGGGGCTAGTGTACATTTATGAATCTGGAGATAACATGCAAGTACCTAACATCTCAATAATGCATAATGGGACTATATCAATTTTTTAAATTCTACATGGTTTATCAGATAAAATAACTAAAAATTGCTGTCCCATAAATTAGGTGCAAGCCAGGTGATACACTAACATGAGATTTTATAAAAAAAAAAAAATATATATATATAATATAATATATATTTATTACAAACTAATACACAAAAGGCTATATTATAGCTAATTATTTTTTAGCAATAATTCAATTTCCTTTTTAACAAAAAGAAACAGATGAGGTAAAGTAATCTTTGCAATTTCATCGTAGCAGGGAAGAAGGACAGAAAATACATTGACATAATTAGGAGAATCATTTTATTATGCAAAGGAAAAAAAAAACAAAAAACAAGGTTGACAGATATACTTTCAGGGACTCATCAAGTGTTCATTTTATTTTTAGTATCAATCAAAACGTCTGTGTTTCACATCAACCAATGTTACCCAAAAGAATAAACACTGAAAACTGCAGGGAGGTTAAACAAAAGTCCCTTCAAAAAAATCTGCTTTTTTATGAACAATGCTTCGCATAAATAAACAATCTTTCTATATGCATCTAAACCAAGTTGAATATCCTCTAATTTTGAAATGAAACAAGTGAAGCTTGTCACAGAATCACATTTATTCTTTTGCTGGTGAGTAGCAGAAAAAAAAACGAATGCCTTGGATGTAACCTCAATCAAAGACAAGAGGGAATGAAGCTGATTCTCCTAGCTCCCGTTAAAGGCTGAATGATGTTAGGCAACAGTGAAAATGGATTTAAGTGCTATGGGGGAAGGAACAATAAAGTTTTATTCAATCTGCCTGTCAACATGTTCAAAGTATATCATTATATTTATATAAGAAAGAAAAATACCCTTGATCTTTTTTGTGACATCATAACCCTATAAAGCTATAATTTGTGCCTTCTTTCCCACCATATTTAAAATGCTGCATATCAATAGGTAACAGCAAATCAGCGCGTATTTTTGTCAAAGTGAAACAATGCATCAATCTATCTAAAGGTCAATGAATTAATGAACTCACGACTGTGAACAGGCAGAAGGTGTGTTGAAGATCTTATAAAAAAATAATACTAAATAAAGTGCTTTCAGTGCTTCTGTTCCATCATCGTTACCTTAACATGGGGCACATGGTACAGAAAAATGCTTTTTGCGCAGTACAGCCCCCAACATGTTCAATGGTTAATTGCAGTTCAAGATCCGATGTAATTACATGCACTGATGCTGTAACTCTTCATATATTGACTCAGCAAAAGCTAGCAAAGCATGATGGGTAGTGCAGTAAAATGCAGCTACGTTAAAGCATGCTAGCAATAGAAACGAGACAAGCGGGCACTATACAGCATCTAAAAGTATGAAAGTGTGTTTGAGTCTTTGTAGCCAGGAAAAAGAACATTACACTTAACTTAAAGGACCACTATAGTGCCAGGAAAACAAACTTGTTTTCCTGGCACTATAGGGTCTTTAGGTCCCCCCCACCTCAGAGTCCCACTCTCACCGGGAACTCTTACCTTTCTCCAGCTCCGGGCTCCCTCGGCACTGGGGAACTCTCCTCCCTCTTCTGACGTCAGTGCTGAATGCACATGCGCAGCAAGAGCCGCTCGTACATTCGATCATGGATGCCAGCGTCTTCTCACTGTGATTTTCACAGTGAGAAGCACGGAAGCACCTCTAGCGGCGGTCAGTGAGGCAACCACTAGAGGCTGGATTAACCCTATTATAAACATAACAGTTTCGGTAAAACTGCTATTTTTACAGCTGCAGGGTTAACCCTAGATGGACCTGGCACACAGACCACTTCATTGAGCTGAAGTGGTCTGGGTGCCTATAGAGGTCCTTTAAATGACAACTTTTAAAAAAAAAAAAAATAACTTGCTATATACTTGATATTCTCTTGATCTCCATTTTGCAGGCATTGGTGTCAAAGGTTTTGTTTTGATCAAGATACCGAGGCCTACCAGTAAATGCTCAGTGTATATAGAAAGGCGATGTATATGGACAATCATGAACTGAGAGGTGGTTACCAGATATCAGCTGCATGGAAGTTGCTGGTGCAGACTTTATGGGAATGTGGTTCCAAAATGCTTATAAAGTATACCTCTCCTTAAAGGTATAATTGTTTTATTTTTCATTAGTTGAACCTATTATTTTGTATCCAATTAATGTCTGTGCAAGGTTATAAAGCAGAAAAAGATTTCAATGAGAACATTTTAAATGACACAATTTGTCCATGCCAGTTAATGCATTTTTTTTATATTTTTTATTTATGGAAGAAAAAAAAAAAAAAGTCTATACGATGAATGCTTTCCAAAACTACATCTGTTGGTCAAACTCTCTCCTTTTATCCCGTCCTGCAAGGAACAAACCGTTAAATATCACTAATGAATAAGGTCGCTTTCCCTGCTGTGAGCAGAAGAAATGAAACTATATTTTCATTTTTCCTTTCATGTATTGAATGTTCTTTACCGCTTGCATTCTCCCCTACCATATGTGCAATTCTAAATGCCGGCAATTATTACTATTATTTTTTTATTTACTAACACAGCTTATCTATGTACACCTTTTTAGGTCTTTTTGGTATTTTAATTTGCCATGGTAGGTCTTTTTTTCAGACGACAATCAATCTAAATGCATGTCTGGACTTTTGAAGCAGCATAATCTACATATTCCTTGTGCCTTGGAACTGATGCACTTTAACTACAATTATCATAAAAAGCATAGATTATTTACTCATAGCTACATTACCTAACGTTACTGTTGCAAGCCTTCATATAATGTCTAGATATGGTATTTTAATGATGGTAAGTTTTATCACTTTGCTTACTTGTCAGAAACTTGTCTTTTAAAGAGATACAATTGTAATTCTCTATAAAAAAAAATTCACATGAAAAATCTGAATAAAAAAAAAGCAGAAATGGAATATTAAGGTTAATGGGGTACGCCTACCATCATGAGCACCTCAGGGGTTTGAAGTGGTCATGGTGCCTGAAGTTTATAGATTCAGGATTTGCATCAATGAAACACTGGCAGCAAAGGGGTTTTAACTCCATATGTGCTGAGGTGGAGTTAAAGCGACATCGGGGTGTCATTCCTGTGCAAATTTCATTGCACTGAATGTCTGAATCACCATATTGGTTTGCGGATATAGCTGATTTAAAGTAGCCTTATAAAATGTAAAAATATATTTTTATGTGTGCACGGTTCCTTAATCTGTTTTGTCTTGAGAGTAGTCCGCTGACTCTCACAAGCCAATGAATGGTGGCGGCTGTGGCTTCTGCAACTCTGCAGAAGGTGAAAATACATCACTTTATCACCACGGAGCCTCATAGCTTGCCAGGGAGCCAGGTAAGGGGGCAAACCATTGCTAAACAGTTTACCCCATTACTGCCTGTAATTGTAATAACCTTTATGCCTGCATATTCCAAAGGCATTGAAACAAAGTATTGGGAACTTGATATTTGCAAACATACCCACAATACCTCAGGGAAGTACCCACAATGCCTCATGGATAGTGCTGCATTGTTTTCTAATAATGTTATATGATGTTTTATGTTATCAGGTGATTGGTTTCTGCTTCCTGAACCTTTAACTAGAGTGCTCCTCCAAGATCCACAATTCACTGCTTGTACCTGGCTAATGTTCTTCCACTGGCTTACTTGAACAGGGACAGATCTCACCTTGGTGATTGGATTTTTTTTGCCTGTTTGGTGACATCTTTAACTATAACTCTCATGAACAGTTTTAAACCTCATTGATGCTGGACAATTTCTATAATTTCAGAAATCTCTATTACATCATTTATATTGGCATGACAGGTTTAAAAATACAGGTACATTTTAATTGTGCAGTGATTACATATGTTATCATTCATTCATGTACTATTCAGCAAAATACTAGATGATTGTCCGAGTGCAAAGAAGCATTACACCATAATTATTATCATCATCATTTATATAGCGCCAGCTTATTCCCCAGTGTTTTACAATGTTATAAAAGGAGACATTTAACAATAAATGACACAATTACAAAATGTTACAGGAACACTAGGTTGGTCTGCCTCAACCCACGTCAAAAAATGCCATGTCGCCAACTATGTTAAAAAAAACTTTTCCCTAAACGTTAAGGGTCCACATAAACGACGCCTTGCAGTTCAAGACATGAACAAGTCAAAATCGGCTATAATATGCTTCCAGGAAACCCACCTATGCTCACGGAACCCCCTCCCACCCCCCCAATTTACACAAAAAGTTACCCTCAGGCCTTTCATGCTTATTATTCCAAACAAAACAAAATGAGTCTCCATCTTCTTCCACTCAGATTGGGTCTTCCATGAAAGGAAGAAACACACAGGTGCTTTGGGTAGACTCCTTATCTTGGCGAAACCCTTAACGGATTCCTAGTTACTATAGTATCTTAATATGCCTCAAATGTAGCCCAAGTAAAAAATAGATTCCATAAAAAAGGGCCACACAATTATCTGTGGAGACTTTAACTGCACATTAAATCCCGAGCTAGACATAAGGAGGGAGCTAAATAAACACCCCAGTGCGCAGTCGATGACAAATGGCAATATCTTTTCTAAACTATTAGTTGAAACTTTATGATACATGGCTCTCTAACTATCCAAAAGAAAAAGATTATAAATACTTACCCCCAGTCCATGTAACATATTCCCGTATAGACTTAGGTGTAGTAGATAAAATGACCCCAGAAAACATAGCAGAGATTTCTAGTGGGCTGACGACATGGTCAGATCAGGCCCCAGTGATAGTCACATTAAACTCCCTATACCAAGCAAGAGGAAGAGGGAAGTGGAGAATGAATGAAGGCCTGCTAGTTGATCCCTCTGTGCTTCTTATAGTCTCTAAAGCGTCTTCAGACTACTTTGGGGACAGTTCATTGGTTGACAACCCAATACAAACAAAGTGGGTGGCAAACAAAGTTGTTATAAGAGGTGTGGTCAATAAGGATGGCTCAAGCTGGAAAAAGAAAACGGCTGACACAAATAATCGCTTGCTGCGAGAAGTTGCAGAACTAGAATCACAAAACAAGTTAAAACCATCTAAGAAATTAGCTAGGCGCTTGGGAGAAATTCAGAGCAAGTTACACTCCCTCTCCCTCCTAGTCACAGAAAAACAGATGAGATATCTTAAACTGAAATACTACACCCAAGGTAACAAAGCAGGCAAAATGTTAGCTATAAAACATAAGGCCATACAACTTCAATCTAAAATACCTTTAATTAATTCACCTGCCAATATTAAACTCTATAACCCTTCTGACATTGTCAACGAATTAGCACAGTATTACAATAGGCTGTATAACTTGAACGAAGACCTGGCAACAACACAGCCATCAAAAGATACTAAAAACATATTTCTAGACAGAATAGAGTTACTCTGTCTCACCCAACAACCAAGCACCTCACTGGACAGCCCCTTTACAGAAGAAGAAACCCATCGGGCCATACTCTCCCTGCCAAAACACAAAGCATTAGAACCCGACAGGCTCTCTAATTACTACTATATCAAACTCGAGCCGATTCTGACTCCTTTTCTGACTGCACTATTCAATGCCATCAAAACATCAGGCTACATGCCCACAGAGATGATGTTGGAGCATGTGGCAACGCTTTCAAAGCCAGGCAAGGCACCCACAGTCTGCGGAAATCTTAACCCATATGCCTGCTGAATGCAGACATCAAGATTTACGCAAAACTGTTAGCATCTAGGATAAAGCCCCTTTTGACGGAACTGGTATCTGAAGAACAGGCAGGCTTTATGCCAGGTAGGCAAGCTGGAGATAACACTAGACACTTTATAAATCTAATCAACTGGGCCAAGGCTAGCAAGCAAGGAGAAACGGTTCTGGTCCTTGACGCTGAAAAAGCAGTTGACCTCTTGAACTGGGATTATATGCAGGCAACACTACTCAAAATGGGGCTCTCCAACTCCTTCCTAATAGGAATCATGGCCCTATACCAGTCCCCGTCGGCCAGGGTTTTCAACTCGGGATTTCTATACAATTCATTCTCTATTAGCAATGGCACTCGCCAGGGGTGTCCCTTTCTCTCCACTCCTATTTATACTCTGCCTAGTGCCCATTATACAACAAATCAAATCCCACCCTGAGATCAGAGGATTAGCCACTCCCGCTGGTGCGCCAAAAAATACATTTTTTAAAAATCGCATATACTACTGTACCTTACCCAGCTGAAAACGTCCATCCCAAAATTGATGTAACTCTTAACCCAGTATAGGCAGATCTCCTACTATAAAAATAAGATCAAGAAAACACAGGCTTTACCCATAGGCATCCCTTCAAAACACAGTACAAAACCTGCAGGCACTACACCCCTTTGACTGGAGAAAATCCTCCCTGAAATACCTAGGTATCAATTTAGCAAAGACTAACGCACAACTTATCCAAGAGAACCATGTAACTCTGTCCCACAAATTTGTCACGCTTGAACTGATAAAGTACCTGACATAAAAGTAATCAGCTTCTAGAGACACTGAGAACACTACGAACTTATCTGTTTTGCACTTATTCCTGTTTTCATTCCCCCTCCACCTTTTTTTAGTTATAAAAGGCATACTTAGATTTAGATTTATCTCACTGGTACACATTGCATTTGCACACGTGCAGTACATGGCCAACAAAAGGCCCCAACCTGCTAATATCACCAAATTGGAAAAGCCAGAGGTAGGTTACACCTCACAGGTGGTCAAACCAGATTATTAGAATTTACAGCACCAAATTGCCCACGCAGCGTATAGATAACACATTGAGCTCAATACGAGCTCAGCCCAGGAAGGTAATCCACATTATTGGAAGATGTGCATTTTTTCCCACCACAATAGCATTGTATCTTAGTTGATATGTATGCTGTAAACTGTATATCTGTAAATTTCTGGAAATGTTCACCATTATCCTAATATAGTACCTAAAATGAGATTTTGAAATAACAAACACAATAGGAAGGGCAGCTGGGAGGGTAGCAACCAAACGAAAAGGTGGGAAGTTGCAGAATTGAAAAGGTGAGAGTAGAGTGTGGCCCTTTAAGAGATAGCAAAAGATAGGCTTGTAAAATACAAGGTTACTACAGCAGACTGAATAATGTGTCACCCTAGACTGAAAAACCTATATATCTTCTCTGCTGTGTGGAATTAAATGAGAGGCTTGATTGAAATACATTACATTGTCCTGTGTGTGTTATTTCTAACGGGCCTTTTCCCAGATCTGCAGAGAGATAAGCGAAAAGCAGAAACCTGTAGATAAGTCCATGACAGTTTGGGTGTCTCTGGGACCCTGAAGAATATCCAACCTTACAACGAGAGTCTGATGTGATTCCAAAGGAAAGGAGCCACCCGCAAGAAGTATTACATTACTAATTTCTTTGAGAAATTCCCGTACTGTGCTTTAACTCATTCTGATGGGTAGCCAACATACAGACAGTTTAATCAGCACACTAAAGTACAACCAATAAAGCTTTTCTGACATAATTAAAGAAATGTTACAGAAGAGGGACGAGGTAAAAGATGGACAGACAAAAATTCCTCCTCCTTATAGATTTACATAACACTCAATAAAATCTTGGATACTTATTCCAAGATTGCCTACCATGTATAAACATATATATCAATTCTTGAATAAAGTCCAGTTAGGACTGAAATGTCGACTATAATTTTGCTTGTACTGCACCAATAAAAACAGCATTTGAATTATATGCAAAAAGGTCCTGTGAATGTTCTCTGTCAAGGAATGTCATTTATCTAGCTGAAGTTGTTTGCACAGAGACATTTACATGACCGGTAGCAATGAATGCTGGGTACAAGTATATATGTATGTGTATGGGGAGTATGTATGGGGCCATGTGATCGCCCAACAGGGCGACCACATGGTCACAATAGGTGTCCTAGTCTCTGCCTGCAGGGGGATTGTCTGTGCTGACAGGCAGTCTCCCTGTAACTGTAAAATCATAAAAAAATTTAAAGTGAAAGTTAATAAAAAAAAATATTATTATATATGTGTATATATATGATATATAGACATATATTATACCTATATAATATATGTCTATATATCATTTTTTTAATGTCATGCTAAGTGTATTTTTATATTAATATGTACATATATTAATATAAAAATACACTTATAATTAATTTACACACGTATATATATAATATATATAATAACTATATATATATTGTATATATATTATTATAAAATACGAATAATAAATAATTTAAATTAAATTAAAAAAATTAAAAATAATAATAAAAATTTAAAAAAAATTATATATCTATACGAAATGTTATTCTAACTGTATTTTGATATTAATATATATATATTTATATCAAAATACACTTAGAATGAAATTGTATATATATCTATGTATATATAAATAAATAAAAAGAATACGAACTATTCATATGTCCATATACAAAATGACATAAATAATTATATAAATATACACGTAGACTTCAAATATCTAAATATGCACATATATTTAAATTCTACGTGCGTATTTATGTAATATTTTTACATAATTAAGTTATTTTATTGATTGCAATTTAAGGGACCTGCCTGCCAACCCAGGCCGAAAGTCTAGAGAATTTAATTTGCTAGCACTGTATTTTACCCTGTAACGTTCTACGACACCCTAAAACCTGTACATGGGGGGTACTGTTTTACTCGGGAGACTTTGCTGAACACAAATATTAGTGATTCAAAACAGTAAAACATATCACAGCGATGATATTGTCAGTGAAAGTGACTTTTTTTGCATTTTTCACACATAAACAGCACGTTTACTGATGATATAATTGTTGTGATACATTTTCCAGTTTTGAAACACTAATATTTGTGTTCAGCAAAGTCTCCTGAGTATAACAGTACCCCCCATGTACAGGTTTTATAGCGTTTTTGAAAGTTACAGGGTCAAATATATGGGTCAAATATTTTTACATTGAAAATGGCCAGGTTGGTTACATTGCCTTTGAGAGCGTATGGTAGCCCAGGAATGAGAATTACCCCCATGATGGCATACCATTTGCGAAAGAAGACAACCCAAGGTATTGCAAATGGGGTATGTCCAGTCTTTTTTAGTAACCACTTGGTCACAAACACTGGCCAAAATTAGCGTTCAATTTAGTTTTTTACTTTTTTCACACACAAACAAATATGAACGCTAACTTTGGCCAGTGTTTGTGGCCAGTGTTTGTGGCTACTAAAAAAGTCTGGACATACCCCATATTGAATATCCTGGGTTGTCTACTTTAAAAAAAAATATGTACATGTGGGGTGTTATTCAGCGATTTATGACAGATGTGTTACAATGTCACTATTGATACATTTTAAAAATGTATGTTTTGAAACCGCAATATCCTACTTGTACTTATAGCCCTATAACATGCAAAAAAATAGCAAAAAGCATGTAAACACTGGGTATTTTTAAACTCAGGACAAAATTTTGAATCTATTTAGCAGTTTTTTTCATTCGCTTTTGTAGATGAATAAAAGATTTTTCACATAAAAGTCAAAAAACATGTATTTTTTTCAATTTTTCATAATATTTTTTCATTTTTTAAAAATTAAATTACATGAGATTATATAAATAATGGTATGTAAAGAAAGCCCCTTTTGTCCTGAAAAAAAACAATATATAATTTGTATAGGAACAGTAAATGAGAGAGCGGAAAATTACAGCTAAACACAAACACCACAAAAGTGTAAAAAGATGCCTGGTCGCAAATGTACAACATCGCAAAAAAAGTCCAGTCCTTAAGGGGTTAAAATTCTTAAAACAAATAACAGTTTGATCTTTTTTTACCGCGCAATCCTTTTTTAGTGCACCTTGCTTGAAAGTTCACTAATAAAAGTTGTATTTATTTAGAAAAAGCTACCATGCTTATTCACTAAAGAGAATTGAGAATTGAGAATTCTTGAGAATTCTAAGTGAATTTCAAGGTTAAGACCAAAGCAGCCAGATTTGAAAACTTCTCTAAATCCGCTTTGCTTCCACTTGGGCTACTATTGGTCTAAAATTTTAAACTGAATTAATTATGAATTTTCACGTTAGTAAATAACCCCATTTTCCATGAAAATTCACAGTAGAACTTACAAGTATTATGAGAGTTTTAATCCTTGGCCCCAAATGTAATTTTCTGTATTGCTTTATTTTAATTTTTTGAAAATTTAGTGGTAAAGATTTTATTTCCCAGATTGTTAACACGATCATTAAGAATACGATTTATTTATATTTATATATGCCTTATAGACCTTAGTCAGAGGGCTACCATACACTTGACTTTGTCCACAATGGTTCTAATCTGCATGTTAGTTAGAAGTAGACAGACGGATTTTTTTTTTGTTACAATATAGATCAAAAAGTATGTTCGGGACATAACGTTTATATATCCTGCTCCAGTCTGAATATTTGTAGAAGACTTACATTTTTTGTTATTACATTTGAACTCACAACTTTTATTTCCAGCGTCTTCATTAAATGCTTTAAGCTTGCAAGATAAAATACATCTGAGTTATAAAGTTTGTTGGTAATTGGCAAAGGACAAATCATAACCTTAATGTGTTATCCCTGCAGAAACTGGGCACAGTCAAATGTATACATCTTCAAATTATATATATTTCTTTTTTGCTGACAATATGAGCAGATGGAAGTGCTTTCATAAAAATGAAATATTGCCGTACACTTTAAAAGTGGGAAAACAATTAAATTGAAACACAAGGTGTCAGTCAGAAGCAAAATTAAAGCATCAGAATGAAAACAGCAGTGGCGCATACAATATTGTGGATCTCTACTGAATGCTTTATAAAAGGAAATTGAAATTGGTCTGTTTTATTCAAATATAAATTATGACTTCGTAGAGAATGCGTTCGTACATTTGCATACCTAATTACTCAATTATTCTAAAATCTAATGTACCTACAAGCATGTCTGTAGGTGGTGATGTCATACTGTGATGACATCACAAAAATCTGTACAAATAGTAGGGGGTTGCAAGGCAACCAGAACTGACAAATGACAATAGTTTTCATTGTCTCTGGCTTGTCATGCCTTTGTATCAGCACAAAAAGTTACTCAATTAAATAAAAAGTTACAGAACACATGGCAACAATATTCAGATTTATATATAGTTACTTGTGCTTGTAAAACTGACAAAAAATTGGTAGAAAACGATGATCTAGAAAACACCATTTAAAAATCTGGATGTGAATAAAGATTTATTGAACTATTCATAATGTTTCGGCTATGATCAAATGATCACCACCTGCAAAACCACTTACTGAAGCACCTCTCCAAGTGCCAATAAAAATTTAATTAAACATCATATTGCTCTGATGTATAATTCAGCAGCGAGACTGTTTTTAGAAACATGGTATTCCAATTGGAAGAATGCAATACGAAACAGCAAAACAGTCAGAGCTTTGTTAACAAGTAGGATTACAACGTTTTGGCAAGTTTTGTCCTGGAGAGAAAGTTAACAATACGGTTAGATTAGATGAGTAATTGCTAAGCTCTAACACAAATGGAAATGTCTGATGACTGAACGAATGAAAAGACAAAAGAGGACAAAGAGGGGAAGCTAAAGGAGATCGGGGGAATTGAAAGATGTTTAGAAAAGGTAGAAAGGAAAAAAAAACAAGAAAAGTGGAGAGAAATATAAAGTGGAAGGAAAATATTGGCAAAGAAGGTTGAAAATGAAAAAAAAGAGAGGGGATGGAAAGAAGGGAAGGAAGGAAAGATGGATAAAAATATTGTTCCGACAAATATCAACATTTTAAGAGGTAAATTGTCAACGTCAGCTTAAAATAACATTTTATCCACGACATTCAAGAATTCTGGCAAATATACATATTGATTTCTACATTCTGTAATCCTTGAATGAAAGAAGCATAGTAATCAGCAGGGCCGTTAATGGACTGGGTGCCTTGCCTCCAACAAACTCTACATGGGGAGAGTCCAATTCTTCTCTTGCTCCAAACTAGAAAGTTAAAAGCAGGGACACCGCTGGTTGGAGAACATATGCTTTAATATAACATGGCACATATTGGATAACAGAGTGCAGAAATGTAGCTAAATCAGATTTCATCTTATTTTAAGACTCTGCTGCACAAAACAAATATGATTTGTTAAAGTACAGCACAAGGTTACACACTATTAAGCCTCTGGGGGAGCAGTACAAACAGTAATACAGTTATACAGGCACAGCAACTTTAACCCATTCAGAGAGCTTAGAAAACCTTGGTTTTATACAATATAGTTATATTAGTCCACTTATGTGCAATATAATTCCTTTTGTTCCCACTGGGCATGGCTGGCACACCACGGCCTTACTGTTCGACCCTATGTGTTAGACTTGACTATTTGTTGCAGACTGAATAGGCTGATGCAGGCAGATAGAATTTGGCCATGCAAGGGATACCTGCAATCCATTGCTTCTTTGTGAGATGCATTGGATTGGTGGAGATTACGGGTGATGTCAGCTTGGATGCTGACATCACTGGAGGAGGAGTTAGAGTCTGCAGCAGAGGAATCCTGGTACTGGAAGGAGGTGAGCAATCATTATTTAACTTTTTTTTTTTTTTTTTTAATCGAAGGGAGTGCAACTGAAGGGAACCTTCCTTTAATAAGAATGATTATAGAGTCCTTGTAGGGACAATTATAGTATATAAACCAGTATAAAAATCTGTTCTGTAAGGATAGGATACTGTTTCAAGATGAACGACCCACTTAACTATACAGTGCTATAAATTAAAAAGCAAGGAATTCTATATTTGTGTTAAATGTTTAGGTACACGATTTGATGATGGCAGAATATAGAATTTGGACCATACATTATTTCACAGGTGTTAAATATGTGTTAAAGTTGTGAGACAAATCACTGTAGCTCTCCTCTCTACTTATACTTACCATAACCCTAACTCTAAATGAATGATCACACCAACTTAATACTAAACAGGCTATATAAAACATAAACTTTTCTCAGAGCTATGCCAAGCTATTGCCAAGCAACGACTGTTGATTTATTTTAAATTTTATTTATTTTTTCAATGTTTAAAAAAAACAGAGTATTTGGAGAATACATCTTTCTGATAATATTCTATACTGGAAATGTAGTGAATAAAATAGTACTGAGAAAATTAGGTCTGCATGTCAAGTGACACATGCTGAACATAAAATAACTACCAAATGAAATTGCTGTAAGGTGCAAGAAGAACTTACTGACCTATTCTCAAAGCATAACACAGTATCTGCATGATAGACATGCCTTCCCAGGATTCTGTTTTCACGGCCAATTGTCTAAATCATGAAACAATTTTCTGGCAGTGTTCACGCCTGCAGCATAAAGAACGGTGGACATGGGTGAACTCTGAAATGTTCAGCATTGTTAGAAAGTTGTTACAGAATATTTTTATTTCTTGAAGGAAGACCTGCCTCATAAAGGCAGGCAGAACATGTTTCAGAGGTGAGGTAAACTATGAGAAAATGAGTTCCTATTAAAAAAAATCACACAATTCATTGCTTAAGAATAAATCTAGAGGTTTGGATCTTCAAAATGGTAGCAGCAGGCACCTGCTGGTCCAAGATAAAGTAAGTAATATAAAAGATAAGGGTGTTCATGCAGTCTTGTAAACCACAACGGATGGCTGCCTTCAAGCACCGTAAAAACATCAGTGGTGAAAACTAATATAGTCAATGTTGGGGGCAAAAACCTAGCCCTACAATAGAATAAAGCAAAGTATGAGAAAACTACCTATATGAGAAATTAGAACACTTAAATAATCGAATGCTGCCAAAATGTACCCACATATGAAATAGTACACTAGCAATTTAAAAAAAAATAAAAAATTAACATTCTAAAATAGAATGTTGATGTCACAGATTACATTCATTGGTTGAATAATGTGGTTTGCCCAGCCAAAGGCTTGGACCTATTTGTCAAGGAACAATGAGAAAGAAATTAAGAAGCCTTATGCAAATAAACTTGGCAACATAGATGGAATTCACGTGAATGCCACAGTATGGACCAAGTACACATATTTCTCCGCCAGTTCAATCATACATTTTAATGTAAATAAAGCATGTATTCATTCTTTTTATTTACATAGCCACTAACAATATTTAATAAGACTTTCATCTTCATAACTATGGAAACGTGTTCATTATTTGTGTTGGATAAAATCTGAAGACGTAATTATCTTTCATGAAATTTGCTACTTGTTCAAAAACATATGCTATGAAAATGATATGCCTTGAAGATTATTATAATTACATTAAGATTATCCCCCCAAAAAATATATATAATTGCGGATGTGTTTAATATCGAAAATACAAAACTTCAAAATGTTGATTCAAGTACCTATTAAAATACACACCATTATGAGCCATATTCAATTTTAATTTGAACACAAGGAGTTAGGAGGGTAGGGTATAATGACAGTGTCAGAGTTTCTTTATCATGAAACACAGATTATTTTCAAATCTTGAATGGGGAAGCTTTTCTTTTTGTAATTGTAAAATACATGTTAGAATTCTAGATAGGCACTTTAATTAATTCGCTGTTTTGTAGATCTTTCTTTTATACACAAACTGAATGCAGAATGGATTGTGTAAGACACTTAGGAAAAGGTAAGAGTGGCAATATGGCACACATCCTTGACTTCTCGGATTTACATTGCAGTGTTCGGCCTTCGGGAGAGTTCATTCCAACCACTATAAAACTATACACGTCACAAAACAACCACAAAAATGCACTAAACCTGTATATTTTTATTGACTGTTTTATTCAGATATCTGACACATTCACATTACCTTTGTTTATGGTTATTTGGAGTTATAAGAAATAATATGGTCACCGAGAAGTGTGTGTGAATATTACATACTTCTAAATTTGTTTAAGGATATACACAATCACACACACACACAATATCAAATTAGATTTGTCAACATGTATAATAATTCATGGTAATTTGTTTTGTTTAAAAATAGGACACTAATGGATCATTTTTCTCTTTCTTAGTGCTGCATGTGGAGAAATAATAAAACAGAAGTATAAAGCTGCATTAAATATAGATATCCCATTGTACAGCGCTGCAGAATTTGCTGGTGCTATATAAATAATAAAATAATAATAATAAAAGCGGGCATTATAGCTACTACTTGTTATCAACTAAAGTGAGCATGATCATCATTATCATTAAACATAAAATTGCTTGTTACAACCAATGGGTGGAATGAAAGGAAATAATATTTTATGACAGAATCAGTTGATTTACATTTAAATATAGATTTACTGATCTTTCTCATCATCAAGTTGTCCTTACACACATGCACATACACAAACATACAGATCCACAAACACTGTTCAGGAAGGGCTCCTTGTCATTTGTGATAGCAACAGGCATCAACGGACCCCTGACCTGCTGGTGTCATGGTGCAAGCACACTGCAGGTATTTTGCATCTGTCACAGATATTAAATTTTAAGACCGTATTAATGAACCAATGAAATAAAGCATGTGCCAAAGCAGATCCAAATGATGATTGCACCTTACGTTATGTAAATTTAGGGAGACTTTTTTCCCCCCACCAACTATGGTCTTCCATTTCTCCACCCTGAGACCTATTACCTAGTTTTTTTTCTATTTGAGACTCCCCAATTAACAAAACTCAAACAATGGTCCTGCTTAGAAGAAAGCCCATGCTATCCCTGTCATCTTTGACAATTCAGACAAATATTCTTCTATGCCCTTTGGAGAGTCTATCAAGAAATAAAATGCAGCTATGTTCCAAAAAGGAAACAATGGATGAGTGAAATATGTTGCCAAGTTAGTAGGAAAAATGCCAGAAATCTGAACTTGACAGCTTGGATAAAACAGCTTTGTTTGGTAAGTAAATGAAACAATAAATTAGCAATGTTAATTTAAATTCATTGCAGGTTTATATTCAAATAAGACTTGCCCCTAGGTTCATTTATAGAACATCCACGAATGAGAACACCAGTTACTCCATATTGGAATTAGCAGGTAACAATAGTTACGGCTTTGTAATGAGACAACATTAACATAATTACTTCTCATTTCATCTAGCTTGTGAGGCCAGCAGACTTTCCTTTTTCCATTTATTTCAGTCATTATGCTGTAACATCTTCAAGACACCCAGCAAAGATTTCAGAAAGTATATAAAGCAAGCAAAGAATTTTCACAGAGCTTTTTAGTTTCACATAGAAAAAAAGAGTTACCCAAATTATCTCCTTGTAGCTTCATAGCACTGTGGTGGAACTAATGTAGAGAGGGCACTGGTGCAAAAACATTTTGTGCCACTCCACAGAGCAGGGGTGGCGAAAATGTGGATCTCAAATGTCAGACAACTCATACCACTTGCCCATCCTTGCAGGGTTATATGTGTGTGCAGTGCGTATATGTGAATGCAGGGGTGTTTTTGTATGGAGTATGTGTGAATGCTTGTGTATTTGTATATAAAGCTAATATTAGAATGCAGGGGTGTATTTGTGTGTAGAGTTGGTGTATGCAGGCAATAATGATTTTGTGTCCAGTATTGGCATTTAAACTCATGGGTCTGTTTCTGTTTCAGGTTGACGATTGAATGTACGGGTATTTATATTGTAGTGTCTGTGTTTGGCTGTAGCAGAGTATTTGTTTGTAGTGTTGGCATTTGAATGCAGGGGTGGGTTTATGTGTGATGTTGGTGTTTGCATGATGGCACATGTTCACATACATATTAATACAGACACTGCCACACAAAGATACATACATACACTGCCACATATAGATGCACACAGATACACTAAGAGATTCACACTGACATACACCAATTGACACACATGAACAGACACACTGACATACAAACACATATATGCACAACTACATGAACTGACAGGCATGCACATTCACTCACAGGCACATATATGCATACTGACACATGCACACACAGATGCACTCACTTATACACACACTGACACACATGCACATACACACATACTGACACATATGCACATATACAAACATACAGATCCACAAACACTGACCAGGAATGGCTCCCTGTCATCTGTGATAGCAACAGGCATCAACGAACCCCCTGACACACTCGAGTCATGGAGCAAGCACACTGCAGCTAACTCTGTGTCTGTCACAGATATTACATTTTATGACTGTATATTTCAAAATGTCCATACTTCTCAACAATAAACCTACCAATGTTATAAAACTATTATATAAGTATGATGTGTCCGCATATTCTGTAGATAATACAATGTATTATGATACAATGTAAAGGTTTCCTGGAGTGCCAACGAAAAGATTGGGGTCCCTATATGCCTACTCAAACACTCAATAGGTGTTCTAAAGAACAATACAAAAGTTTGGTGGAGCACCTAGGTAAAGACTCTAAACAATAGGCAGACAAAACAACACAAGGTTAGATGTAGTGGTATTTGATAAGTGAGTACATTTGTTTTTGTTTATATATATATATATATATATATATATATATATATATATATATATATATAGTTAAAATTTGTATCTTGTAATTTTTTTATTGGACTAACATAATTTTTTAATGACAAGCTTTCGGGAGAACCTCCCTTTCTCAAGTCTGAAGCATTTCTGAGCAAGACGACACATAGAAGGTATTACAAGATACAAATTGTAACTGTTTTTTACATCTACATCACTGGACTAATACGGCTATAATCTCTACTTGAACTCTCTATATATATAAACTGCTTTTTTAATTTGCTACATGGCAATTGCCTTCATTTTTAATTTGCAGATGAATGGAGTAAGACATGGACTTCCTAACTCTTGTGTGTGTGTGTGTTCTAAACCATGGAGCAAAAACCATAGGTCTGCATTTTTTAGGTAGGGGGCATGATATGTAACTATTACCTTGGATCAATGCATCATGAGTGTTAAAATCTTATTGAGTCAAGGTTATGTTTTATTAAGATAGATAGATAGATAGATAGATAGATAGATAGATAGATAGATAGATAGATAGATAGATAGATAGATAGATAGATAGATAGATAGATAGATAGATAGATAGATAGACAAAGACAAAGGCTTGGCACTCACCTTTAAAGTATAGTAGTTTTTTTCAGCAAAAGTCCCCTGGAGTGCACCCTCTTTATTCTGGAATATATTGCTATATATATTTATAGCTCAATGGTCAGATAAATGATTTCATGCAAATATAACAAGTTGTTATATTCTATAGCTTCCCCTCCTTAGAATGCTTTCCGGCCTAATTCTCAGAGAACAAAAATGTCAAGATACCAGATGTGCTACAGAGACTCCTGAATGCATCTTTTAATTTTACAGACCTGGAAATACATTTCAAATCAAAGGCATGATTACCAGAGAGAGAGAGAGGCTGCAGATATTAAGTATTGTATATAATTATTACCAATATAAAAGAACAGAAAAAAAAAATTCTTAACTGACAGTTTCTGGAAATTGGGACTACACTTTTATAGTAACTGAACTAATTTCCACAAGAAAATTCTCAAATCCCCTATTTTTCATTAATGGCTCTTATTTCCCCCGGAAGTACACAAAATGGAGACACACAGAGAGAGACACACAGAGAGAAGGCGAGAGAGAAACAAAGACAGAAAGATAGACATTTACACACTTAAAGTGACAAAGGCATTGGTTATAGAGGGATGAGAAGCTATTTATATTAAATTGTGTCAAAGTAAAGAGTTATTTTGTAACAGTTTTGTTCTAAGCCAGTCATCATAGCTTTCAAATATTCTGTTAAAATGTTTGACTCTTCAACTTATGCTGTGAAGTGCCTTAAACGAAAAATCGTGGAAACTCCAGGTAGGATCATGCATAGTTGTCAAAAGGCGTTATGATATCTGCAATTAAGTTAATTGGCTTATGCCCCATTCTATACAGTCTGGTAATCAGTTTGTTAAATAATAAAAAGGAAATGATTAATGGTTTTACCCAGGATTTACTATTAATATACTCAAACCAGAAAATGGTGGATATAATGTTTAGATCAGGGCTGTCCAACCTGCGGCCCCCCAGATGTTGCTGAACTACAACTCCCATGATTCCCTGGCTATCTGTTTAATTGAAAGAATCATGGGAGTTGTAGTTCAGCAACATCTGGGGGGCCGCAGGTTGGACAGGCCTGGTTTAGATGAATAATAAAAGCGATAATTAATTCTTCTTGGGGAAAAAAAAGCAAGTTTTTTTTTTGTTTCTTTTTATGTAGCGCCCACCAGTAGTGCTCAAATAGTTTCTTTGTTTCCATAGAACAGGTCAGGTGACATATCTGGCTGGGAATGGTTGTAATTATCAAAAAAAGTATGAATGCAAAAAAAAAACATGTATACTGTGCACAGAATGAATAGAACAAGTACAATATACTCCACTAAAAAACTTTTTTATAATCTCACTCCCACTAAGGCTGTGAGGATGTTCTTCTCATGGATTCATGGGTTATACCCACAAGACTAGCATTGAATCTAAAATCTAGGAGTTCGATAGAGAGACAGAGCGAGACAGTCAGAGAGATGAGGTGCCCACACAGTTTCTCTCTTACACTAAAGAAAATCCAATTTTTATTGTGAAATCGAGAATAGTACAATTTTAAGTCTCTCATCGTGCATACGGTGAGAACGTGTTTTTTTGGTGAGGTACTGCAATGAAAACTATAATAATGTACTAATTCAATGAGAATGTCGTATATTGCATGGCTGATTCCTTGAATTGAACGTTGACGGTTTCTATGACATAAACAGTTAGAAGACAACACACAACATGAAACGTAGCTATGAAGACACACCGATAGCTAGATTCTCCATTAAGACATAGTTATACTGACAGACATATAAACAATCACATAACCCACTTCAATTATTTTGATGTAGGTTATGTGTTAATATTTTTATCACTCTCCAAACAAAAGTTACTAAAGCAGAACCGGAAAATAGAATGTACATTTTACATATATGCCAATAATTTATACAATATAATATACTATAGTTGTATATACATTAAACCATACCTGGATGCAGTAACTCAATAGAAAACCATAGAAACTAAAGCAATTTCATTCAACATAAGAAAATATGTATAATTTAGGACACACTGGTTTGTCTCTCTTTAAAATTCTTTATTATAAAACGAAACCATTTCTACATAAAATAAGGTGAAATGAGAAAGTTCTGCTATGCTTGTATTAATCCAAATGAATGTATTGAAATTCAATAAATTTTACTATTTTATCTACCTAATTGTCTTTAATAGGATCTATGTCAATGACACAATGATGAATGTTATTTGGAAGAGAAAAATTGGCTTTACCATATAGCTCTCTATACATCAAGCAAATGCCATTTGCACTGACCTTGTTTTATCCTATTGAGTAAAGACTGCTATCGTACACCTATGTTTTTAATTAAGCAAATAATAAATATTAATCAGTCCACAAGCACAGCTAGTAAAAAAAAAAAAGGTTACATCTATAAACTGTCCGCAATAAACTATAATAAATAACAATTATTTAACTAAAATTCATATTTTCGAATGTTTATCAGTTGGCTAAAAATGTAAGTGCTTCAATAAAATACTTCTAAATCATTTAAGTGATGATCCAATTTAATATATAATTAATAGTCCTCAAACCGTGGTCGGAAAAAAAACATCAGTAGTCCCCCAATGTCACTCAAGGTGGTGCAAATGTTGATAAAAAAAATAATGTAGGAGTGTGAATATATTAGAGAGAAAAAAAAAAGTATAATGTTGGGAAATAAATTGTGAATTTCTTTTATTTGTAGAGCTTTCAAAAACTTCCAGGATAAGATATGATGTGTTCTTTAATTAGTGATAATTACAAATGACACAGTAATGAGATGGTCGTTTGGACTCAACATCTTTCTGCAAAGGTCCTTAGTTACAAACATTTGAAAACATCTAAAGTTAATTAATGCACCGAATGAGAGTGTTTATAGATGGTACTGAGCAGCATCTGAATTTAGATTATAGACTATATTAGCTTCTGTACAACAAATTATTTCCAGTATTGATAATTAATTTTACTGTTTTGTGTAAATTTGGCAAGCTACCATTAGATTCTACGAATTAATGTTATTATTTTAATATAATTTAAAATGATAATTATTCCAGCAACTATCAAAAATTAAATACGATGTAGCAAAGACCATTTCTTCTAAACTAGGAATATGATATTTGTAAATGAAATAGAGTAAGATAATTTGCATTTGATTGATATAGTTAGTGCTACATTAAAATATTAGTCAATATCTGCCTATCAAAGTATTAATCCAGCCATCAAACCCCTCTGTACTGGTTATGATGATAGGAGTATCCTGGTGTAGTTTCCTGGTAATGGGGCAAAGCCAGTTTTGCCAGTTGCTGAAAGTCCTCAGAAGCAGAATTTATGACCACTTTCACCAATGACTTAGATTCTATGCATCCAAATTTGCACAGAATTGACATTAATCAGCCTGGAACTCTAGGGGTTATCACAGTCTTTGCAGCGTTCCAAAACAAAATATTCCACCTACAGACTTCAGGCACCAAGACCATTTCAAATCATTGAACTGGTCACAGGGCCTGGAGTAACCCTTTAAATCTCTACAAACTTGATAAAATTACCTCTAATAATAAATCTGTAATCATCAAGCATTGAAGCTCATTGAACAACATTGCAAATATTAAAATCTTTCAGATATGTGGCCCTCAAGAACTGAAATTTTGCACCTTTTGACTTTATCGGCTAATTGAAAATCAGGGAAAACTTGCACATCAGTCTTACTGAATTACTGGTTTTGGTTGGGAAGGGGTACTATATTCCAATTTCCTACTTATTTCTTACAGAAGAATTAAGAAATGCAGTATGAAGCTCTAGTGACTAGGTCAATAAAAACTAAATGAAAAATAATTCTGGCTCCACAAAGACATTATCCAGCATAATTAGCAAAGTATGGCTATTAATGTGGGACTCATTATAGCCAGTAAATGAAAGGAAAACATTAAACTCTAACCCTTTCTCATTTCCAATGACTTGCTTCAGTCCATGAGTCAACAGCAATAACAGATACCCACATCGAATCAATTAGATGATTTATTTGGAGGTATACACTAGAGTCATTAATAAATGGATAATTATTACAATTGCATATGAAAATTAAGATGTCTTAATTACTTGATTAATTTCAATTTTTTTTCTTTCTTGATGATATGTGTTTTTTGTTTTGTTTTTTTAAGGTGTAATGAGATGTCTAAAAAAATGTGATATTATTTAAAGTATTAAGTATATTGACACCACAGAAGGTAGCATTTTAAGTTGGAAAAAAGGGGCTACATGATGTTAAAAAGGTAGAGACAGGAGGCTGAGTTATAGAGAAGCAGAACACTTATTTACCAAGTTTGCTGCTACAAATAGAGTGCATCACTTACCAAATATAGTGCAAACGTTGAAGGTGTCCTACTAGTATAGTATCCTGAGGACACTACATTTAGAATGCATCTCTTCAATCCTACAAGAGGTGTGCCCATGAGGTATGAACACATACTCCCTACCATGTTAAAAAAAACAATAAGGCATCTTCCTGAGTTTTGGCTTTTTTTCCTTGTTTCATTGATGCATTAGAGATAACTGTACGAAAGTGCCAAGGTTATCACTAAAGAAAGAATGCAAAGTGCATTCAAAGAGACTTCCAAATTTAAGGCCAATGCAGCTGGACTGGAAGAATAAAGAATACATTTGAGAACCATTTCAGTTCAAAAAGTTTGACCATAAATTTGAATTTCACTTTGAATTTACTTTGAATTCTCACTTTAGAGAATAACCCGGTTTATGTGTTTGGGTGTGTAAAAACGGATACTTGTGTGGAAAAGTGAATGTATGTGTTTAAGTGCTTATACAGTGCTTTATAAAAGGTGCAAACTAAAGTGGATGGAAACACACACAGCACTATGCAATGGGCATACTGCTAATTGTATAATTTTCTAGTTAACAAAGTCGACCATTAGACACATGTCCACTAAACGCAGCAGAGAATGGGATTGTTTGCACTCATTATCTCCATGGAGGTCAAAACACGTAGGACAAAATATATGAATTAAATAGTATGGAAAATTTTACTTTAAAATAATAACCAGGCACATTGGTTCATGGGGTAAGGGAGAGACCAAAAAAATTTAGCCTAAGACTGTAATGGCTTGCTTTAGCACTCGTTAAGGCTAGCTGGCTGCGAATCCTGCGAATCATAATACAAAACATTTGGAAACAATAATTAGTCATTATTAGGCTATGCCGTGACTTCAATGAGCAAAATAAAATAAAAAATAATTAAATGTGTCTAGTTTGTTTCTCCTTCAATACATGTTTAAAATGCTGGTTTATTTCAGACGTTTGGCATATTTATTCCATATGTTAATTTGTTGGGGGTTTTTTGTTTTGAAAAATGAGTGATTAGAAGACACATTAAAATGAAATAATTGTAATATAATGAATGACTTTTGAGATCACAGATGGAGTTTTGAACAAATGTGGCATTTTTTGTTATTTTTCCCTTTGTAGATCGACTTAATGAGATTGTATGACAGCTATATGGCATGCCGAATTTACATTGTCATAGAAATGTCATTCAAAAAGAAAACACAGTCATGTGAATCAAAGACTTTATGTGAGTTTCAAAGCTGTCTCAGATAGTCTTCAGCTAATCTACAACTTTCCTGCTTAAATATTTTGGTCTAAATTTAGCATATTTGGTATTGAATACATCACAAACCACTGTTTAGCAAGGATTACAATGATTCCATTACAACAGGACACATAGAGGCCTGATTTCACACAAAAACAATAAAACAAAAAATGCATTTATCGTCCACCAAGGTATATTAACCCCTTAAGGACACAACTTCAGAAATAAAAGGGAATCATGACGGAATATTTCCGTTATGTGTCCTTAAGGGTTTAAGAAAGCATGCCTTGTAAAACATTTCTGAAAAACAAGCTCAAATACTAAAGCTGAACAGTGTTTTCACAATAAATTTCTGCATGTTGATAAACTTTTCATGTTCGCAGTTTTTTATTTATTTTTATGTTTGTTGTTTTCTATTTTCCATTGATTCCAAGCTTAAAAATGTTGTGTTTGATCAACCTTTCAGTAATATGATGCTTGTGACACCACATCCATTCTAAATGCCATACCTTCTTTACAACACTTAAACCGCAAACAACCACTCTTCAAAATTAAATTGCAGCTATTCTGCTAAAATATTAGCGAGGGAAATATATTTTTCTGATATCAGCAGGGAGCATTTTAAGTGTATTTCATTTAAAATAATAAAAGCAGCATATGCTGGTTTTATAATAGTTGCTCTATTTTATTAGAAGACGATTCTTTGAAATTTTTTTGTGTTACCAGTAATAAGATCAGTGTTTTGATGCAAAGTCTTCTGGGAAAATGAAGAGCTATTCAGTTCTATCAAAATACCATGAAGCACGGAACACTGTTTGTTAGAATAAAGAAATAAATTGTATTGTAAAATAAAAAGTGCAGCTAATCACTAGTTAGTCAACACACGTCTATTTAATGGTACTATTTGCAAAAAGCAAAGCATATATATGTATGTATAGATAGATGTATCTGTAGATATAATATAAAGATAGATAGATAGATAGATAGATAGATAGATAGATAGATGATAGATAGATCTAAAATGCTCAGGAATTCTGATTATATAAATTTGCTACATTCATGCTTTCTTGTAGTCAATAGTGAAAACACATTGATTAGATTTCTTTTGGTTAGTTTATTTTTGTTATAGAAAGGTGCACGTTGATTAAAGGAAAACATCACAGATTTTTAGCCATTTAGTAGATATACACCCATTACAATCATGCATGTATACCTTTCTTTGTTTTCTTTGGGGTATATAGGAAAACTGCTTGCAACAGCTAAAGATCCACTGTCTTTGTAAGCCCTCCACTCTTTCCCAGGGAGAGACTTTTAGTCCGTCTGGGAACTGACTGTCCAGATGCTTCTCATTGAGAAGCATTCGCGCTGGAGCTGTGAGTGCTTGTGTGCACACCATCATGTTTTTCCTGTGCTTCTCATTGAGCTGTAATACAAGTTATTAAAACGTCAGGGATGTGGGAAGGCAGGTGGGCCTAACACTTCCAGTGTTCCTAACACTTCAATTAGCAATGTAGAGATAACACAAACAGAAAAAAACTCCCTGATTGTCTGAGTAACAGACAGGGAGGTGTTTCTGCCCCCAATTATATTTGTGCTAATTTCTTTTGAAATCTGCACCTTTATAAAATGACAGACTCCAGAGTGGTGTTGATTTAACATCAAAGGTTAATTGTTTGTAATATCAATCACCCACATGCCTGGCCCCAAATCCTTTCTAACTGTGTTTTGTGGGGTTTTTCAGAGCATCAAACACATTGACTGTTTGTGTGTGTTATTATGTGGATCTCTAATCGACTCATACATGCAGCAAGTTAATGAAAGACTTCTCACTTCTTCTTTACACAGTGCACATTATTTTCATAATGTGCAGCACTGTGCTACATTCAAACACTCTGCACAAGACTGGAAGTTGTACAGCTGTAAATATTTATGGCTCACTCACACGTACGGCATACATTATTGCAACGTTACGGTTTACGTATTCACCACTTGACCATTTACTCTCCAGGATTACTGTCTCAAAAGCAGTCAGACACACTTAACATTTTTAATTGATTGACTTAGCATGTGTGTTACTTAAGAGGCAAGTATGAAATTACAATGGATGCATCTTCAAACAAGCTTTAGTACTTGATTGACTAGGAGATAAAATTGCAATAGTTTGCATTTACATTGTACATCTGTACACACACTAAGCTCACAGTACAAATGTTTTTATCGATAACAATTCCTAAAAAATACTTCAGTTTGCTTTACTAGTTAATGACCACTAGATGGTGCAGTGAGCAAGGTTACATGTGAGCTGTGTCCCATGTTCTACAGCCCTGAGTCCCTTAGGGAATCAACTTGTAAAAAGCTTGAGCCTTTTCTTAACCCTAATCTAGAACTCTCAGACGGTTGCGTTATGGTGAGGCTGGAGCTATCTGAGAGATGTGTTTTAGACTAATACTAAAAGCTATGTTTTCAAAACAATCTTCATGCCATCCAACATATTTTTTGCCATAAGAACCTAACTGGAACAGATTGGGTAGATTTATATATTTTCCAATCTTTCTAAGGCCAGTATGGCTAAAATATTCACCACAGATGGTTGCAGCTATGTTTTCATTGATGATCCGTCACCCTATTTGCCAAGGCTGGTTTGACATCATTAGGAACATGCGTACAAATCTTCCTAGAGACAAGATTTGGTATTACTGTTCTAAAAGATACACCTATGATTGTTAAGAAAACGGCGATCTTCCAAGTAAGAGAATTATCAAATTCCAATCTGTCTTTACTCACACTGACTGGAGAAACAAATGTCTATAGTATGGGCTGTGTTTAGAGGAATTTACATACATCTCAGTCAAAGTACTACTAAACAATGCCAAGCATATTCCAATAGGACTGAATTGTGAATCTGTCTGATAATTACAGTGCGTTTTTGGCCAATCCACACCAGTATAATTACTCACCCCCACTTGGAAAACAAGAGGTAAATGGATATTATAGGCATCAATACAACTTTTGCTTAATGAAGGAGTTTTGGTGTATAGATCGTACCCCTGCAGCCTCACTGTTCAATACTCTGCCATTTAGGAGTTAAGCACTTTGCTTCTGTTTATGCAGCCCTAGCCACACCTCCCCTGGCTGTGACTGACACAGCCTGCATTAAAAAAAATGTTTAATTTTCAATCAGATGTAACTTGTGTTAGAATATTTTTTTTTTGTATCTCTTTCTATGTAAATTGAACTTTAACCACACACAGGAGGCTTCTGCAGGGTCTAGATATATATTAACAGAACAGGAGATAAGAAATTATGAATTAAACAGACTGTTAAATAAAGGAACATGGAATATCTATGTTCCCTTAAAGGAAGTGTTTAGGAAGACTGTGCAAGTCGCATGAAGGGAGGTGTGACTAAGGCTATATAAACAAAGTGATTTACCTCCTAAATAGAAACATAGAATGTGACGGCAGATGAGAACCATTCGGCCCATCTAGTCTGCCCACTTTTCTAAATACTTTAATTAGTTCCTGGCCTTATCTTATAGTTAGGATAGCCTTGTGCCTATCCCACACATGCTTAAACTCCATCACCATGTTAACATCTACCACTTCAGCTGGATGTCTATTCCATGCATCCACTACCCTCTCAGTAAAGTAACACTTCCTGATATTATTTTTAAACCTTTGCCCCCTTGTTGTGGTAGTTTTTCTTCTTTTAAATACAATCTCCTTTTTTACTGTGTTAATCCCCTTTATGTACGGCTGAGAAATTGACTACATTCAATAACTAATTCATTAAGCAAAGTTGCTTTGGTGTCGACTGTGTCCCTTTAATTGTTGAGTATGACGTTTGGGTCACAAAATGACTGGTATATTTTTACGAAAAACTAAATTAAAACTAAAATAAAGTAAGCTAATGACTATGAGTTCTGGTGAGGTTTACAGTATTTTAGAGAAGCATTTATTTTTAATTCTATTGAGCATGAAGGCTTTCAATTATGGTTTATATGCTTATATTATGAAGGATTGAATTGTTCACTTCTGTGTTTCATACATATTTGTTTTCCAATTTTTAGATAAGCTCTGCGTGCCCTGTAGTATAACTCTATAATTTAGATCAGGTGGCACTATGTTATTCTATGAATAGTTGAAAATCATGTATGTTATATGATCAAGACAGCTGGACTGCTATGTGCATGCTAGCAATTCAATTTTGCTAGTTTTTTCAGTTGTTTGAGAACACATTGTTTAATAGATGATGCTCTATAAAAAAAAAAAAAAAGATGAAAAGCAAAGCTTTTTATTATTTACTAGACACCTCATAGGAATTTACACGCATTTTACCCACAATAGACGTATGCTTTACATGCAGCAGACACACACATTGAATCTCGCTACAAAAGAACCAGTCACTTTCTAACTGCACATGAATTTATGATTATACGGTATATAAAATATGAGCCAGTAATTAACGTTAAAGCTTTTACGCTTGATGAATAAATGCACGAGTCAAAGAACTTGAAGATTCCGGAACTTTATGCGTTCAGATACTATTAAAAGTTAAGCATTAAAAGTGTGTCACATTAAATAATAATTATGCTAGGGGTAAAAAGACATCACTGGCTGTATCATCCCAAAGAATATGCCAGCCATTAAAACAGACCATTTGCTGGTGCCCAGTTTGTATAATAGACATTTTGTCTTTTAACAATCTGCTTTAGTATCCAGTAACAAACTAAAAGATTTTAACACTTGGAGTTTTCTGCCTATGCATCTTTATGATGGTGTATGTAGGTCAGGTATAGGCAACTTCGGCACTCCAGATGTTTTGGACTACACCCCCCATGATGCTTTGCCAGCAGTATGGGTGTAAAAGCATTATGGGGGGGGGTTGTCCACAACATCTGGAGTGTCGGAAATTTGTTACCCCTGATGTAGGTCATGGACCGAATGCATTTATGCTACAACCCCTTGCAGAAAACAAAGAAAAAATATTTTGTTTCAAAAACCAACTGTAATAATGATAAAACTACCAAAAGTAACAGACGATGCAGAGAGATGTCAAAGCTGCCATGTGTTACCGAGGTATTTACGAATAGTTGTATGCATCCATTTGGTATACTAGCAAGCGCACAATCTACTTCTTCTCCAACAGCTAGGCTTAGTAAATACGAAGGGACATAGAAAAGTCCAACAGGTACTTAATACCTGATAAAATATATTAAAGTATTTTTGTGCTCTCAGGGATCTGACACTTTATTTTGGCACAAATATGCACTTTCAGTCTTTCGGCAATCTAAACTCTGATGGTATTTTTTAAAAATAGTTTTATTAATGCAGGAGTCGTTTCACAACAAGGAAATGGGGGGAGAAATAAATCATGATGCATTTTGGATAATTCAGGGCAAATATGGCAAAACACATCAAACTGTATCCGGGATCTCACTTCTCTCTCTCAACTGATCAATAAGGGTTTGTTCTGGCAAAAAATTAATCACTTAAGAGTGTTAGAGAGTGTTAGAGAGTGATAGTGTCACGCGGAATATTATACTAATGCTTGACAGCTGCATACATTGTCCCTCACTACCTTCAAACTATAACCTTTCATAACATATTAAAATTTAAGGTGGACACTATAGTCACCAAAACAACGTTAGCATAATAAGGCAGTTTTTGTGTATAGATCATGAACCTGCAGCCTCACGGCTCAATTCCCTGCCATTTAGGAGTTAAATCACTTTTCTTTAGCTTAATGAAGCTAGGGTTGCATGAACAATTTGACGACTTTAGTGTCCTTTTACGTTATCATTTTTAAACTCAGGAACATTGTGCATTAGAATAATTGGACAGCTCATTATTGTTAGAGTTCACAGATGTATGGTCATAGCTTAATTTGTTCTTCAGTCTACTGTAGTGGTTATGGTACCTGTATACCCCTGGCACAGTCCCTCATTTATGTGTCAAAATATTTTCAAGTTAACAGTGGCCCCTCACTCAGCATATTGTAATTATGGAAGTTACAGAAGCATTAGCAATGTTAACATTGCCCAAACATGGAGAGCATCCATTGGCTATGTATGTTTGCTGATATGCTACATATATATGCTACCCACTTCTTTATAAACATGCATCAATTAAACTGTTAATAGCTCCTGACTGATTCCTCTCTTGCAACTGTCATTAGTCTAATACTATCCTTACCTTTTGTGTCACTTTACCCCACTCCCTCTAGCATGTAAGCTCATTGAGCAGGGCCCTCAACCCCTCTGTTCCTGTACGCCCAGTGGTCTGATCTCAATTATGTGTCTGTTAGTCCACCCATTGTACAGCACTACGGAATTTGTTGGCGCTATATAAATAATAAAATAATAATAATAATAATAATAGCTAAGTTAACTGTTAATCTGCAACCTACAGACAGCAAACTTAACAGGTAGCCCATAGCCATCTGGAGACAGGATCCTTCCCTGAAGACTAAAGAGCTGCCGACTGACCTCCAGTTCCTGTGCGTCCAACTTGTCTTTTTTACAACTACATGTCTGTTCATCCACCCATTGTAAAGCGCTGCGGAATTTGTTGTTATAATACATAATAACATAATAATATGCTCAAACTTTACTTTACTTTACCATTCAAATTTGGACAAAATGAATGCAGTAGTGTAATGTCTACAATAGTAATATGCCAAATAAGCTACTTGAGAACAGTTTGACACAGAACCAACTGACAGCGCCAGGGGCAGCACCGTAACCACAGCAGTAGACAGTATTAGTTAAGGTGCTCAGAGTGTCCATTTACGTCAAACTGTGTCCTTGCAATGTTAGATTCGTAGATCATGGGTCATTGTGGAGTATAGCCAATCTCTGAAATAACTCTTAATCGTTTGAACAATGAAACACGACCAGCTATGCTAATTCATCAAGAATACTTCTAGGATTAATAACATGTTGTAATTTTTGAAAATGTAGGTTCTAATAATAGGTCCATTCTATTTTGGATAAATAAATACAGAAATAGTGATAACGATGGCTTTTAACCTTTAATATAGTCCTCTATGTAGTTCCTTCTTAAACAGATCAATACCTCTATGTTCTTCCCGGTAAAAACACTCTATAAATAAATCAAACATTTTAGAGAAACTAGTTTTATATGTGTCTTTCCTTTTGTTTTCTTAGGTCTTGCATCACAATAAAGAGATTAAGTGATTGCCTCTGCATTGCTTTTATTCATACAAGCATCACTTTAATGGAATGTAAATGAGACAAGACTGGCCGGTGTCCTAAATTCTTATTGGCAGGTAAGGATGGATTAGGGATATGCATGAAATCTCCTTCCAAAAATGTAATAATTCAAGCTGTACATCATTCAAATGGAGAATGTTAAAACATATTTGAGCACTATTATTAACAGATTACAGCAACAAATACTCCTCTGTATCGGTGGAACAATTCTAAAAGGAAACTCTAAGAAGATGCAAATTATTCTTTGTATAAAGAACATTTTTGTTACATTATAAAAGAAAAAAAAAAAAAAACGTATATAGGTGTGTGAGTCTGCATCATATTTACCATATCTTGACACGATGTTTAATATTTGAAATTCGAATTGCACAGACTGGGGAGCCTATTGTTCATGGTACTTTTGACTTCCTGTTGCTTCTTGCAGAAGCTTCCTGCTAAGAAGTGAGTAGTACACAATAAAATTGCTTCCCCCCCTACAGTGTGAAGAAGTTGACTTACACAAAAATGTTGCTTTGAAAGTTTTACTCAAATCATTAATTAAGTGAAGGAATAGAGCATGTCATAATTAATTTTTTCCATACATTTTTACATCTGCAATACCAATATTGTAATCCCTTAACCTTGCCATCAAAACTTGATGAAGAGGTTTTTGTGAGAATGCTCCTAAAAATTAATGAAATGTAATCCATAAATATAAAATTTAATTTAACCTAAAAAGAAAAAAAAACAGCACAGGGTACAACTTTGTGTGTTGCACAACCCTTTCCCTTTAGCCATCACTTAAAATGGCCAATGATAGGAAAAAGCAAGGTGTCTCAAAATATTAGTACTTTGGTTTTGGCCTGTTTTGTCTTTTTTTGCCCTGTGACATATATAATAAAATGTGTATTCGGTATTCCTTTGTAATTCCGTTTCAGTAAAATTCCAAGGCGACATATAAGCAGTTTTTCATAAAGATCCCATCTTTATGCATAAATGAAACATAACAGGTCTGTTTATTTTGATTGATGATGGGTTAAAGGTGACATAACACTGTTGGAATACTATTATAAGGAAACATGAAAGAAATAAAAATGAGGAAATGTATCCTTGAAACTGCATTCCGGTTGTTTTTACAGGGATTCTTAGGTACAGTGTCTTGAAAAAGTATTTACCCCCATTGGCAGTTTTGTTGCCTCACAACCTGGAATTAACATGGATTGTTTGAGGATTTGCATCATTTAATTTACAGACCATGCCCACAACTTTGAAGATTTTTTTTTTTTATTGTGAAGCAAACAACAAATAGGACAAAATAACAGAAAAAAGTCAATGTGCATAACTATTCACCCCCCTAAGTCAATACTTTGTAGAGCCACCTTTTGCAGCAATCACAGCTCCAAGTCGCTTTGGATAAGTCTCTATGAGCTTGCCACATCTTACAACTGGGATTTTTGCCCATTCCTCCTGGCAAAACTGCTCCAGCTCATTCAAGTTGGATGGTTTGCGCTTGTGAACAGCCATCTTTAAATCTGAACACAGATTTTCTATTTGATTGAAGTCTGGGCTTTGACTAGGCCATTCCAACATATTTACATGTTTCCCCATAAACCACTCAAGTGTTGCTTTAGCAATGTGTTTGGGGTCATTGTCCTGCTGGAAGGTGAACCTCTGTCCTAGCCTCAAATCACGCACAGAGTGGTACAGGTTTTTCTCAAGAATATCCCTGTATTTAGCACCATCTTTCCCTCAACTCTGACCAGTTTCCCAGTCCGGCTGCTGAAAAACATCCCCACAGCATGATTCTGCCAACAACATGTTTCACAGTGGGGATGGTGTTCTTTGGGTGATGTGATGAGTTGGGATGGCGCCAGTCATGGCGTTTTTTTTTAGGCCGAAAAGTAAAATTTTAGTCTCATCAGATCAGAGCACCTTCCTCCATACATTTTGGGAGTCGTCCACATGCCTTTTTGCAAACTCAACATGTGCCATTTTGGTTATTGCCTGAAAGTAATGGCTTTCTTCTGGCCACTCTGCCATAAAGCCCAACTCTGTGGAGCGTATAGCGTATTGTTGTCCTATGTACAGAAACGCCAGTCTCTGCTGTGGAACTCTGCAGCTCCTCCAGGTTTGCCTTTGGTCTCTGTGCTGCCTCTCTGATTAATGCCCTCCTTGCCTGGTTCGTGAGTTTTGGTGGGCGTCCATCTCTTGGCATCTTTGCTGTTGTGCCATGTTCTATCCATTTGGTTATGATAGATTTGATTGTGCTTCTGGGGATCATCAAATATTTGGATATTTTTTATAACCTATCCCTGACTTGTACTTCTCAACAACATTGTCCCTTACTTGTTTGGAGAGTTCCTTGGTCTTTATGGCATTGTTTGGTTAGTGGTGCCTCTTGCTTAGGTATTGCAGCCTCTGGGGCCTTTCAAAAAAGGTGAGTATATGTAATGACAGATCATGTGACACTTAGATTGCACACAGGTGGACATCATTTCACTAATTATGTGACTTCTGAAGGTAAATTGGTTGCACCAGAGCTTTTTATGGGCTTCATAACAAAAGGGGTGAATACATACGCACATGCCAATTTTCTGTTTTCTATTTCTAAAAAAATAGTTTTATGTACAGATTTTTCTCATTTCACTTCACCAACTTAAACTATTGTGTTCTGATCTATCACATAAAATTCAGATTAATAAAACATTGAACCTAAGGCGGTAATGTAACAAAATTGGTAAAAGGTCGAGGGGGGTGAATACTTTTGCAAGGCACTTTATATCTATGCACATAGAATATTATTAGACAGGTCACTGAAGGGGTTTATTTAGTAAACAGTACTACGTGAAATAGTGCAAGAAGAATGTTTCTCACTTAAAATGTCTGTATGCTTTAGAACTCTGGTAAATCAGTTAGTTTTTTGAACATAGCTAATGTGGTCAAAACTTAGCAATTATTTTGTCATTATACCACAATATGGCATTCAGTGATTAAATGTCTAAGAGTTATTCTTTAGACTTGGCATTGTGGAGAGCTGATGAATTCTAGGGCAAAATTTGTAAACATGAAAAACCCAAGAAGAAGTTCTTTTACTTTGATGATTTTGTCCAACATTTGCAATTTTCTTGTGGATTCTCCAAATGCACTAGACCCTGGGTAGGCAACGTTTGTCATTCAAAAAAATGTGTACTCCGTTACCCATAATACTCTTACAGCCATAAAGCTGGCAAACATCAGGGGAGATGTAGTCTGAGTGCCATATTTTGTCTACCCCTGCACTAGACTTTAAAACAATGCATTGGGTGACAAAAAAAAAATGTCTCTTGTTTTGTCCATCTGAATGTCTACAGAAGCACATATCTCTTTTTAAATCATTAATATACAAAATTCTTCACCATATAACAAAAGTGGAATTTACACACTAAATGGGGCATTGTGGAGAATAGAAAGGGGGATTTCAAATTTTAGAATAAGATAGGCAATGTCAGAAATTTCTAATTTTTCAAATTTGTATATCTTTCTCCTGATTCATTCCATGTTTAATGAATTAAATACAGGGAAGGGGAAGATTTCCAACAATGCAACTATTACATTAGTTAATACGTAGTTAGATCTGGTTCCATGTCAAATATCAGCCAGTTGAGATACAGTGAATTGGACAGAAAATGGATAGAGTCTAGAGAGTTTGGCCAGACTGACTAATAATAACATTAAAGAAATTGACGTTTGCTAAATTTCAGGTGCATTGTGCTTCCATGGCAGAGCTCATCGACTTTATAAAGGGGAAGAACTCAGAGCTGCAACAAAACCAAAGAATATTAAAATTCTGAGAACAAGCAAAAACCAGAAAATTCTTAATAGCTTTCCCTTTGGTTAGTCCCCACTCAGGTATCAATTATGTTTTTACTTGTACCAGAGAGAACCTACACTATTTGCATATTACACTGATCCTACACATAAGGGCAACATCAATCTAAAATGCCAGCAAATTCCATATGTATGAGAGATACAGCAACCCTGAACAATAGTTTCAACCATCGTTGGGCCTCGTCAGCGAGGTGGAGCAAATACCTCTCTGGGCACAGTGAGCACAGGGTCCATATTTAGATTACCCTTTTTTTTATATTCTTTATTTTTGCTGTGCTGCAAAGTACAGACAGGCCTTCAATGTCACAACAATTGCAAGCACACTAAAATAGAGAGAAATGACAGTTGCATGGCATACTATAATACTGCACATTTTCTTATAATAATTACATGCCAGATAGTCATGTCTAAAGATGTTACTGTACATAAACTAGAAAACAAACATTTCTGAAAGACAGGAGTAGTATTCGTTATGCAAAAGTATAAAAAAATACAAATAAAGTAGCCATGAAACATGCTACACAGAGTTAAACTTATCACTGGGACTGCAAACAATGTCAGCAGGATGTTCCAAGCAATATAGGCAAAAGAAAAAAAAAGTACAACAGGCCAAGAATGCTAAAAATTACAAAGTGGTGGTATCATAGATTACTGGAACCCATCAGATACCAACTCCCATACTTGGTAAGTAATTCAAATGTTCAGAAAGTCCACAGGGGAGATGCGTGCTCCAGGCTTGCTCAAGGGCAAGCATCTCTTTCTACGGACTTGGGTGTGTATCAAGTCCCTCCCAAATGGTATATACCAGGAGTCCCGTGTCTTGTGGGGAGTGGATCGCTGCTGATGGCATAGATGTGATGGGATCAAGTCCCGATTGGCCCTCAGCTTATGTGGGTATAATAGGAGAGTTACAGGAGCTTGCCTGCATGCGTTGCCCGGAGGGGGTTCACCTAACCCATGGAGGCTGCTGATCTTGCATCCAGCTTTTATCATAATCTTGTGTATACCACCTCCCCCAGATCAGTCGCCTGCAGGCCGCAACATGCTGCCGTGGCTTCCCTATGGTCACGGAGCCAGAATAAGGGGTTTTACCAAAGATTCTCAAAACACCCCAGAAAAAATAGGCCATGATGGCACAGGAATAGGCACATTAAGTGTGGGATATCCCCCCCAAATTCATCAAGGTGAGCGGGAGCTCGCGCAGTACATGTCTTCTCACTTGAGGATCATGCTTCCATTACAGTTGGAGCTTTAGCCACTGAGCTATCTCACTGCCATAATCCGTGAAGTGTCAATAATTTAAATCAACTGCATTAAAAGTAAAAAGCACAGAGAATAAGCTGGTATTCCCTTGGAGTTTACTCCCACAATAGTTATATCCGTTTCTCTAAGTTGCTTCTTTTTTTCGCCTTGTCCTCTATCAAGACCTATGATCCAGTGTACTGACCGGCTATTAACTTCTCTTTGTTGAAGAGTGATTTGTTTTATTTATTTATATTTCCAGGCTTGCAAATTGGATTCCATTTAAAATAAAGTGTTTACTCCTCAATAATGTGTGCTTTCAGAACGACTATGCCGAAATGGAATGTAAATGAGGGATGATTGGCTGCTATAGACTATTCTTACTGGCACAAAAAGAAGAATAGATTTTGGTATTTACATAAATCCTTGTTCAAAAAATTTGATAATTCTGACAGTAAATCATTGTAATTGAGACACTCCAAAGTGAATCAGTACTATTACGGTCTAATTACAGCAGCCTTAGATTAATAAGCAAAGTGCTTTTTAAAAATGAGCTGAAATCAATGATCCTGTAAAATGTTCTAAATTTTCTGGGCACCATTCAAGAAAACAAACTACAAAAGTTCATGTCCCACGACCTGCAGCCAGTAGAATTATTATTTTTTTTTCTATTTGTAATGTTCAGGAAAACATTATTTTACCCAAAACAAAGTGTTTAATTGTTTGCAATGATAAAAATATGGAGGCACATACAAATAGTTAAAAAATAAATAAATCTGTATCTGGGTGGTATCTTCAATGCATGCCTGCCACTTTCCTGCATGTATTGGAGAAGATTGTCAGTCAAGTCTAATAGCTGTTCAGGTTACTGTAAAAGGCTGATACTGGGTGTTTGTGATTAGTTCTCATGTTGGCTTAGGGTAGAGTAGGGAGGAATTCCAAGTCCTTCATGCTCTGTACAATTTAAATAGCCGTCAACCATGATAGTTACTGGGACTATATCTCATAGCTTCCCCTACTTTAACCCTTTGTGTCACTATACCCCACTCCCTCTAGCATGTAAGCTCATCGAGCAGGGCCCTCAACCCCCTCTGTTCCTGTACGCCCAGTGGTCTGATCTCAATTATGTGTCTGTTAGTCCACCCATTGTACAGCGCTACGGAATTTGTTGGTGCTATATAAATAATAAAATAATAATAATAATAATAATAATAATAGCTAAGTTAACTGTTAATCTGCAACCTACAGACAGCAAACTTAATAGGTAGCCCATAGCCATCTGGAGACAGGATCCTTCCCTGAAGACTAAAGAGCTGCCGACTGACCTCCAGATCCACTAAATCGTTTATAAAGCTTCTTTATACCATTAAAGTAATGTGATTGTCTTTGGGTAAACCATAAGCTAACCACCTGTATGACTTAGTGAGTTAAACTGTCTCTTGTGTATATAGAAAACAATGTTACCTTCTATATGTCACATTCCACCTGGGATACAATTTATCCACTACAATGCTTCAGGCAAATTGCTGGATAGAAAGCCTTATTGAGATAACTAGCTATCATATATCAGGCTAGCACAGTGGCAGTCATTTTTTATACCGACTGACCTCTTTTTTTTTTTTTTTAGTAGACTTACATGTAAACACTTGAATTCAACTATAAAGGGCCCAGGCACACAAGAAACGCTCTTCAAATGCAGACTTTAATTGTAATAAGCTGCCATGACAACATTTCGGCCACTATTGGCCTTTGTCAAGACCAACAGTGGTAAACCCTATGATTTCTTTTGAGCTCTTATAGAACATACATAGTATACTTCCTCTGTAGAACACCTATTTCTTCTTTTATAATAAACATAATTTCACTATATTGATTAATGGCAGTGACAGGGTTTAAGGGCAGTTTATAATTCACTCTAATTATTTTTTGATGGAACCTAGAAGTATCGAAGAGCCAATATCTCTCGGGAAGACTCAACGTTTTGTTTGAACACTGGTCTTTCCCAGATTGTTGTAATTTGAATATAAACATCATCCGATTAGTGGATTTACATTTAAAACAAACACAATTGTTCTATTAGTAAAAGCAAAATGGCATTTAACTACACAGTATTCTTGAACCAGCAATATGATTACAAACCCTCCCCTTAAATCTCAGTATTATACCCAAAAGGATTACCGCCAGTTTCATATCATTACTTTTCCTCCACACCTTCCTGTCAAAGCAAGCATAACCCACTCCTGTAATCACGGCTCTTTTAGAACAAAATAATCATTCTGTTCTATTTAATCTAGTGCAGTGAGTGTTTAATTGATATGAAAATAGAACAGTAGATTTTACTTACAGTTTGATGTCACTACATTGAGAGATGTGCCTTTCATTACACATCTTTAGCATATTTTATGGCTTATACACATGGGCAACTTGTAAACGATTTAGAAAATAAAAAGAGATAAATAAGTAAGAATTATGTTAATTTGTACTCCGAAAAAGCAACGGGGATTCTTTTGCAAAATTTGACAGGTAACTCTGAAATGCTTCTATGGTTTTTTTGTATAACTTTTTCATCTGGATGAATCAAAATTGCTTGTTTAAGGGACATGTAAAAAGGAAACTTCAGACATCCACACATGTTAAATGTGTAGTTTAATTCAGTTTATTTATTTAAAGTAATTTAGTCCCACAAATGCAACTTAGTCTCTACCCTTATCTTTCAGGTCAATCCATTTTTTTATTTTTATTTTTTTGGCTTGGAAACTTTATTTTTTCCCTATAAAAGCTATGGACCAAATTGTAGCCTCCCGGCATACCTGAACATTTTGCTTTCTCAGTCCTTGATGAACTTTGACATACTTTAAAAATTATTTGATGTCATGTGAGTGCGTTGGGTCTGAGTACATGCATAGTTTTTAGCAAAAAATAATACTTAACAATTGAATTATCTACTTTGGATAAATATACATAATGAATTCATGGGATGGTGATCAACTATATATTATAGAGGTCAGTCTGGCTGGTTAGTTAAAAGGACACTCTAGTCACTAGAACAACTACAGCTTATTGTATTTGTTCTGGTGAGTATAACCATTCCCTTAAGGCTTTTTGCAGTTAACACAGCCTTTTCAGAGAAAAATGAAGTGTTTACATTACAGCCTAGGGAAACCCCCAATTGCTACTCCTCAGATGGCTTCTATAGGTGCTTCTTGTCATTCAGTGTCTCCTCCCTTTGCATGAAGACACTGAAATGTCCTCATAGAGATGCATTGATTAAATTCATCTCTATGAGGAGATGCTAAATGGCCAGGGCTGTGTTTGACTTGTGTTGCCTCTGCCCCTGATCTGCCTGCTTGACAGTCTCAGCCAAGCCTATGGGAAATCATTGTGATTAACTCAGATTCCCACTTCTGACGATGTCAGCCAAGAAGGCAGATCAATGGCAGAGCCAGCAGCTGCAGACTTAAACAAAAGTACGATTTTACTATATATAGGGGGGGCAAGGGCGGGCCAAACAGTGATTTTAACACTATAGGGTCTGTAATACATGTTTATGTTCCTGACAGTAGAGTGGTTATTTAAAGATAAATTGTATAATATCCACTTCCTATATAAACCATGTGTATATGTATGATAGGAGTTGGTTACCAAGCTGTGTGCTGATGATCTGCAGTACTCATAGCGTTAAAAAAAATTGCTAGCACCAATACTGCGAGATCATGCTTTAGAATTGAACAAAAACATTATTATAAATCTGTAAATGGTTACAATGTCACAAATGTTATAAACTGCTCCCTCTGCCCCTGTAACAAACAACATATACTACAGGGCATACATCATAAAGCCACATCGACAAAATATGCCAGTAATAGCATTTTCCTTTATTACATGAGTCTACTGACAAGCTAATACTGTTACACCAGAATAATCAAAACAATCACTTTGTGCCATTGTATCAGCTCTTTGAATTTATAGAGTAAATTCCCTAGATCCAAAATATTTAAGCTAAATCTAATTTGTTCTCGTTTTGAGGTTATACGGCAGGGGATTGTTGTGGAAATATTACGGTGAGTTGGTATTGAAGAAATAATGTTGTTCTGTTATGGTTGACAGTCTATGATAATTATTGGTGTAGGACTAATGTCTGTAATCCTTTCTTGTACAAAGTTTCCCCTGACTCTGGCTACATGTTCCTTTTTTTCTCACTGCACTTTTTGCAGTTAGAGAGTATTTTCATTGTTACGGTTTCCTTATATGTATAAAAATAGCAACACAGAGTCTCATGTGAAAAGATGACAATCTAATTTTTTAGGCCAAATGCATTTATAGAAGGTACCAGTGTTTATTTTCCATGTTTGGATAGCGCTATATGATACCATCACTACTGGTTGCCTGGTAACATTTCTGACTGTGTAAAGCTTTTTTTTTAACTCCTCACGTACAGTTAAAGCGGCAAGCTCACTTTTAAGATTTTTGATAGAATCTTTATGAAAACTAATTTAGACTGTGCTGAAATTTAAATGATATATTAAAAAACACCATCAGACAGGCCACTATCCTTTGTATTTATAGGTGGGTGTATGTTTTTTGACAAAACGTGGAACAGAGTGAAGCTTGGTTTCAGTGCCACAGCATGCCATCATCAATCAGCAACCATTTGCGGCAGCTAATAGGAACATGCCTTATGACATGTGTCAGATATGTTCTGGTCTCTCCTCCGGCAGCTCTTATTAGTGTTGGCTCTAAAATGTAGAGCTATGAAATGTTTAACAGCAAATGTATGTTGTATGTACCATGTTCATACATGCAAACTTTGACTTGACTTTTTAACTTAAAATCCATTTTATTAAAGGGTTACTCCAAGCACCACGACCACTTCAGTGATTTGAAGTGGTCATAGTACCTGGAGTCTGTACGTGCAGGGTTTTGCTATGAAACACTTCCCATCCGGAGTTTAACCCTTCTTCTGCTGGAGGTGTAAACATCAATGAGGCATCATTAGTTTCAGGCTGAATAATACCAATTAAGTGGATATTTTTACAAGACTCTCTCAGACAATGAATGGACTGCAGTGCTCGCTAGGGACACAGGAAATAGGGCAAAACTTTGCGGTGTATCCCATTACCAGAAAACAGGCTACAGTGGAGAAACCCTTGCAGGCATTACAGACAGTATGAGCACTGACATATAACGTAAAACAGCACTAAATTTTTTTTTATTTTTTTTTTACTGAATTGTCTAGTAGGGACAATGGTAGGTAGACATATAGAGATTTACCATTTTTCTTGTCACAGAAGTACAAAACTGCAGGTTGGTGTTAAATCGATTAAAGCCACTATGTCAGAATGAAAGGAATCCCCTTCACTAATAAGAATGTAATTCTGTCTGTAAAAGGGTGTTTAAACTGTAGACCACTGGTAGAGATCAGTCCAAGGGCAAAATGCAAAGATGGAGCTGTTACCATGCAGACCACCTACACCCCTTCATGGCACTGGTTTTCCCTGACGGCAGTGGCCTCTTCTGAAAGCATAATGCACCCCGCTACACTTCAATAAAAAATTTCAGAAATGGTTTTCGGAACATGAGAAAGAGTTCAAGTTGTTGCCTTAGCCTCCAAATTCCCAAGATCTCAATTAGATTGAGCATCTGTGGGATGTGCTGGAAGAAAATATCTGATTCATGGAGGCCCCACTTGGCAACTTGCAGGACTTGAAAGATCTGGTGCCAGATGCCACAGGACACCACCGGACACGAGGCTTAATGCTGTTTTGGCAGCATGATGGGGACCTCCACAATATTAGGTAGGTGGTTTTAAGGTTGTGGCTGATCAGTGTAATGTGTCATAAAGTTACATTTTATATTTTATTGCTTTAGGAAATATGAATTACTGACAACACCCTCTTCACACAGTTCATAAGTGTTAAACTAATTTAACATACACCACAGGTCATCTCTCTTATTATACCAACATACTGGCTTCGCTGTCAGTACATTGACTTCTGAATGTAGTGATGGAGACTTAAAAATCAAAGGGAAGCCGTATTGTGTATTACATTGTGTTTGGGCTTTAAAATAACCAGCATAAATATATCAAGCGATAAACTTAGCATTTTCATGGACCAGGGAGAGCGAGAGAGAGCACAATGCATCCCACATTCTTCTGGCACTGAAATGATTAAACGTGTTTTATGAAAAATAAATGAAATTGGAAATGATTGCCAACTAGGTACACATTAGGCAAATGTGTTAACATAAGAAAAACAGTTATTGTAGTCTTCTGACATTTGATGGCTAATAACATTTCAAACATCTACTGTAGCACATCACAACGTGTGGCAGAAGCTGCAGTGTGACATTTCTTTATGGATTAGTCATTTCTGAAGTAAATAGATGCCTTGCAGAGATTTTTAATCACCCATGAACTATCTTTAATGGAAATTTGCCATCAAAGTTTAGATGACCATATTTACACACTCTCTATTATACAGCATAGCTTTAGCATTGTGGATGCGGTTTGCCTGGGTGATCATTTATAAAGAATTCTGTTTAGGGCAACTCTGTACATGAATCAGAATTCCCTAAGTCTTAACAATCATCTTTTTACTGTCTCTGTTCTGTATTAGCAGATGTAGTAGAGTTCCGATCTATAGATACTGAATTCACAGCTCTTCTCACCCAGGGCCAATGAGTAACTGGATGCTCAGTTGGCCTGTTATGTATGATAGACAATATAGGCACCCGACCTTGAATCCCCGATGATAATAGTCAAGCAAAAGTATTTTGGCGAGTATTATTTATATATAAATAAAAAGGCTTGAAGCACCAATTCATAGTACACAGACAAAGCTTAATTAAAAAAAAAAAAACTAAAAGTTTGAGAAACAGTGTTTATATCTGTTACAACGGAATCTTGAGTTTCAGTCATTAAAAACTTGGCAACATTCAGGGGCATATGTCATGGATTTGACAATAGCTTGAATCAGTATGGTCTGCAAATTCACTAATTAATAAACAGGATTTTTTTCAGATGTCTTGAACTTAAGGTTTGTGACACTACTTTCAATGGGATATTTAGAAATTCAAAGTGGGTAATTTTAACAAAACTCTAATTTGATGTGAAGATTTTCCAGTGCAACGAGCTGACATCTGCTTCCAAAGAAATACATTCGAGAATCATCCCATGGCTAGGAGCCCTTGCATATTTTGCAAAGACCAATGAAAGTGACATCTCTGGTGATAGCCTGGTGGCCACTGGGTGTAGGTTGAAATTATTTTATGACCCCCAAAATCTAGAGAATAGGGAAACAGTAAGTGAACAAACAGGTGGTAATTAGGAAGCAGAGGATAATTATTTCCGCACCATAGAGTGGCCAGGTTTAATGTGATGCCTGAGATAGGCCAAAATAGCAAAGTCAAGAAAACAAGCGAATGTCAAGGATCCAGATGTACACAAAGCAATAAGACAAGTCATAATCAGAGAAACCAGATAAACAGAATGGTCATTCAAAGCCGGCTCAGGAACAGAAAATATAGAATCTATATGGAATGCGAAAACCATAGCAGGGCACCTACTATCATAAAGATGAAAATATATGTAGGGTGAACTAAAACACTAATGGATAGCGTCATCACGAGGCACCAAATCACACAATGGAGAGTGACTGAGATGGGACAAAAGGAAATGCCCCTTAATTATGAAATAATAAACTTTTATTATAAAAGTGTAATGTTTTGCAGTGTCCTGTAAAGCCCGCTCTGTGACGTGTGACGCATGTCGATCAGCCTGAACCAGATCTCCTGCAGAGAAGAATGCTACATGACAGTCAAAGGTAGGACAATGGCGAAGGTAGCTGTACTTTGCTGCTGCCTCCATGGTAGCTGTTACAAATTGCTATTTGTAACTGGCCCTTTAAATGAGAAATTGCCCTGCTTCCCCGGATTGTGGAGAAGCATGTTTGCCAGCCTCCTGCCTCATGACTATGGCCCCTGGAAGATTGTGCCCCTGAAAATGTATTAACTTTTATTGGGTGTGTATGGCCCTTTAAGAACCGTCTGGGGACATATTGTGACTTTGCTGAACAATACCCCTTTAAGACTATGTCCCCAGACCTGTAAAATAACTTGTTCCTGGCTCTCTCCCACTTGGTTCCGTAAATAGGGCTTACTGAACCAAGTACCACACAGGCGGACCACCCAGAAGTTAAAGTGTGCAGGCAATTTACCTCCCAGGCTGTGAGGTTACTGCAGGTTAATTGCCGAGCGCTGGGTGGCCGCCATTCGGCAGCCGAACACGTGGCGGCGGCCATTTTGGTCATATGAATGCGGTCAGCGGTGTATGCTAAAGATTCTGTGGAACTAAAATCGGCTACACATTTTGCCGAACACCGCTGACCCTTACCTTCCCCATACTGAACTTGCAGCTCCAGAGACTAAGTCCCGTTCGAAATGGGACTTAGTCGTTTTTTTCGCATGAAATTGACCGACCGCACAGCCCAAATCTATGGAACTGTTTTGGGCAGGAAAATGTGCTTGCGGTCGGTCATAAAGGGACTTCCAGCTAACTTTTGATCCACTGGAGGGATTTGGCTGATTTTTGGAAGGGTTTATGTTTGATGTATGCTGAGTCTGAATATGCAACTGAATGTATGGTTTTAAAGTTACAGTGTGTATGTGAAAACTGTATTTTTATTGTATGTAATAATTGGTTTAACTGTTTATCTGAGGGGAGGGAACCTGTGGGCTGTACTATGCTGTTATTGGTTAATTTCATCCTCCCCCTGGGAGTGTCCTGTGTGTACCTTATCCTAATAAAAAGCAGGCTGGGTGTTCCAGTCCTCAGACCTCTTCTGACCCTCAATACGTAGCCTTGTCTCGTTATTGGAGGGAACTGCTATATCACACTGGGGATTGCTATGCGCTGCATATTCCCCTGAGCTCTTAATCACTTAGCTCTTTTAAGAGCCTGTTCCTGTTACGCTCTCCTGGAGGAGAGGTCTTCCCCACACGGTCCTGGAGGACAGAAGCCGATCCAGGGTGGAAGGAAGACGGCGCGGCTCCAGTTAAGCTACGGCGGTTGTGGAGCCTGCGGTGGTTGTGGTGTCGTCTGCAGTGCTTGGAGTCCTCTGAGAGCGCTAGGAGCATCCATCAACGGAGGGTACTCGGTCGGAGTACACGGAGCTCCGTTACAGTAGCTCTGCGCATCAACTTCAGCCAGGAGTCATGCCAGTATTGTGCTCTCACACATGCAAAGGAGTACTTCACTGAGGTCCATGGAGGTTGCAGCGAGACTGCTGGAGTTTCCAAAGATTGATGTCTAAATCCCAAAGCTGTTAATTGGAGCAGATGCTGGGATTGGACAAAAGTTGACACTGACAGGATCAATAATTCATAATGATTGTATCTGTTTGAAATACATGTAATGTGTGCCGCTTTAAAGGTGAACACACTTTTTTTTTTTTTGCTTGGATATAACACAATGGAAGATAATGAAGCCCAGCCATATCCCAACTGGCATTACAGGAAGAAAATGTATCTACACTTTATAATGCAATAAGGTTTGTTTCTCTCTGCATTAGAATGTCAGTTAATCCGTTTTAAAGGTGTTGAAACCCCCAGAACAATATGTAAAACATCCCCTTACCAAAAGGGAATGCCTTTAATCTGCTGCGGAGCTTTGATATGTTACAAGAAACAGGTTTATCTCGGAAGACGGGCTATGATTGATATGCAATTGCAAAAGCTCTTCTGCTCTATATGGGCTAAATGAATCTAATAAAGGCAGGTCAGGCATTGCTCATAGTGCATTTCCCTCATGACATATACCTCTAAATGGATTTATATGCATTTTGCTGTTAATTATATCAGGGACAGCTGTAATGCTCCAATTTCTTGGTTTATGTACTGAATATGGAGAAAAAAAAATGTCACTCTTGTGCTAAAACCAATATATTGAAAGATCAAATGCAATTAAGAAAATTAATAATAAAAAAAGTAAGTGTCTTAATTACACTTGAAAGAGATTAGTTTTTTTTCAAAATAAAAGACAGAGTGGAATCCAATGTGAATAATGTTTTTTTAAGGGGATGCAAAGCACTTACCCTTCACTTTCATTTAATAGAGATAGTTAAATACAAGAGGCATTGTAATATTCAACACTATGGCAATATCTAAACAGTGACATTTCATGATGATGTTAGTAGAGTGGAAGATTCTGTACTTAGAGACTTGAGTCATTATCATTTTAAGCATTCGTTCAACAGATCTTACAAAGACTGTGCATATAGCAGTCATGTTCTTAATGCAGAGTAATCACCGTGGAAACCAATCGAACACATTTGCTGATTGGTCCATTTTTAGAATGTAACCCTAGAATTTCTTTGTGACATGACAATTATGACATTTATTATAATCAGCATGGACCTAGGACCATTGTGGTCATACGATTCAGATCCGATTGTTGAACTTGGTTGACCACTGCTATGCATAATGTGGTATTAAACAGCAGAAGTGCTCAGCTGTTTAAATCAACTGCATACGTTTTTCAAACCTCAGAGTCAGAGGGACTATTCCCAGTAGGGTCAAAATGTCTATGTCACTGAAGACAAAGTAATTGAATATAAGAATATTTTTACAGTGTAGATGTATAGCCAAAATATACACTCTGCAATGATAGATACATTCTGATAGTGAATTTTAACCACATTTCAAAATTGTAGGCAAAAAAAGCTGATACTGAAACATTTACCTTCTTCCTTAGAGAAACAGGTCGGCTATATTTTCCAAAATTTTGTGATGTGGTTTTCACTTCGCTACAAATAGATAAGCCACTCTGGCCTCAGTTTAATTCTTCTGGATATGCTTTTTAAATAATCACAATTTGTAGAAAACATTTTCAAAGGATTTATCTAAAAAAAATACCATAGACTTTAATGGTGATTTTTGTAGATACATCATTTTAAAAAAAAAAAAAGAGATTGTGATCATTTCAAAGGCTTAGCCATACTAATTAAATCAAGGCCTCTGTGTTCAGCAACCAACTGCTTAGCCTGACCATAGCCTTTAATCTGCCCCAGAACAGATGATATGTTTAAACTACTATAGTATTTAGTTATATAATGTTATAGTTAAACAGCCACAACTTGTTTGCTATGTACACTAATCAGCCACAACATTTCAACCACCTGCCTGATATTGTGTAGGTCTCACTAGTTGTCCTTCCACTTAGGGTAGGTACTACCCACTGCATATTGAGAACACCCCGCAGGACTTTTGTAAATGCACTGACCAAGTCGTCTATCCATCACTATTTGACACTTGTCAAAGTCACTCAGATGCTTACGCTTGCCCATTTTTCCTGCTTTCAACACATGAAATGCAAGAATTTACTGATGCCTAATATATCCCATCCCTTTACAGGTGCCATTGTAACGATTAACCATTCAGAGTTTTCAATGTTGAGGCCGATCAGTGTATATGTATACATTAGTGTATATTGTAGTGTGTGTGTGTGTGTGTTAGTGAGTGTATTTCAAATCAGTGAGAATGTATGTTTCATTGAGAGTGTGTGTCATTGTGTCAAATCAGTGAGTGTGTTGTGTATATCAGTGAGAGTGTGTGTGTCTCTCAGGTTTTAAAAAGGGGTGGGACTAATAGATGGAGAGGTGGAATCATTGCCATAGAAACATGCATATCTGGATTGGACATTTGTAAATGGGAGGAGTTAGTAAGATGACCACGCTCACCTGGGGCACCCAAAAAATACTAATATGCACCCAGGCATCTGTGACTCTAGGATCGGCCCTGGTGGGGCTTAAAATAATGTACAATAATGTAACATAGTGATTTAACGTGGAAAAAAAAAGAAACTCAAGTCTCTTCCTGTCTAGCACTCCTGTTACTGTTGGTTCAAATGTGATGAATTTGAAAGTATTATAAATCATGTCTGAGGGTTTATAGAACACTTATAAGTGGAAAACAAATATTGTATAACATCTATTAGTTCTGTTGCTATTCAAAAGATCTGAAGGGAAAATAAATGAAATTTGTTTTTTTTATTATTTAATAACTTTGGCGCTGCAATGGAGTTTGTAGTGTTGGTGGTGGAAAGAAGGATAGAAAGTTCACATTAAATTAATTGCAGCACTTATTCAAAAGAAAGCAGCAAATGAAAAAAAACGAAGGCATGGTAGGCCCTCCAGGGAGGTCTGCTCCATTCTGATGTCCACAAACAGGAAGCAAGGTAAAGGTTTTATATCAGCAGGGTGACTTCAAACAGCATTTTATGTAGATGCACAGCAGTAAGACAAGAAGTAAAAGATCTCCTGCCATCTCAGTCCTTACATGTTGGAATAATTGCAGTCAGATTAATTATCAGCGCATCCAGACTGGAGGTATTCACTACACAGCTTCAGGTATAGGCGGGAATTGGAATCATTGCTCGGATTGTCATCCATGTACAAAGAAACTCGACATTATTGCCGTCAGACAATTGTTGACCCCATGTGATGTTTGCACAAGATTAACCCTCCGAATGCTCTTGCTTTGCACATTGCTTCGCATCGGCATGCTAAAATTACACTTCGCAGAACAGTATGCCTTCTACAAGTGTAAACTATATTATTTAAGCATATGGTAAAAAATAAAATAGGTAATAGATCAGTGTTTATTTTATTGAAATATGCAAAAGGCTAATGCAAAAAATAGTTTGGGGGTATTTTTTTTTTCCATCCTATGATATGCACACCTCTTGAGATTCAAGGCATGTTAGAGGTTTCTCTAGGTGTAAGGTCAAGGTATGGTATTTTCTACAAAGGAGCATTAATCTCAGATACATTATGTGAACTGTTTATTAAGCCACAGCATTAATAGGTTAAAGTTGAAGCTTGTGAGATCCACCAGCAGATGGTAAGAAGAATACATGACTTTATATTTATACACATGCATCTGACAAGCAGATATAAACCATCCAATATAGGTTCATCCAAATCATATTTCATCTAGTTTACCTTTGATAGGATATTGGTATGGAACAGAAAGATGGATTTGCAATCTGGAGGGTAAGTCAAAACCTTTGTTGAAGGACCACGAGTCCAGATGAAAGGTTTAGCTCACATTCTTTCTAATTGTAGCTATCCTTATTCAATACAATGTAGTTACAACTGGTACAGACTTATAGAATAGTAATAAGACTAAAATAGAAATTGGATATTTTACTATAATAGACAGTTTATAGTATTTTTTCATAAATGTCTCTTCTTTGAACTTGCATAGCTACCTGCTATCTATTTCCTTTCCAGAAATAACAGACTTATGACTATCTGAATGTAGTTTGATCATGACAAACCTGAATTTGGACAAACTTTATTGGAATGGAAGTTGCCATCCATTAGCATAATCTATCCCGTATTGTTCTTGTAAATGTTTATATAGTAAAAAATTAAATGTGCACAGATTACTGTTTGTATGAACATGTATTGAGTAGGCATAGCAGTGTGTTTGCTGCAACCTCAGTGTATGAATTCTATATGTTCTGTCACAGGAGGCGTCATCTTAACCTTCATGCACACATTGAGCCCTCCAAAAACATAGTGTACGTGGAAACTTAGCTGTTGAGTGACTGACTAGCAGTTTTGGGGATAGAGGGTGTAGACTGGGATCTGGCAAAACCCATAAACAGACTGGGTCAAAAAATTGGTATCAAAACAAGACAGAACACAAGAATAATCATGACCAGATTGCATAGACACGTTCTCACTGGAAATGCTTTGCAATAAAGAGAGATTTCAAGTGATGTCATGCCTTGTCATATAGAACCAATTTTATTTTAACACTTCTCAAACAGCTGCCTTAAAACAATGTACACATTATTAAGGTGGATTGGAGATGAACACATTTGAATTTTTAGCCCAAAAGTACGATTTATGAAATGTTGCATCTTTTGTCACCAGCAGGTACAGAGTACAAAACATCAACACATAATCTACAACAATTATATATGTATATATATATATATATATATATATATATATATATATATATATATATATATAACAGAAATGATCATTCCATTGAGAATATCCATGTTACTAACATTGCTTAGTTTTGAGACAAGTGTAATTTGTTAGTTGAGCATCAGACTGTTCACTTGAGTTACCGAGTATTTTCAATTTTGCTCTATAGAAAACTTCAGCCGAGCCTCGGCAGAGTTGTTAATACATTTTAAACTTGTCTTTGTTCTTGAAGTCTGTGTGTGTGTGTGTGTACATATGTATATTTGTAAGTGCTTCTACACAACCACAAAGACAGCTAAGCTATCTTAAGATGCTACTGCCCCTTTAAATGAAACTGTTACCAGTTTACTGTTCAGCATTACCGTTCCATTTAAATTCTACCTGTTACATGATCACCACATGAAACGGTGATACATTAAAACTGAATTAATATATCCTGCAAGTTACTTTAACCATCACCTCATTCCCATTTAGATAAGTGTCTCACTCGTGAACACCGTACATAAACCTATTAAACATATCTTGAAAGCGCAAACAACTATTTAAAGTGACTGTGAAATCATTTCAAGGTATTCACTTTGCTTTCAAATTCATTTCTAGATGGGATAGGATCTTTAATGTCTTTCTTTAATGCATACAGAAGAAGCTGAGATGGCTGGAGAAATACTTCATCCATTACAAATGATGGCAACTTGTTTAAAAAGTCAACAACTGTAAATTGCCTATTCGAAAATAACCAAACCAAAGCGTGTAAGAGACAGTATCAAGGGATATTTTCATCTAATTTTACCTTAAAGGGACACTATAAGCATTTCCTCTTATTTATTTTTTTTTATAGTGCCTCGGGTACTCTGGCACTGTCACTTTAATTAGTGTTAATTTCTAAGCAGTTTAACACTACAAGAAGTTCCAACAACCTGGCCTCTACTGGTATGGCTAAGGCAGAGATTAGATACTTCCTTCTAGCCGTACAAGCAAAGAGTGCTGTTATAGACTGAAAGCAGCCAGCTGACTCTCTCAGCCAATCAAAGTTGTCCATTGTTGCTCAGACTACTGCTTCCTCTTCTGCTTAAGAAGCACAGAGGGGATGGGTTACTGAGGACTCTTGTTTTGAATTAAGACTTTAAAATCAGCTTAATATTAAGTGGAGGGATGCTGCCAGGTGACTCCAGACACTATAACCACTTCAATGAGCTGAACCTGTTACAGTGCCTATAGTGTCCCTTTAATAATTGTTTTTTTTACATATTACTCACTTAATTTGTATAAGATATATATTTATGTACATTGAAAATATGGTATTTTCTGCCCTTTATAGTGTTAGTGGCAAACGCGTGCAATCAAATTGAGCACAATGCTTTTCTTTCAATTCTTTGAAATCTGTTAAAATTCTGCTTTTGTTTCAGATGGCCCTGTTTATGCAGAACATGATCAAGTTCCATTCTGAGGAGCTAAGAGGGTGCAGGATCTAGCAGGAGATAACTTAAACAATTCACTCTCTTTTCCAACATGGGTCAATATTTTTTTTTTCTAACTGCTCGCTACTGTCCCAATTTCTCTGGCATTACCCAGCTGAAATGTCTTTCCCAATTTCCCAGCCCCTTCCCATTTCTTAATTCTAACTCCTTTCTCCATTTCCCAACCCTAACACTCTTGTCTGTCTTCCAGCTTCTTCTCCCATTCGCTAAGCCCGTCCCAAACCCATAACTCTTCTCTACATGTACCGTTTAACAGGAATAAATAGAACACACAGACATAATTTAAATACTATTTGGATATGATGCCACAACTGGGACATTTTTGAATGATCTGACTTAATATTCATTTCATATTGTTATTTTTTAACTTTTTACAGAACATAATTAATATTTTATATTCCCAGAAAAGCACCTCTAAGCACTGATTAAAACGCTACATTGAAAACAATATTATGAGCCTTTTTCTGTAGTGCAGACGTTTTGTTATATCACAATATTCAGAAATGTCATCTCCGGTATATGCAAAAAATAAAATCCATTGAAAGATGAAAAATCAGAACAAAGAAGAGATAGATCTTATGTGTTCGTGTCTTAAGGGATTCCTCTTATCTTTGAAATATCGGATCTCTCCATACACCTTGTTTATTTAGATTTCTTCCCAATATTTTCTTTTGCATCTACCTAAGAGTGTGATGTTTGCACATATACCCTTTGGACTTCTGTACTGTCTCACTGTAACCAGATCAGAGTAGTCTCTATTTAACAACAGAGAGAACGAGATGAGCTTAGGAATCAAACTTTACATTAACCTGTAGCAAAGAGGGTCCGAAACAGCATGCCCATTCATATAGCCCTCAGTCAAGCTTTCTGCACCCCTCTGCCCTCAGGACAGTCTTCTTCTTTCTTTTATTTCTACTTCACAAACAATACAGATCAAGCTGTTTTTTTCCTACTGAGCTCTGTAGAATAATGTTCCCCCAAAATAACACGCCATTGATTTTAAAGTGATCAATGGTTTTCCAATTCAATAAACATACTGCTGTACATTTAACTACGTCTTAATATTTTTTTAACGCTTTCTAGAAAAGGTTTTAGGCGCATCCCACGATCTCTCGGTGGTACTCACAAATCACCTTACTAGAACATTAAAGAAAAAACAATTATTTGCTTCTATGCAACACCCTTGGTTGGGAGTGAGACACATTTTTTGTGCAATATAAAGATTATGAATTAACAATGCAGAACAATAAAAAATAGCAAGTACCCAAAATGTAATCGCATGGTGTGTTTTCGTACCTACAAATGTCCCCTGTTTCTGAAAACAAAGCTAGGGGAGATAGAAAGACCGGTTTGGCTATATTTCCTATACATTTTCAGTTCTATTGATGTGTGTCCACAATTCACAGTATATCGAGTAAATCAAAAAGAAACGCAACAATAAAAGTAATTTATTCCATACCTTTGCATTTGTGCATTTTTTTTAAACCACAGCTTAAAATTAACATTAAAGAGTAATTATGTATTTGCCCGTAGATGTCTATTCCTTTTCTGTCATACAGAAACGCAAGGCTTAAAAACATCAATAACGAGGGCTGGTGCTTTAAACCAATCTCTCAGCAGCGACAAAATAGACTCTGGAATTCAACAGCCTCGACAATTAATTCAATCTCCTACTGTCACTCTTTCCACAATTAAAAGGATGAAGCCATCTGAATAGTAACAAAGGGACACTAATGAACAATGCAAGCCCAAAAACATAAATCTTAAGACAGCAAGTTAATCAATATCTGCTTTAAGGTGTGGAATCATACTGCAAGCCAATCGATCTGATCACTTTTTAAGTTTAGTGAGCTATTGTCATTAAAAGAGGACAAAAGGAGGAAAGTGATTCTAATAGAGGTTTGCCAAAGTTAAATACTTTGCTAAATGTACTCAGAACTTTTCACTGTAAGTCACACCTAGGTGATGAAATTTATGGAGTAGTAAAACAACTGTGATTGCTTATTTTATACAGAGATGTGGCCCTCTTTAAAGACCTATACATTTAAAATGTTTTGGGTGAAAAGACTTGTGTTTAACAACAATGTTCAGTAGGCTCACTATGTCTGCAAGAGCAAGTTGGCTTTAGAGCATTGTTAAAAACTAAGCTGGCCTAGGTATAACCACTCTTCTGTGCGCCTTCCCCCAGGGTGCAGCAGGGTGAATTCCCTGGTGTCTAAAGACTTCTGTACTACAAAGTTTAATGCTCCTCTTGCTCTTCTGATCAGCATCCTTAGAGTGTTGGAGAAGATGATAGAACATCACATTGTCAAGGATACAGAGTCAAACCCCAGAACCCAAAACTTAATCAGACACCAGGACGAAGAAACAAAGGACAGGAGGGTATTACCGGTCCATATAATGACTGGGCTTAACCCGATTGCTCTAGTTAGGTGAAATACTGACCTGTGGACAGGAGTTCAAAGATGCATTGGGAAGGTTAAACGAGAGAGCCAAGTCGGGTTTAGGGAAAGAGGGATGAGGGTAATAATAAATGCCAAAGTCAAATCTGGGAGTGCAAGGTCAAATGAGAAGAAACATCTAGACAACCAACTGAGCACTAGACAGTCGGGGAACCACAAAAAGGCAATTATCTAGAGCAAACTGTAGGTTTAAACAGCAAACCCAAACTACAACCAGATTCCATTGATTTATCTGCACCAGGACTCATGGGTAGACATGATTATCTACAATGCAGTGCAATCAAATGGATGTGTTCATTAATCACTACGAATCTCATGATTCACACAGTAAACATCATTAGAGAAGCTGTAAGCAGTGTCTGATAAAGGTGCCTTCAGCAGCCAATTCACATATACGGTCTGCACTGCAGCACACTATTGCAAATATGTTTATCTACCCAACATGTCTGCATAGCAATTCTGCTAGGCTCGACCCTTTACTAATGTATGACTTAAACAACCAAATGGTTACCCTGCTCAGAGGGATCACAGACTATCTATGGCTGAAATTGATTTCAGGCAATCATATTGCAGAGATTCTAGTCAATTATTTACTGGCCTCTAAAGGGAAGTCTGGTAAGTCTGCAACTCACAAAAACGCAACTCTCCATATTTAATAGGGGCAGTCCCAGATGGACCCATATCGCTTTCTTTTCTGGTGTCTAAAATTTTCTAGAAGCGCCATATTATTGAAGTGTCTAAATGTATAACTGAACTTCACAGCAATAATACTCACAGAAACGTGTCTTTAAACTGTGGTAAATTATTTTAGAAAATCAGTTTGTGCAAATAATATGCTATGTTGTATCCTATTGCTCTGCATACATTATAATAAACACATCACCTAAAATTTCTCGTCCCTGGCCACACAGCCACGCGCACCCCTCAATGTAAAATGTTTCACTTTGTCCATTTGAAATGTTGGGAGATATGAAAACGGTTACGATCTGCCATCAACTGCCTATTTTTTAACCAATATTTTCATAGAAACCCAACCTGATAAACAAAAAAATCCAAAAGTATTTGTGACCCTCAAAAAGCTCTGATGCATTAGATTGGAGAAACAATGTTCCTGGTGCAAAATATAAACTGTAGCTATTTTACTTTCAGCTAATGATACTTGTAAATATTTTAACCTGCCCTTAATGCAAATAAACTATGGAACCAGAGCTCTAGATTGTCTCTACAAATACCATTCTCTCTTCTGAAATTAGGCTTTCAGCATTTCATGTTTCATAAAAAGAACTAGCACATGAAGAAAGCTGCAAGCCTGTACAGGACTTATAAGTGGCCTTGGAAGGCTACCAAATAGGCTCCACATATACTTTACCCACGTTATTAGTGGATTGCAGTATGAAATAATACTTTAAGTTAAAAGGGTAATCCAGACGTGGACCCCGTGCCTAGAGGGATATCAGCTACACCTCACTGACGCGGCCCAAAAGTAGGCCGAAACGATCATCTGGGGTTGCTGTATCTCTCGTGCAGATGGAACTTGCTGGCATTTCGGATCTGGACTGCCCGTATGGCTGGGACCAGTCTGATATTCCTCAGATATGTTCTCTTTGTAAGGCACAAGTGAGCAAAACTATTTTGAGACCTAAGCGGGGATGTACCGAAGGGCAAGCTATAGAGTTTACTCTAAGCTTTTGTCAGTTATTAGACATCTCATTCTTTCTTTCTTGTTTGCTTTAATGAAATAATATTTTATATCCTAGGCTGACAATATAATCATTGTCTCTGTCCTAAATTCAGTAGTTTAGATATTAACCTACAGCTGTTCACTTTTAGTGGAATCACAAGAAAACAAAAAATAGAACTGCAATCAATTCACTAGAGCCAAAGATGAGTGTATTCAGACCGGGAGCTAAGACTAACACCAAAGTATTATAGATCCCAACAAAGAGGAAGGTCCATGCACTCCAATGCTCTATAGGCATATTTATTAGGAACAAGGTGAGCACTGCAGCATTTCCACTTTTAGTGAATGAACCCTTGGATCAAGAGTGGCCAAAAGTCCAATGCATCATGGGAACTGTAGTTCTACAAGATCTGAGTATCTACATTTTTGGCACACCTGCCTTAGACAAAGAAAATACAGCGCTCCGCAACTGATGGAGTGCCCATAGTTAAATATTGCCCCTATAGGAACTAGTCTTTGTTGCCTAGTGGATATTCATACTTTGATGTGGCTGGTGTCTATGATGACTGATACACTAAGCACTCAATTTGGAATTTTTCTCCTAGTTTATGGGTTTTTGCCCATTTCTAAAAGACCAATGAATAGATGCATGTACCAGCCCTGTGTATGAAAATCCAAACTTTAAGAATGGTTTATGGAGCTATTTAACTTTACACTACCCTCATCATTGCATTTTTATTTTATAAGTGAGCGAAACGCCATTGTTACAATTTCTTACAAAATTCTATATTTTATCTATGACGCAGGAGACACAGAACCAGCAGCAAGATTAATAGAGGATTTATCTAAAAAGCTGTGTTTGGAAATTGCCCTATGAGTAAAACCTCAGACTTGATAGGAAAGCACAAAGACGCTAAAAAAAGGTAATTTTATCTGCACTTCGTAAAATATGCAAATTGTAATAGAGACATTTCAAATATTTCAAGCTCATATCTCCCATTTAAACAACCTAGAACAAGTCTTTTGTGATCAGCAGTATTCTCTGAACTGGCATCTAATTCAAAAACTCTGCATATTTATCGTGCATTATCATACATTTCGAAATGGAAATTACATACATTTTGGCACTGCACATCATCTGTCCTATATTTCACCTTTTTAATATTTGTAAAATCTAGCAAATAATGACAGCCGGTGACACATTTAGTATCGCTATGTAAAATTGGGAAATACCAGATGTCTGCCTAATTTAAAAAAAAAGAAAAAAATTAAAAAGAAAAGCTTCCAGTATTATTTGACTTGCTGTTTTAGCTTTTGCATTATAATTTTATTTTTCAAATAATAAAGATCTAAAAACGCTAGAAAGTGTAGGTCTATATATATATATATATAGCAAAGCCTTACTGAGTTCATTAAGCAGCATTGCCCGGTCTGATGTAAAGAGAGTGTCAGCCATACCTATGTTGATTTCAAGCTACTATTTTAGGGAATAACTGCTAAATCTAGCACTTGAATATAAAGAAACCGTAACCCATCAACCTCAGTGCATCAATGTTCAATATTAAATATTACATATTAATGATTTGGATATTAATTTAAAAGTTATTGAACATGTTTTTCATAGAATTGACTCAAGGCATCTACTTGCCATAACAGTGAAAAGGATGCCACTAAAGTATTCTCCTTTATGTACAAGTACATGAGAGAGGGTGAGAGCGATGAATGGTGTATTATGGGAATATATTATCATTGAAGAGACCTGGAGACATCATGATAAACTACAAGAGCGAAGATCGAGTGGCTTATAAATGTTTCAAGGACCCCAAGACTAGACTGTATTTCCCACAAGGCTAACAAGATATTTGTCTTGGGTAGCACTTTCTAAGGGGCCATTCCTAAGTGCCCAGGCAGATACCTTGTTAGCCTTGAGTCCTGGGGGCCCAAGTCAGTCACAGCCAGGGGAGGTGTGGCTAGGGCTGCATGAACAGAAACAAAAGTGATTTAAAGGGATGCTGTAGTGCCAAGAATACAAAGCTGTGTTCCTGGCACTAGCGATCCCTCTGCCTCCCCCCTCCCTCACTCACCCCCTCCCTCCTACCCTGTAAATAAAGGGTTAAAACCCCTTTACTTACTTACCTTATCCCAGCGCCAATGACCCTCGACGCTTGGTAGAAACTCTGCCCCTCCTCCACTCGCGTATTAGTCCTCCCAATAGGAAAGCATTGAATCAATGCTTTCCTATGGGGGAAAATCTGACGTTGGATGTCCTCATGCAGAGCGTCAGGACGTCCAGCATCAGATAATGGACCAAAAGTCTGTTACACTTCCGGAAGCCCTCTAGTGGCCATCTGGTTGACAGCCACTGAGGGCTGACTTAGTGCTGCAATGTGAACATTGCAGTTTCTCTGGAACTGCAATGTTTAACATTGCAACACTAGGTGCAAAAGGGACATAGCACCCAGAGCACATCAATGAGCAAAAGTGGTTTGGGTGCCTCCAGTGTCCCTTTAACTCCTAAATGGCTGCAAATTAAGCAGTGCGACTGCATTAGCATTATCTACACAACTAAACTGCTTTACTAAGCTAAAATTGTTTTGGTGACTATAGTGTCCCTTTGAGGTTTGTTGTACTGTTGGAGTGCAGTGTAGGGGCTTATAGGGGATATTTAATGTAAGATCTGCATTAGGACACATACGAGGGAATTTAGTGTGGGACTGTGGGAGTTACATAGCCAGAAAGCAGCCATTATAGCAACTCTCTATAAAATGGTGGAAGGTGGCACTTTGGATATTATGTCTACTAATCTCGGCAGTCTGGGAATGTATGTCCCAGTTCTGTCTAAGATTACGGACCAGCCTGCAGAGAGGTTATCCTTGTATGTTTCCCCATTCATTTCTGGAAATAATAGCATGGTTGACATCTTCATACATGTATTGCAGATGTAGAAGCATGATCTGCCTGCTGAAATAAGGTGATTATCATTCAGCACATCTTATATATACAAAAATAGACACGTGCACACGCAGCTTTACATACATACACATCCACGTTTCACAGTTATGCAAAATCAGTATTCCTCAACCCTCCATTTTGTCTTTCTCCATCGTGTCTCTGAACCTCAGCTCAAAACCTGAATTCCATTGTCATTTGAGAGTTTATTTTCTAAATGCCTTTTAGGTGGGGAGGTTGTCACTGCTGAAGTTTAATAATTCACGGCAGAGTTTCTTTCAAGATTAAATTATATCACATTTTGGTTTTCAATAACTCACAGCTCTCTACTTCAGATGTGCGACTAAAATTACATTGTAACCTCCCCCCCGCTCCCTCCAAGACTGCTGGGGTACTGCTATACCTTTACTTATATAGAGATAACTTAATTCATGGCTTCATTAATGGTTCCACTATAGGACTGGTCACTATACATTTACTTATACTTTTTAACGTTCCATTTATTATACAGAAAATTCAGATCTGCGTTGATATATGTGCATAAAGATGGATACAGACCTTTTTTTCATTATCAGCCTGCAAAGCCTTGACGTTGAATGTATTAATAATGGTTTATATTAGTTGTCGCGTTACCCCAACTTTCCCTTGTGTAAAGGCAATGGTTTGCTGGAACAATGCAGCGCCCTCTATAAAGCACCATGACCACGTCAGTCTGCTGTAGTTGTTATGGTGCCAGGAGTGGCCTGGCGCCACGCCAGTGTAATTTGTCAAGCCATCGTAGAACAGTTTGACAATTTACCTAATAAGATGTGATGAAAGCTGCATTAACCCCTTAAGGACCAAACTTCTGGAATAAAAGGGAATCATGACATGTCACACATGTCATGTGTCCATAAAGGGGTTAAAGAACCCGGAATTCCTGTTATAATTGATACTGCACATTATTGCACCACAATTTAAAAGTTCGTCATACAATGACGGAATATTAAGAAGGTGGTCTGCAAAACTGCTTCCCCCACCTCTCTTATGGCTTGAAGCCATCCTGTACAATCAAAATACGAAATAAAAAAAAAATAAAAAGTAACCGTAACATTCTGGTAATGCACAGAAACATTAAATTAAATGACTTTCTCTTTGTGAACACAAAACATCATTTACATTGTAAAAGTATGTGTTTCACTGTCTGTTTAATATTAGATTTACGTGTGAATGAGTGCAGTGCTTGCATAGCACAAATTGCATGATACCTCATATGATTAGCAGAGGGTTTTATATTAATAAATTATTTCAAATTCTCACTGCTAAGACCGCGTTTGTTATTAGAGCAATAACAACATCGCACTTTGCATTTCCTTGCATTTTACAAGCTAGCACCAAGTATAACATAAAAGGTTTATAATTAATGTAGCTTCTCCAATCCTGTGTGTGTTACATACCTTTATGTGCGATAATTCATACTTCTTGTCTGCTTAGTGTTATGCAGTGACACAAAGTAATCATTATCCTGACATAGTGACACCTTTGCACTTTTTTGCTAATACGTCTTGCCAAGTTATCACTCTGTTGTGTTATCAATGTAACACTTCTGCTATTTTTTTTATGTTTTTTTTTCTTTTTTTTCTTTTATCTTCTGGCAAAATCCCATACATACTTTAGTACATTGTGTTAATGCTAACGCGACATAATTGAATTCACTGCTCTTTCTGTGGCTAGCTCCTACAATATAGACGTATTAATATCACGAAAAGTCATTCTATGTCAGCTTAACACACTTAAATAATACATAGTGTTACATTCATTTTTAATATGGTACCATGCTAAATACTACTTATAGCATGCGTACTAGTTACCCAGATTAACTGCCCAGCAGATATAGGACATCTTAACATAGACAATGAATTCATGTATGTGTGGGTATTTTGCATCATATAGATTTTAATTATACATATTATTTGAATGTCTCCATGATAGACAATTCCACTTAAAGGCAAATAATGCTTATTCATTGAATTGTGTATTGTGGAGTATTCATTAGGGAACTGCAGATCTTAGTCAGAAATTATTGAACAGCATTTCAATAGTTTTCACAAATTTCCTGTTTATTAAATAATTCCACTATAAAATTTATCATAGTCTTTATTTATTTTTTTAAAGGGATCCTTCACGTTTTAATGACCCATTTTTATTAAATTAAATAGATAACAGACATTGACATCATTTTAGCAGCAGTTTATGGACAGCACCATCGACTTGTTTACTTGAGCCCCTGAGCTCCTCTACAGTGCAGAACACAATCATGGCTCTACCAACTCCAACACAGAGCCAATAATGAATGTGGGCAGTTATTATTATTGCCATTTATATAGCACCAACAGATTCCGTAGCGCTTTACAATATTATAAGAGGAGGGATTTAGCTATACATAGGACAATTACAAGAAAACGAGTTTACAGTCTATAGGGGGGGGGGGGTGTAAAACACAATAGGACAGGAAAAATACATCAAACTAGGTTGGAGTGAAGCAGAGCTGGAGGAGAGATTAGAGTGCTGCCCTTTAGGAGAGAGCAAGAGACAGGTATGTGAGGTAGAGGTTACTCTAGGAGGCCACATGATTTCCTAAGGCACTTCTTAAATTATTGAAGACTAGGGGAGTGTGTGTGAATATTCGCTTTTATTTAGTTGCTTCTTGAAGCTAAACTTGAGAGTTTGCATGATGCACCCAAACGATATACCAATATCCTGGTACAAATTGTTTTAATGTATATACAAATATTTAATATCCCATAGATAGAATAGGTCCTGAGTTCCCAAATATTCAATCAGGTACATCATATTCATCAGACAGTAAAGTATGTTGTTAACAAAATATTGTTTAGTGTGGCAGCGTTATCTTTTTCTAATTAGTGGTGAAGCCTTTAGACAGTGTATGTCCATGTGTTCTTAAGAAGGTTGTTCTAAATTATATTACAGTTAAAGAATAGATCAGTGACCTAAATTTTACAGTTGACGAGTGGGTCAACAAGGTAATGTCATGCTCAGAATTTGGGTCACTGTCAAAAAAGATTAAGAACTACTGATGAGGTAAATCAGTCCAATGCTCTTCACGGACTATAAGAACATTGCTTGACTGAAAACTAGAGAGGGCAGTTTGCCATTTAAACTTCTAGGCTTGAGAAGGCAGATGCTATTATATTCATAATATTACACATTAATATCTGGAAAATTCCTTCCGGGCAGGGCATATAATTAAAGCCTTGAGGGCCAAATCTCATTAACAAATGGAAGTGTGCCAATAGAACAAATATATATATAGCTTCCTTAGAATATCTACAGGTATTTTGAGATCAGTGAGTGTGCATTAAAACATAACAGTATTAATTTAATACTTTGTTATTATAGACAACCAATGAAGGAATTGGGAAGACTATCAGCCAGCCAATAAGAGTCAAAAACAACACAGAGTAGGGAAGATGAGAGAATAAATACTTTGAGGCCATTGCTTGCAAGCACAAGTGGAATTTTTCAGTATTAGAATGCTAGGTATGTTTCCGATTTGCTTAGTTTAATTAGTAATCTGGTTTGTTCACCTCCATATCAATGGCCAGAGATACACATCGGTCATTTGTTCTTAATAAAAAAGCCATTCATTGACTTTCTTCAGCAATTTTACATTCGTCCAAGCACACATAAAACCGTATAAGAATCAAAAAGGATTTGAATAGGATTCTAGATTTATAAAGATTTGTGTACGTGTCTTTAAACTAGCTTGAATAATACAATATGTCGTCTTCGCTAGCTGAGAGACCCACTATAAAATTTATATTCTTCTTATGTTACCCCCAGAAGAGGTTAAACGCAATGCATATAATAATCACTGACAAAGGCCATGCTATGTTTTCATTTGTCAAAAAATATTACCTGGAGTCTTAGTATGCACACAGAGACGGTTATCCAATTTAATATCTTTCAATTAAGAGAGACAAAACACATTCTGCAATTGGAACTTGACCTTCTCACTAACGAAAATTATGCATTAATCAATATTTAATATACTGTACAAACCCTGTTTTTTTTTTTTTTTTGTACATGTGAAAAACATTGTATTGATTCGTCTTAAAATTATAAAATTAAATGTCAACAATTGCTATTTTGGTTTGATGATGTTAATGCTTGATCAGAGACAGTCTAGGAAGGAAGCATATGGCAGGAAACAATCTCTCTGCTTACTAAAAATATAATATTTTCTGTTTTAAAATGGGACAACATGCCACCAAAGAGTTGACGGAGGACCGTAGAATAAATGTTTCTATTGAGGTTTATTCTGTAAAGAATGTAAAGTGAGCCAGTTATCAACAATCATTGCCAACAAGTGTTAAAAGATCGATCCCTGCAGACTCGCTCCACATACAGTATAGTGCACATAAGTAGAGCATGGACTAAATGGGGTGGCTGTGTCTGCAAAAAAAGTGTTTTCCCCTCCGCCTTAAGTTAAGCAACATATAAAACAACACAAAGAAAATTACATGAAATGTACGTACCCTGTATGTAAAAATACATAATGTAAACTATAAGACAAATCACTATATATCTCACTAATTGTGTTTTTTACTATTACACTATGTGCTTTTTTTCTCTTGTTTCATTTTTGAAATTATATATATATATATATATATATATATATATATATATATATATGTGTGTGTGTGTGTGTGTGTGTGTGTATGTGTAGACTGTTCATTTTCAGTTGTTTTACTTCCGCTTATGCCTCACATAGTAACTGTGAAACAAGTTTTACAGATGTTCTGTCTGTAAGGGTTATAATGTGTTTCTTAACAGTGGAGGGATCAAGTTACTCTCCAGATGTAAAATTCTGCACCACCTACTTCCAACATGATGTCCTGTTTTCAAGTACTTTCTAAATAGTGTGTCAGAATCTGTCAATTTGTTTTGAGTACATTCTCCTTACAACTTACTATGTTTGACTTGACAGCTGGCAACCCTCAACCATCAGTCAATGTAAACACAATGGAATTCTATTAACATGTTGTTAAAAGCAACTAGGAAGAGACACTTCTAATTTTAAATAGTGCCTGCATTTACACAATAGTAACCTGAAAATAAGACACAAAAATGAATAAAAAATGTAAAATAGACAGAAATGGGAGAGTTGTTTAATCGCACAGAAAGCAAATAAAATAAATGACAATTCTGACATGAGTTTGTATAAGTGCATGTCGATACTGTGAACAACTCTGGACTGAATTTGCTGTCACACACGAGTTTATTCACAAAGCTTTGAGATCCCAAAAATAGTAGCAAAAAATGCATTGTATAAACCAACACAATGACCATGTTACATGCAAAATTACACAGGTTGATGAATTAAATATTATCCAGAAATCTGTATATGATTTTCAGCAAAGCAATTGTGTGTGTAATGAGTCACTTTCGCTTTCCAATTAAGTGATAACTGGAAGCATTTACCCAGCTGAAAACAATGGAGGCTTGAAATTAAAGATGTAGGGGTTTAGCCATTGGGCTTTAGAAATAACTTTAAACCGATGTATAATGCTCAAAAATGTAATTGTGAATAGATGGTGAATGCATTTGGATCTTTTTTCTAGAGCAGGGTTTACCAATGCGCTTTTTAGCTATCCTCTAGACTAGGGGTGCCCAAAAGGTGGATCCTCAGATGTTGTTGAACTACATCTCCCATGATGCTTTGCATGCATTTAGAATGCCACCATAAAAAAAACGTAGTTTTAAAACATTTGGGGATCTACCTTTTGAGCACCCCTGATCTAGATTGTGTGGTGCAAAGCATCTGTCAGCTTTGATACTAGGGAGGTTGGGTTTTGTAATTTCTCTGAATCTATGATTAATAGTGAGGCCCAATTAAAACATGCTTCATATCAAGTTTTGCACAGACTGGGCAGAAAAGGGCACACACTGACCAAATAAAGCCTATTGGATATGTACATAAAGGACCCCATCATGTTGAAAATTAGATCCACACACCCAGATGGATTTGGTTTATAGTTAGTTATTGGTTGGAATTGCAAATAAAACAATTAAAAAATTATGCAACTTTAGGGGAACATCTAATTAAAAATAGAAATACTGGGCCTCCTTACAAACAAAAGTTCCTTTTTTTCTTTTATTTTACTTACAAATTTACAAATATAACAGTTTAGGACCTTGACAGTCCCATCACTGCAGTCTCAATCTGTGTCCAATCAGATGCTTCTTAGAGAAGAATGGAGGATAAAGTCAAGAATGGAGGATGATTTTCAATGAGAAGCATTGAATCCACTGCTTCTCAAAGAGAAGCACTGGTCACACAAAGTGTACAGCAGCAGCATACTTTGCATGCTGATGACAGATGCCAAACAGATTTAGTTTTTGAATCTCTAAACATTTGAGACAAATTACTTTAACTGCCTTTTTAATCCTATCATTTGGCCCCTGTTTTATTATTGTTTAATGAATCATCAGTGTTTCAGGCCATCTGCAATCTAAATATTGTTAAAACATATTTTTGTCATTCCTATTGCACCATAGAAAAGAAGGCAATGGTTTTATTAATTGTAAAGATTGGGGAGCACAAAGCTATCCCATGATACATTAGGGGAGTTTTATCAGAACTGTTCTAAACAGTGGTGCAACAATGTAAAACATATATATTTTTAGAAAGTATACATAACACAAAAAATAGCACAAATTAACATTTTTAGAAAATGATTTAAATGGATTGTAAAAAAAAAAAAAAGGTTTTCTTGAAAATCTCAAGCTTGATCCCTTGTTTCCAGTGATCAATAGAATATTTAAAATTACTGTGGCCATATAAAGATGTCTATGTATGTATTACTAGTTTACCACTTCCACATCACCAGTTATTTTTTAAAGAAAACCATACATGACTGTGGAAAAATAATAACAACAACAAAACCGGAGCGCTGGATTAAATGTTGGCAGTCAATAAATACATTATATTTTGAGAGAACAGGAGATCTCTTAGAAATGTTTGCAACTGCATTTGAAGTATTTACCTCCATAATCCATTGTGCCTTGTCTCGAAGAGATATGAAATGATACCTCATTGGTTATAGGTCTATATATTTACAAATAGACACAAATCATTATACAGTCCAAAGACCAGTTAAATGAACCTTCGGAATTCTGAGCACACACTTCAGGTCACCACTATCGCATTCCCATACATATGGATGCTTATCCAAAGATGGAGGGGCCACTTCTTTTAGAAGTGTTCTCTACAAGTATATGGAAATAAAACTGCTTGGCAGAGCTTGTGTATAACAAACATGATATCTGTGAGGTTTAGAAACACCTGATATAAGTTAACTCATTGTATAACATTTCTTTTTACACCGAATCCTAGTTGCATTTCAAAACTTACAGCTCGGGAGCTGGAAGAAAAAAAAACCAAACCCACAGGATTATTCACTAAAATGAGTATTCTAAGTGAAATTCAGACTCAAAGGAACACTAAAGGGTCAGGAATACAAATGTGTATTCCTGACCCTAATGTGTTAAAACCACATGTTTAAGAAAACATACCTTCTTTCCGGGGCCGCTGCTGCTCTGATCCGCATCCTTGACTGACATCATCAGAATTGATGATCTCAGCCAACCCAGTGCTTTCCCATATAAAAAGCATTGGTTTGGCTGAGATCGGCAAGGAGTTGGGGGCCAAACGCTGGCTTGGTCAAGCAGCATCTCTTCATAGAGATGCATTAAATCAATGCATCTCTATGAGGAAAGTTCAGTGTCTCTATGCAGAGTGTAGAGACACTGAATGTTATTGCTGCACACTGTGCACCACTGCCCCAGGAAGCACCTTCAGTGGCCATCTGAGGAGTGGCCACTGGAGGTGCCCCGAAGGAGCAATGTAAACACTACCTTTTATCTGATAAGACAGTGTTTACAGCAAAAAGGCTGCAGGAACAAGTTATACTAACCGGAACGTAACACAGATATTTGGGGTTTGTGAGGTACCCTTGGGTCACACCTAGTCTCCAACGTACCACTAAAGTTTTATTAGTGGATATCTATTTCTTTCTTAATAGTGTGTGTGTATATCTCTTTATATACTAACCGGAACAACTACATTAAGCTGCAGCTGTTCTGTTGATTATAGTGTCCCTTTAAGGTTAATATTGCTTAACCCGAAAAACTCTCAGCTATACCTTCTTTACAGCTACTTTGGCCTGAAGTTTGAAATTCACTTTGCATTCCCTTTGAATTCCCACTTTTTTAATCCACATAATTTATGGATGCCTAGTGGGAACAAACTTATTTACAGTTTGATCAATACATGCAACATAGGTCTGAGCCTCACCAATAAAGGGTAATGCATATATACAGCTATTAGACAATCTTTTATACTTCCAGTGGGAACATTTCTATAAATCTTCAAATCGGTAAACAAAAAGTAAAACATATTAAAGATAAATAAGGTTTTTGTTTTCTGCTAGAAATTAGTTATAGAACATGCAAGCTTTTAAGGAATTGATTAAAATCAAGACAAGACATGGTTATTTAGGAAAGTTTGTACTGTGAGATTGAAAATTTAGGTCACAGTAGTCAAATTACCTAGCCATGTTTTCAGATCAGCTATGTTGACCTAACGTTTGAAATTCATTCACTTTGAATTCTTGACAATTTACACTTTAGGGCATAACTCAGAGAATGTTATTCTTATGGGAACTCCACGGAATAAGGCCGATATTCAGCTTTCCATTGTAATACCCATAAGAATTCTTAAAATTCTGGGAATTGCGTAGAATTACTTTTATGGAGAGATACTCATGGCAAAATGTTCACAGAAGTATTCTCTGTCCTAGATTTTTAAAAAAGGCCTTGATAATAAAAATTAATGATAAAAAAAAAACTCCACCGCCTAAATATGTTAGTCTTCAAATAAATCAATAATATGTTTACATCACAAAGATATATAATATTTGAATGGTGCAATGACATTTGACATTTAAAGTAAGTGTCAAATATAAATAATGGAATTAATGCCAGAGGACACCGGGATTGGAAAAAAATTGGTCAAGTTACCTTCTAAGTATGATGACTACTGTTCCAGGAGTAGATAAGATGTCACTCAAATATTATTGGGGGAGCAGCCAATTTATCTAGGAGCATACTGTAGGTGTCATGTTCTGACTTTTTGGGAAAAACTATCGGCTAACCTCTACCCACAGGTGGATTTGCCAGTATAGACTGTAAGCTTGTTTGAGCAGGGTCCTCTTCAACCTATCGTTCCTGTAAGTTTTCTTGTAATTGTCCTATTTATAGCTAAACCCCTACTCTCATAATATTGTAAAGCGCTACGGAATTTGTTGGAGCAATATAAATGGCACTAATAATAATAATAATAATAATAATAATATGCAGCTGTCTACAAAGTGTGTGATATATATGCACATACATACTTGAATACAAGCAGTAGACTTCTTGACTCTTTTGGCATCCTTCAAATCATGGAAGAATGCAAGAGAGAACTGAATCTGGCATAGTCCTTACCAATTACTGTCTTTGTATCTCCTATAAACACCAGCTATAGGAGAAGTACATTATACCTGTTATTGAAAAAAAAAGATCCGTATGAGACATCTGCGCGCCCAGCATATAATCTGCATGTGAATGGAATACAATTAGATTATTCTAGGTCAGCAGATTTATCATACAGAAACTACGTCTCCCATCACCCTTTATTTTACCCGTTTAATTAAATCACTAACATTTTAACAGGAGCGTCAGAATCCAATACTTCTGTTGTCAAGTAACAATCTGCAGGACTCGTGAACATTATCTCTGTAGCAAAGTTAATGTTTTATATTTAGTATTCACGCTGCACTGTGAGCAAAACTATAAATATGTAAATTACATCAGAGTATGAAAACAATATATCAAACGAAAGGAAGCAATTGAGAGTGAAATGCAAAATCAAGAGGATAGTCAAGCGTTTGTCTCCCCCTACTGGTTTTCATAGATATTTTTTTTTTTTTCGTCTTCAAGATGTGCTTTGAATAAGTTAATAGTGAAAACATTTCTAAGAAGGTTTGAATAATTTGTATAAAAAAAAAAAAAATTATCTTAGCGTAACTGTTACAGAAAAGCACTGCTATGTGTCTAGTTCATTAGAAAGAAATTAAAACTGTTTGGAAGACAGAGAAATGCAATAAAGAATTGCTTTTCTAAAGCATTTCATTTTTACAACTGCCATTTCCTCAAACACTTATTTCATTATCCTCTTTAAATCTAATAAACTCATAATTGTCATAATTTATACCATTTTGCAGGTTCTTTAAATACACATCTAAACAGCGTGCTTCCCATAAAGAACCTAATCGTTAAAAATGCGCCCTAGTAAGAGGTATCCTTGCAGCACCATAACCACTACAAGCCGCTGATATGGTTGTGATGCTTGAAATGTCCCATTAAACAGATAGCAACACGAAATATTCCTTGGAGTGCAGTCATGCTTTTTAAGATTTAATGAAAGTGGAAAAAAATGAATAAATAAAGATTTGTTTTATCTCATCATATAATGATAATATACCGGTAAGCTATAATACTTCTTACTACCACTTCTGGGACTGTCAGAAAATATATTCCTATTTTTAAAATGTTGGAATTAATTACTGGGATAAATGGATGGTCACAAATCAGGCCAACGTGAAAGCCCCACTATAATAAACTTCTGGGAATGTAATAAGTGCATACCTGTCCATTTTTATACACGTTTGTTAAGTGTCACTATTTCAACATGGAAAACCCAGAGAAATGCTATTTTTTCACTTGATTTCTATTTCTAAATAGTAAAATGAATGCCCTTTAAAGATATTGTAACTTATCTTTCCTATACAGTAGTATTGTAGCAAATCAGGTTTTCCAAGAGATTGTCTCCCGACATCTTGTGTGTAAAAGGAACATTTCAATCATGAAAACCACAGCATCCATTTACCAGAGTGTCAGCTTCTCATTCTCAGCCAATAAACTTACAAAATTTCTGCTCTCAGCCACTGGTAGTGGAGGCAGGGAGTAGCCCCTGGGGGACCACAGGTGTTCCTTTAATGAATTAACCCACTGAATGCATTTTCCCAGCAGCTGGTATCAGCATTGAAAAGGTGAAGCCTAGGAACCTCTGGCTCTCCTCCATTGGTAGAGAAGGTGGGAAACGGTGCTCAGTGGACTAAAGGTATGAACCCAAACCATTCAAAAACTGTTTAATTCCTTATGATGGGGGATGCCAGGGCACTCCTGGAACCATGACCACTTGAGTGAGTTGTAGTATTACCAAAAACTACCGCAACAAGAGGACATAGTCTTAAATTAGAGGGGCAAATGTTTAAAAATAATATCAGGAAGTATTACTTTACTGAGAGGGTAGTCGATGCATGGAATAGCCTTCCAGCTGAAGTGGTAGAGGTTAACACAGTAAAGGAGTTTAAGCATGCGTGGGATAGGCATAAGGCTATCCTAACTATAAGATAAGACCAGGGACTAATGAAAGTATTTAGAAAACTGGGCAGACTAGATGGGCCGAATGGTTCTTATCTGCTGTCACATTCTATGTTTCTATGTTTCTAGTGGTTAAGGTGCTGTAATGAATTAACCCAATGAATGCATGTGTGCACACAGTAAATGTGCATTCTCTCAGTAGCCAGTTTCAGCTAATAGGTAAGGCTTGTCTGAATACTCCCGGAGTGCATTCAAATAAAATGTGTTCTTTAAGAAGGAAATATGATCATTTCACAAGAACACATAGGGTATATTATCTATGTTTATTCATGTTTTTACAGCCTCAATATTCGCACAACTACAGACCTTCCTAAAACGCATTCTAATTTCAAACCAAGGGAACGTAAAAAGTGCTGTCCCCCATCCAAAAACAAACAAACCACACTGGATATGCAGTGAAGCATGGTGAGAGAAGATAGCGAAGCAGATCTGTCATTTTATTTATTTCCTCAAGTCTCCTAATCACATACAATCTAAATTGAAATGCTTATTGAGCTTCTGGTGTTGCCCTGGCAACAGAATTCTGCAATCCGTGCACTACATTGCTCGTCTGGTAACGGAGTTTCAGGTCATGTATGTGCTTGTGACATAGCAGGGGAAGATGGAATAGATAAAGCTATTCATTTTTGTTGTTCCCATCCTACATGCCACTTGTACAATTTTAAGAAATCTGTATCTGTGCAGTGATTTAAAAATCCATATATTATTTTCAGGAAAACAGGTTACACATAGTTATGTTGGGGAGAAGGGCTATTTTAATATTCTGTAGTTAAAAGTAATAAGTAAATATAAATAAACAAATAATGCTGATGCTTAAGGCCCACCCATTCTGTCCGATTGCTCCCGACCTGCTCAGCTTTTGACTCACAATTACAGCTAAACGGAGTGTCACGGCAAGATTACTGAGAGTTATAGTTCAGCTGTTGTGCTTTTAGGTTACCGTATATACTCGAGTATAAGCAGAGTTTTTCAGCACATTTTTTGTGCTGAAAACCCCCAACTCGGCTTATACTCGAGTCACTGTCTGTATTATGGCAATTTACATTGCCATAATACAGACAGGGGGCTGTGGGGGATGCAGAGAGTGTTTACTTACCTCTCCTGCAGCTCCTGTCAGCTCCCTCCTCATCCGCGCAGGTCCGTTCAGCACCTCTGTCAGCTACCAGTGTAAGTCTCGCGAGAGCCGCGGGGTCATAGTGCGGCTCTCGCGAGACTTACAATGTAAGCTGACAGAGGTGCTGAACGGACCGGCGCGGAGGAGGAGGGAGCTGACAGGAGCTACAGGAGAGGTAAGTAAGAGCTCTGCCATCCCCTCTCCTACACAGTGCCCATCCACTGGACCACAAGGGAGTGAGAGCCCCCCTCCCTGCCATGTATCAAGCAGGGAGGGGGGACGGAAACAAATAAAAATTATAATAAAATAATATAAAAAAATAAAAAATAATAATAATAATTAAAAAGGAAATTATATAACAAAAAAAACTATTAATATTAAAATAATCATAAAAAATAATAAAATGCCCACCCTCCACCAAGGCTATGCATCACACTCTGCATCTCACACACACACACACTGCATTCATACACACACTGCACTCATACACACACACACTGCACTCATACACACACACACTGCACTCATACACACACACACTGCACTCATACACACACACTGCACTCATACACACACACTGCACTCATACACACACACTGCATTCATAAAAACACACTGCATTCATAAAAACACACTGCACTCATACACACACACTGCACTCATACACACACACTGCACTCATACACACACTGCATTCATACACACACACTGCACTCATACACACACACTGCACTCATACACACACTGCACTCATACACACACACTGCATTCATTATATACACACACTGTAAATAAATATTCAATTAATATAATTTTTTTAGGATCTAATTTTATTTAGAAATTTACCAGTAGCTGCTGCATTTCCCACCCTAGTCTTATACTCGAGTCAATAAGTTTTCCCAGTTTTTTGGGGTAAAATTAGGGGCCTCGGCTTATATTCGGGTCAGCTTATACTCGAGTATATATACGGTACTTATGAAGAATATTGCAGCTTTTTTCACGAAACATTACAACTCCCTCGTTCATTTACCATTATTTTCTCTTAAACGGTTAAATGGTTATGTTCTATGTTCTGTAGAGTCTTTGGGTTCTCTCACCACAGGTAAATGCTAAACCTTTTAGACCACTTTAATTTATTCTTTACAATGCATATGTATCACAGACAGAGGAAAAGTACAGACAGACCGTTTGATTGAAGTTCAGTTAAGAATATAGTGATGTACAGGGATGAACTTCTGGGCTAAATAAATCTCCCTCATTTTGCACCTACAGTTTATAAGATTTATTTAACACACCTGTCTCCTTGAGGAGGCTCCACAAGACTCAAAACAGCCCACCGATGACAAGTCCACTTTAAATACCTTAATTTTTATATTTTATTCTGGTATTAGCTGTGCTTGGTATTGCATATCACAAAGCAAAAATTATAAATAAATGTGTAAATTCCCATGTTTAATACTTATTTAGATATTTCCATGCATAATATAGAAAAAAAAAGAAAAAAATATAAGAGTAACAAATACTATTAATTAGGTCATGCTTTCCCTTCAGCCAACATCTACCCCGTAGTATATTGAAAAATACAATTCCAAGAAAAACGTAAACAATAAATCGGCCACGTATATGTACATGGAGATCTATAACAAGTTAAACTTTTCAATAATAAATGTTGCTTTCCAATTAACAAGACTGAGTACAAAACAGCTCCAGCAGTAGTAATGAAATAAAGAGTTAAATAAAATAATCAATATGCACCCAAAAAAAGTACTTTATCTTGGTCAAAAATCTCAAAACAAATTACTTATTCATTAAATAAAAATGTCAGGAACAAAATGTATTCTTCAAACTGTCTTCACATCTGAAGAACCAATATCTACTTTTCTAAAAATAGTATTGTAAGGTACAATTTTATTAGTATTATATAAAGCAGACAATTATTCATACAGAATGTTGGATATTCTAAAGTCACTTAATCCTCTCAGTAACTCAGACAGTGCATACACTGCATCTCTTTAAAATGAAAACGGACAAGGGTTCAATAAGTACGCCAACGCCATCTAGCACATGCAGATTGTCGAGACAGGCCAACCAAATGCATTAGTAATACCGCTAAAACAACGGAACATTGTTCAAAACTTTATAGAGGCAGCTTTAAGGGTTCTAGTGATTAATGAAATAGTTCTATTTAGTGAAGTTTCGCACTTGAAATTTTAAGCTCTCAAGGTGAGTTGAAAACAAAATAATGGACATGAATCATGGATCATAGGAACCAATGAAAGATTTCCGCTAACTGCTAAAAATGTTGAGAACTTAGGAAAAACGCATGAGGGCTATATTTTTTTGCGCTGTATGGCATATAATTGACCCCCATTTTTGGCTGAACAACAAATTTTGCACACATCAATGATGACAATATTAATTTTAGATATAAATGGACCATTTTCTACATGGGTACTCAGTGATACAGAGTACTAAAGTGTCTTTTGAAATTACAGCAAATGGAATAAGAGAGGTCCATTACCTTCTATCACAAAAGAGCACCAAACTATTTTTTCTTAAAATAAATTACTCTAAATGATAAACAAATCCATATATCTCAATGACTCTTAACCCCATGCTATTCAGATGTGCATTTTCTTACAAAAACTTGACAATGTATTCCCTTTTCTTCATAAATAGTAATTTCCTAGATTTACACCTTCAATGATGGTAAATGGTTAACATCTGATGTTTTTGCCGAACCTTCAGATTGTGTGATGGAGACACTTAATGTGTCTTGTGATGTCATCTTACATTCTAATTACATGTCTATTCATCATTTAAAAGATACTAAGCATTAACACATTACACTAACAGAAGATAATTTAGGTTGGCAGATCCAACAGCCATCTAAACATGATCTAAAAGTTCAACCACCATGTTCTTTGGACACTTGCGAAATATGAAGAACTTCCCTCCTTTATTGTCAAGACCAACCACACCAGAACTTCAATAAAGGATTTTTAAAATGCTATATAAAATTATACAGTGCAAAATATAGAAGTCTGGGCCATCCATGGTATGGACTTCCATGTCATCATAAAAGGTGCATGAGTACATGTCACATCTGTATCATTATATGCATTAACTTGGGCAATAACAGGGGCATATCATGAAGTTATTTTCAAGCAGGAACCACAGAAAATAGTATTAACAAAACTGATACAGTTATAAGACATCAAGGATCATTTCACAAGGTCAACTAGAACCAAGCATATTTATATTGATAAATTTAAATAGTAAAATAAAAGAACAGATTAGTACTTACCAGAGCTTTACTCCCAGTTATCTGCATGCAGGGGTCAGCGCAGGGATTAGAATGTGAAAAAACAAATACAGTAGATATTATTAGTAAATTCAAGAAAGGCTACCAAGTACTAATTAGTTAATTGTTAGTTTCAACAGTTTGTTTTTAAATTGTGCTATCACATGTAAAACGGTACAGAGAAAAATGCAAGACGGTAAGAGAGATTACAGAGGAAAACATGCTATTACAGGAACAAATAGAACCCACTATTAGTAAAGAAAAGCATGCATTAGAATATATAGAAGATCCGTATAACTGGTTATTTGTACTGAGCTTACACTACAACTTGTAATGTGTAGGAGGTCTATCTATAGGGCAATATGATGGAAGAGAAATACACACAGAAACATGCACACATAGAAATAATAATATATCTCAATATTAAAAAGTGTGGTGCACTAAAAAATGTTGATGCTGTTTAAAGTTATTTGCTGTAACACTATGCATATACATAAACTGTGATGCCACCAACACTACCATTAGAATATGAATTTCAGACTACCAGAGTGAGTTGGTATTAGTAGCTAATTATTAATTAGTGCATTGACTAGAGTTTTTTGGGGGGATGTATCTGTCACACAAGGGTTGATGAGTACTAGTTATCATCTGGTAGAATGTGTTTGGTGATGGATAAAGGAAACCAGAATATGACCATTGAACACTGGACAGGTTATTATTCTGGATTAAGGTAAGAAAACCGATAAGAAAAGGCAGAGCATATAAGCTTATGATCTAGGGATAACGATAGGAGTCTAACAGTGAAATGAGAAGAAGGATACAGACAAAGGGCATGACATGGAATATGTGATTCTTGTAGTTACTAAATGTAGAGGATATTTTTCTGTTACTAAGTGCTATTGATACCACTCTCGGAAGTGTTGGTACTTTGTGGTGTCTTGACAAAGCTTCTTAGCTGAGCAGAAACATTGTCTTTTGGCTTGATCCAATTAAAGACTGCTTGAAGTCACATTTGTGTGCCCAGACGGTCTTTGGTATTTTCTGGTGAGGCTGGCAATAAACACTGTATTCATATAAAATGGCCAATAACCAACATAAATGATGCAACTTGATCATGATTTTTTACCTAATGGATAGCCAAGGAAGGCTGGATTGGGAGCCAAGGGAACAATTGCAGCCTAGGCCACTTGCATTCAGAGGATTGTGATCTACAGTCTCGCAGCAACGTCTGGCTGGCTATAATGAAAATACTGCTAAAGTACAGAGAAGTGGAGGAGTTGTACAGGGCAAATTGCAAGTTCAGCACTACATCACTTCCTTTGCACCCCAATTTTGTTCTTTGGCTGGTGGCCTGTAGACTTAATTCAGGTGCCACAGTATCTGTGTCTACTGAAAATAGTGAATGTGTTGTAATATGGAATAATTTGCAAGTAGCCCTAGGTACCACAGTAGTCAAAGCTCTCATTTATATACAAACCTGTGTCTCCACTTTGTGGCAGTGGAGACACAGGTAACAGAATATGTGCATCTTAATTATGCACAGATCTGCATGAAAACTCCCTATCATTACATGGGTTCATCTCAGACTCATGTGACACCACTGCATGTGTACATGTTTAAATAAAAATGTGTTTGCAATATGTGCCATTTAATTTATAATACTATTTATTTTGTGTGTAAAGAAGCGGGGGTGGGGGGGGATATCTGATGATGTTGGGCTAAAATAATTAATTATTTAGAGACTGTACTAAAGTACTAATTGGAAAAGTATGAACATATCACTGTATTTTCTTATATATATGGAACCATTATCAAATCATTATTCCTTTGAAATCATCAAATTTATCTGAAATGTATGCATGCATGGGAGTGTATATATATATATCATTTTTTTTTATTATTTTTAGGTTAACCATTGTGAACATACTCAAACAGGCCTTTTAAGATATTTTCAAGTCGTGCAGGGCAAGTAAAGTAAGTCAAATCTGAAGTGTCACTTGCAGGGCTGCCATCAGAAATTTTAGTGACCCTTACAAAGCTCCCCGGGGCCCAACTCCAAGACTACCATTATGGACAAGTGGTCTTCATGCTTTGTTATTTCAATATTCATTCAAACACAATGGCAAAAGCCTCAAATGGGCATAGATCCTACTTGGCAAGTTGTCAAGCATGAAGTACAAACATTTAGCAATAACTACCTTTAGCGTGACATGTTTTGATAACTGAACTCTATACCATCCAAATATGTTTTGTTACAATTAACCCGGGAACATTTAATATATGGCTCTGTCAGAGTTCCCCTTCTTTCTGTTTCTATTGGGGGGATATGGTAGAAACATTTAAATACATAAAGGGAATCAGCACAGTAAAGTAGGAGACTATATTTAAAAGAAGAGAAACTACCACAACAAGAGGACATAGTCCTAAATTAGAGGGGCAAATGTTTAAAAATAATTTCAGGAAGTATTACTTTACTGAGAAGGTAGTGGATGCATGGAACAGTCTTCCAGCTGAAGTGGTAGAGGTTAACACAGTGAGGGAGTTTAAGCATGCGTGGGATAGGTATAAGGCTATCCTAGCTATAAGATAAGTCCAGTTACTAATGAAAGTATTTAGAAAATTGGGCAGACTAGATGGTCTGAATGGTTCTTATCTGCCGCTACATTCTATGTTTCTGTTTTAACTTTCTAGGAGCACAAGAAAGGAATTTGAATTAAAGGTAGAGGGGGACTAAATTGCTAACTTAGGTGAGACAAAGCTTAAAGAAAGCAGGAACTGGACAAATTATTGGGTAAAAAAACAGGATTTGGGATAAAAATTGGAGCACACAGGAAGTATGTAAACCTGTTAAAAAGTCATCTATGTGCGTATATTCAAAATGCAATCATAAGTTCTAGCAATACATGCATTCCATATAAGATTAGTAGATATATTTACAAGTCTCCAAGGTATCGCTTGCGGCTTTGCTAGGATGGGGATTTTATAAAAATCATGCTCCAGAATAATTTATAATGATGCTGTGTAGAACGGATATACGGAGATTAATATGACTGGGAAATTAGGATTATTGGTATACAGATAGGGATAATGATATTTGTTGGAATAATTCTTCATTGCACCCTGAATTCTAAATAACCTTGGCTAATAGAAGAATTCGTCACAGGAGACCTAGATGACATTTTCTCACATTCTCTGTTTCCACCATACTCGTCATCGCACCACTTTGCCCAGAACGGACATCGTGCTTTGGAATGGGCATTCTAGCATCTTTCTGAGCTTTCTTTGTCAAAACATGGTTCTAACCATCAGCCCCAATCAGCCTTCAATATGTTTGAAGAATAAGGAAGCATTCACGACATTGCATTATCATGTCTTTATTCCACACTTATGTACACAACTGAAAGAAAGCAAAGTGCATATGGAGTTAGATATATCATTTTTGCTGGAGATAGACCCATCAGATATGATCAACCAAAGGAACATTGTAAAGATTTCTCAGTAAAATGTGAGTTGCTTTCTCAATTTAGCATTTTACTATCTGAGATCATGACAATACAAACACTGACCAAATGAAAAAATGTCATCATTTTTATTTTAATGTCATATTTTACGTTTACTTTGCTGAATTCACAAAGGTTTGTCTTCTAAATAATCCAAATGATAGATTTTACTGACAAACCCCTAGACATCTCTAAGCTACATAATCCATTCCTGCACAAAATATTTAACTCTAGCCATTTATTAACATTCAAGCCTCTGGATTGGCAGGTCTTAGTACTCTATGAAAGATGGAGTGTTTTAAACTGATTATTTTAGGGATTATTTCCTTTTTTAATACCTAATAATTAACCATAACAGCCCACATCACATCAAAAAGCAATGTGCTCTTCTGTTCCCACTTCCCTCGTCCACCAATTAAAGGCCAGAGCATCCGTGCACAGAGATTTTTCTGTCAATTTCCCACAAGGCCTTTCAAGGCAGCCGTGACATTTTACAAATGCAAATCCATTTAACATGTTCACTGCAAAAACACTGCAGGATAAACCACTGAAATAATTGCATCTCGAAGATATACAAATACAGTGAGATTTGCCAAACTAACACAGAAGGAATATTATAGGTTCTCATTTCACCTAATTTTTATAGATAGAAAAAAACAAATAATTAATGCTAATTACCAAAAGATAAATACAAAACAAATAATAGAAAAAAATAAAATATTGATTGACTAAAATAAGAACCTTAGTGCTAATATACAAAAGCAAGCTAATGTGATTAACCCACATAGTGGCAATTTAAATACAAATATGAAAAACATATGTACTTAAAGTACTAGCACTGAGTAGGCATAAATGGGGGAATCCAGTGTGCCATTTAGGAGAAGGAGAGGTCTCTTGGTAATTACTACCACCACTCAATACTGATAAGATGGAAAAAAAGATACAGATTAATAGTGCAACAGTCCTGCCCCTGAACACCGCCTCCTAAACATCTTTCTGATGTTCCATGAATCACATCCAAAATCCATCTATCTTCTTGACCAGGTAATTCCACAAGAATAACATCTGCAATGTAAATCAAGGCCGCGACAGGGCAGGAAAAAAATGTGTAATGGACCCGGAAACAATGAGCAGAATTTATCAAACGTTAAAACCCAAAGCATTGCATGCAAATACTGTAGGTTGAGGAAGTAGCGAAGAGCAGGGCTGGATTAAGTCATTCCAAGGTCCTAGGCAGGGTGTCCGATTGGGGCCCTCTTTTAGAGCCATGGGCTTTATTTCTGTGAGTGGTATGTGTTAACTAATTGGTGTGTGTGTGTGTGTGTGTGAACTGTATGAGGGAGAAGGCCACGTGTGTCTGTGTGTGCTGAAATCTAAATGTGTGTATTTTCCCCTTCCCTCCTCCCCCCGCCTGCTTAACTTCCATAATGGTGCAAAGGAGGGTGAGCTGGATCTCTGGTGGTCCAGCAGAGAGTGAGCAGAATCACCTATGACTCAAGCTGCAGTGCTCAGCGTCATCAAGAAGCACTGAGGACTACAAGGGCACTCTTAAAGAGGTCGGTGCCTGATATTGTGCAGACCACAATTCTACCCCAAAGTGAGAGGACACAGGGCCGAGCAGTGAAATCTTTTGATTTCTCTGCTGTCTCAAGGAGGAACTGCTCACACTCGGGGCCAGAGCTCTACACAGCTAACTTATTCCCCTAATGGGTAATCAGACTCTGGTAAGCCTTAGCATCTTAGGCAGGATGGAGGGTGTTAAAATATGATTACACTGGCCACCACAGTATATGTTGCAAGGATGTCTAACCCTGGTTTTACAGAGTCATTTGACTACATTTCCTGAAATACTCCGACAGTCAACACGTACAAAGAACAGCAATAATCCAGAGAATAGAAAAAGATGCATTCATAGTCAGAACTTTCACAAGCCAACGAAAATCATTTAATTACTAAAATAATATGCATATTAGAAAATGGAGGACAAAAACCCCTCAGATCTTCAATTATGAATTTAATTAAACAGTACATTATTATTCACATGCCTTTATTAGTGTTCAGCATGAGGACTACATTCTTTCCTTGTAGGTAAGTAAGTAACCCAAAAATGGTCTTATTATTAAAAAAAAATACATTTGGGGAAATGTAGTTTTAACCCCTTAAGGACCAAACTTCTGGAATAAAAGGGAATCATGACGTGTCAGACATGTCATGTGTCCTTAAGGGGTTAAACTCATGGTTTTGTGAGTCACACTTGTAACCATTTCAGGTCCTTAGGTATGCAGACCCCCTTCAAACATTAAACTGTTAAGGCGATTTCAGAGCAGTATAATCATATTGGCAAAAAAAGGGAAAAAAGGAAAATTGCACTATTGCAAGAAAAACATCTTCTATCATTTAATACTCTTGAAACTACAGATTGTTCATGCTTGGAGCACTTTCACTTATCTGTTAAAACATATTTCTGCCTGTGGTCACTAAATAAGCAAATTTATAGAATTCTGCTGATCCTCAGCTCTTGTCCTGCAGAGAATTCTGTTTAATTGGCTTCTGTAAATCTAGTTCCTAGACTAAATGGATACTGGTGTTTAATTAGGATAAGGTCAATATTGTGTCTTTTTTTTTTTTTTTTTTTTTGTGGTTAAACATATTTAACCTTTTCATCATAGTGACGTTTAAAGTTGAAAATGTTTCGACAGAATGACAGGTTTGGGGATCGTCGTAGTTATTTTGATTTACTTTAAAATGTCATTGGTAAAGCTATGTTGTATGTCATTATAATGAATGTGGAGTCATAAAAACATCACTTCATACAGCAATGTACTCCTAAGCCTCTCACACACTGGAAACTGAGAACTGAAATCTCTCTGGATGAGGATAATGAGCCATACAGTTCACAATATTATACATATTCATAGCTCTTAATTTGACAACGAGGGATATTTTCATATTAAGGGTGTGAGTGGGAGGTGCGGTCAGGGGCTGTTCTGAGAAATGTAAAGTGATTTACAAACATATTATGTTAACCTGAATGTAATTTAGCACAATACCAATGTACCTTAAAAAAATATACATTACTATGAGTATTATTTCTGTGGAGCTCTACCATACACTCAAACGTACAAAGTATATGAAACTCCTAAAACAATTAGGAGAGGGGAGAGGGATCTGAGCCCAAAATATGGACTGCCTCTATTGGGGACACTTTGCAGGTGTGACATCCCTGACCACTATCTCTATCAGGAATAATAGGAAAATAATTTGGGGAAATGTAGTCCAAGAACAGCAGGCTGACTAGTGCAGCATACTACTAGTATGTATGATGCATTAGGGGACTTTTGGGAAATATCGGACTCCCTTGCATTTAACCCTTTACTACCAAGTATATAATAAAACATATATTTTAAGCAAAGGATGAATAGCTAGCTTATTAATATATCATAACACAATTTTCTGTGTATGTTGCCTTGCAGATGTAAAAATGTAAATTTTGCAATTTTACACAATATTTTTTTTACTTATCAGTTACTGTAAGCCTGCAATTGCGATCATGGCATTGCAAGCCTGTTTGTGCGTAAAAGCACATCCAAAAATAAAGATTGACAAAAAAAAAGATACATTCAAATACTATTTTACAATTTTAAGGACCCTGAAGGCATTAGTAGTTATAAAATGAATGTCTGTATTTAAGCATCTCTGGGATGCTAACAGTGAAATAGTCAATCTCCCCTCCCTGACTTTAGGAATGATATGACCCATTAAACCTTCTTCTCTGTTTGGTCTGTTAGACCAGCATGGGATGCTTCTGAGTGGTACACATCTTTCTAGGGAGGGATTTGTCAGCTACTTAAAACTTGATGTGAAATAGTGATAAATCTGGAGGAGGCAGGACCACCTTAAATTCACATTAATTTTATCATAGAATTAGCCTTGCTGCTACCATAAAGTCTAGTTGAAAATTAAGGTGGTTGGGTCTTCTCCAAATGTATCGTTAATGGATTTCAATGGGCCATTGAAGTTACAGGGGTAGCAGGCTCCTGTCAAAAAAAATTAAAAAAATAAAATTAAGTATTAAATGTATCAGAGACCTGTTAGTAGTGAGCTTGATGTGTAGGTGTCAGTCTTAGAAACTTTTAAAAGCAAATATTTTTCAGTTTTTTTACATTACTTCTAATTCATCATCTATAAAAATGGATGACTCATTGTTTACATTTACACAATAAACACCCTCTGTCCTCACACACTATACAAAAAGTTGACAGAGTAGTGTGGGCAGGGAATCTTTACAAGATGCCAAGGGGCATACGAATAGTTCCATTCTCCTAGAACATGCAGAAGGTGTGTAGATCTCAATAGTCCTATTAACCAATTAATGGCTACAAATCACTCATTTAAAAATAAACAGCTTTTTAAAATATAAAAAAAATATAAGAAAGTGCTGTTTTATTGGACATTTATTAACAGACTCAAGAGAGAGCTATACATACAGCATAGCTGAATTTAAAAATTATGTTATTAAAATGCATATATTCTAGGGAAAATACAGAATATTCCTGCAAGGCAGAGTTTTTCGTAGCAGTTTTATTTTTACAAAAGAGAGGTGTCATGACTCCCTAACCAGCTTATGCTTACATAGAATGTTTGATGTAGTTTCTGTAAAAATGTATAGCGTACCTTTTGCCTGGCATTGAAGAAAATTGGATCAGTCTTCTAATCCTATAAACACCTGTCAAAAACTATTCATATAATATGGGTTTGCAACCTAGGTTTTACGCACAAGGGTGTACAGTAGGAGACACTACAATACAGGTTAACTCTATAGGCTGAAATCGTACACTTCAGTAAGCAGAACCTAGAATGTTAACAGGACATGCGTTGCCAAAACTAAATTAAAATGTGGAGGCTTCTAATAGTGTAATGCTCCTTTTGTAAGCCTTCAGAAAACATTCTAGTGCCACAAAGCGCTAGAAAGGGAACCTACTCATATGTCTGAGAAGAAAAAAAGATAACGAGAGAGGTAGGAAGAGAGAAGAATTGTGTGTTCGCATCTAGTCTCAAAACATAACCTTCAGTGTTAATGTTGGTCCCTTGTGATGATAAGTCTTGTTTCTAGCAAAATTATTTTTACCTCCCCTTTGAAATCCATTTACCCCCAACTTTGTGTCAAAGATCTCGAAAAACTGGGTCAGATTATACAGTATTAAAAATATGAGAAGAGATGATGCAAAACAGAGAGGAAGTGAATTTAATTTATATTAGCAGAAGTGCCGACAAGAGCAATGAGGTGATATTAGGACATTGGAAAAGAGAACACACATATTAAATTTTTTATTCACAGATTACTCGATTGGTTCATTAGTAGGTTTTATTTTCTGTTGACAAGTTAAACTTGTTGTATTTTATTTCCATATTTCAATATGATTTATTTTGAAATTTCAACATGTAAGAATTGGAAAAAGAAAGCATTAGAAAATTAAATTCACATGTCAATCAAGATTTCACATTATTTAAATGTATGCATAAAAAACAATCAATCAACTTTGAACTGGTAAATTAAAATGAGATAAGGAAGATGATCGAAATTCTGCTTGCAGACAGCAATGCTAATTTACACAGCCACGGAAAGGATAAAGTCAGGCTGTGCATGTGTTACTCCGACTACGTTATGTATACTGCATGAGGCACACGTCTGACAAATGTTAGTGAGTTCATCAATCTACGTTTAATGTCAGAAGTGAATTGCTTTTACAAATCAAATGCAGTTATGGGGTACTTTCTTGAAAATGTCTTGACATATTGAAGTATTTCGTTGGAAGAAGATTTTGCAGGAGCGTAGTTGGAAATACAGATTCCACAAGGCTGCAATTCTCAAATTCATGGTTTTAGTAAATAAACTATGTGCATAAAGAGCTCTCAGGCCAAGAGAGTTTATTGAAGTATGTTTTTCTCCTACTCCAAGGTCAACAAATCCAGAATGATAATACAGATCGCTACATGAGATATGACTATATGGAAATGTCACTAACCTTAGCATGAGGTCATGTCAAGTGTATATCACTATGGAGATATCAATATGAATGGTGATGGCCATTCATTGCACAGAACTCGTACCGAGTTGCGTATACAGAAACTTTTGAACCACATTCCATTGCTGGCAATTTTAAAGATCAAAGTGACGAGCTTTTTTCAAGAATTAACGGCTGATAATAAGCGCTAATCCAAGCAGTGACATAACATTTCGAATGGTTTGAAGGACATGAAAGGAGGTCATCTCGGAACAATTATAATGATAACTCCGAGATTAAAATAAGGCAAAGCATCTTAATGCTATTTACAAAGAATTATTTTATGGCCTGATCATTCTCAAGAGCGTTGCAGTTTAACAAGACGAAGTGAAGCTTTAAATATTGAATACGATGATACTACACTGGCACTTTCATCATTTTGGATTTTCCAAGGTACCATCAACATTCCTCTTGCTTCTACATGATAAACTTAAACATTTTAACAGCAAAATCCTCTGGATTAGCCTACAGCTGTGGATTTTGAGTCTTACTGGTTGCAAGTGATGCAAGTGTCATGTTTCAGATTACGAAGCAGCTCGGCGATGCCGGCTAAATTCTAATGAAAATATTTATTCACAGTTGAAGGCGTGTTAAAGTGCATTATTATGAAAGGGCTTCGTTGCGTGAGCACTTAAAGAGTAAACGGAGACAAGAGAAGATTTTGACAAGAGGGAAGTGAAAGCTGGAGCGAGATAAAACTCTAATTGCATTACTCTGATATGTCTTGCAACTTACAGATTTAGCCGTTGCAGAAATATACTGGACAACCATTTCATGTTTCCTCGCTAGTTCTTTCTGCCGTAACGGGGCTTTGCGCTCCTCATTCAGGTTCATATCCTCCTGTAAACACAGAGAACACATTTTAAGTTTAAATTGTTTTATGGCTTGTTACAAACAAATATGCTGTATTTCCTACACAGGACCATATGTAATGTCCAGAGGTTGAACTGCAACTTCTTTACGGTGCCAATGTTATACTACAATGCCGATGTTCTATGATGTATAAGCTCTTTACATGCTATTATACATCATGCGTACATATCATAGTTCTCAACACTCAGGTCTGAATCAGCCTTATCTAAAGTCTATGTAGTACTGTTAAGTTGCAAACTCAATCTATGTACACTAGCTTTTTTGTTGTACCATATAAAATTGGATGTATAATGCATTGTACAATAAACTATAAGCAATAAATTGAAAAACAAGAAAGGAAAGAGGTTATCCTAAGGTACTGCATTGCACAAATAGTGATGTCCCGAACAGTTCGCCAGGAACTGTTCGCCGGCGAACATAGCTTGTTTGTGGCTAACGCGGTGGGCGAACATATGCGATGTTCGGTCCGCCCCCTATTCATCATCATTGAGTAAACTTTGACCCTGTACCTCACAGTCAGCAGACACATTCCAGCCAATCAGCAGCAGACCCTCCCACCTCCATGACGAATAGGGGGCGGACCGAACATCGCATATGTTCGCCCGCCGCGTTCGCCGCAAACAAGCTATGTTCGTCGGCGAACAGTTCCCGGCGAACTGTTCGGGACATCACTATACACAAAGTATTAACACAGAGAATGAATAAGGCTTAAGATTTTTAGATAATGTTGCATGTATATAATACATTCTCTAACTGTTATATTAACACTGGTCAAGTGGCGTGACTTTACATGCCACCTATACATGCCCCGGCCTGTCCAAAATTAGTGGGAGCTGTTGCCATTAACTCATCCTGTTACAGATATGATGGGAAAGGCGCTGGGGAGACATAGACAGTAATTCAATCACGTAACTCTTCTCCCAGTATGTCAGTAAAGTTTTGCAATAAGATTAACCCCTTAAGGACCAAACTTCTGGAATAAAAGGGAATCATGACATGTCACACATGTCATGTGTCCTTAAGGGGTTAAGGGAAGCCTAGATAAAAAACAGATTTTTATTTTATTTATTAGCTATTTTTGTTATTTTTATAAACCATTAAAAAAAAAAAAAAACATAATGCTGGAGCGTGTATTTCAAGGAAATAATGCCTTTGTTTTTTTATTTTTATGACACCACCATTAAATTACACTATATAGAAACACAAACTAAGTGACCTCGTTCGCATAAACATGCTTTATCTTACTCTGTATGCTTTTTGTATTCTAGTGCACTTATTAATTTATTCCTGCCTTGCAAGCAGCACTACAACACCTTGTTGCCCTTACAGCATCGTGGTCACATATTTCTCTGTTACAGATATTTCTACAGGAAACAAGCAGACCAGATGTGACATCTGTATTGGCTGGCTAAGTCAATTTAGATGCAGCAAGTCCACTCACATCCTCTTCTTCAGGCTTGTTATACAAACAGATAAGAAACACCTTAAAATAAGCTCTGAATCCGTTAACGTGGAAAATCTCATCAGGTGCGACATTCTGCACATTCTAGCTTTGTATGAAAAGTTTAATTTTCAAAATCTCAAGATAAACAACAAAAAAAAACATTCACCAGTGCAAACACATGTCATTTGGAATTAATATAGAGTAAGATGACAAGATGCATTATATATTTTTTCATAACAAATGAAATCCTACAATCACATGGAGTAAAATGAATGAGCCAGTTATGCAGGCTTACAGTAGTAGTTATGGTGCAAGAAAGACATGACTGTATTATAACTGGGTTTGTCAAACACTTTGAAAGTAGTTTAAAATTGGTTATTTTCCGGGTGTTCTCTTAATAATTGATAATGTTTCGGTAGTGTAGTGCAGCTTATATCCTAGTAGAACTGTAAAACCTTTGCAAAGCAATAGCACGTCTATGATTTGTTGGCAAAACAAAGCAACATCCGGGCAATACAAATGGAAATAAAATGAATGACACAGTGATTCTTTAGTAGTTTTTCTCAGTATACATGGATGTACCCTGGCATCTACATGATTCATGCCAAGTACATTTTTTATCAATGTCAGTGTGTCATTACAATTACAGAAAGACACGTCAAGCCTGACTATTTTATTTGCTTAAATTATTATTTTAACCTTTAATTACGGGTATGTTTAAATAAGGATTTCCAGTTGTCCCAATGCAATGGATTTTGTTTGCTTGCAGTTCATGTATCCACCAGTAGGGGTAAGAATGATACAATGTATTTAGATGGAGCTGATCCTCAGGAGTATTTTTACCATGAAATTCTATTAAAGACCAAGAAGATTTTAAATGCATCTTTCATAGAGCCAACACATTCACAAGTGACAATCAGAAACAGACCTTTATATATCTGAATTAAAGTTATTGGGCAGATTTTGTTCTTGAATTCATCAGTTTCAACTATTGCAAACAATATCTTCTAAAATATGTTTGCTGGATTTTTCATAATGCCAAGTTAAGACTGTCAAAAATAAGATTTAAAAAATATTCCCCAGCCTCTCTGACAACCACCAGATCAGTTAACAAGAATAGGGAAGCCACTAGTGATGTCCTGAACGGTTAGCCGGCGAATAGTTCCTGGCGAACATAGCTTGTTCGCGTTCGCCACGGATGGCGAACATATGCGATGTTCGGTCCGCACCCTATTCGTCATCATTGAATAAACTTTGACCCTGTACCTCACAGTCAGCAGACACATTCCAGCCAATCAGCAACAGACCCTCCCTCCCAGACCCTCCCACCTCCTAGACAGCATACTATTTAGATTAATTCTGAAGCTGCATTCTTTTTTTTTTTTAGACGCTGGCTGGGGCCTCGCGGCCGCCTAAACTGCCTGTGGGCAGACTGTGTCAGGTCTGGAGGGGGCCCGGCGGCTTGCCCGGTATGCCGCCGGGTGCGAGGCCCCTCCTGGCTGCCCGGCCAGCCACCACAGACACCGGTCTGCAGCTCCGCAGTGAGCAGAGCTGCAGACCATGTGTCTCGCGAAAACCGGCCAATCAGAGCGTTGCCGCGGGTTACCATGGCAACGCTCTGATGGTCTCGTGAGATTACATGGCCTGCAGCTCTGTGGAGCTGCAGACTGGGAGCAGTGGCCACCGGACCACCAGGGAGCCCACTGGACCACCAGGGACTAAAGGTAGGCTCTCTCACACCCCACCACACTCAGCCTACCTACCACCCTCCCCACCACCCTCAGCCAGTCTCACCACCCTCCCCACCACTCTCAGCCTCACCACCCTCAGTCTACACACCCTCCCTACCACCCTCAGCCTCAACACCCTCCTCACCACCATCAGCCTCCCTACCACCCTCAGCCTCACCACCCTCAGCCTCCCTACCACCCTCAGTCTCACCACTCTCCCCACCACCCTCAGCCTCACCACCCTCCCCACCACCCTCAGCACCACCCCCACCACCATCAGCACCCCACAACACTCAGCCTCAGCACCCCCACCACCCTCAGCCTCACCACCCCCACCACCCTCAGCCTCCCCAATACCCTCAGCCTCACCACCCTCCCCACCACCCTCACCCCCTCACCACCCCACCAGCCTCAGCACCCCCCACCACCCTCAACCTCAGCTTCAGCAACCCCCACCACCCTAAGCCTCAGCACCCTCAGCCTCACCACTCCCCTCAGCCTCCCCACCCCCACCACCCTCAGCCTCACCACCCCCACAACCCTCAGCCTTACCACCCCACCACCCTCAGCATCAATCTCCCTCACCACCCTCAGCATTACCCTCCCTCACCACCCTCAGCATCACCACCCTCACCATCGGCTATAGTGGGACATGCTTGGCAGGCTGCTGTTTACTGCTTGTGCTCATCCGATCCCTTCTGGGCGCCAGGTGCAGACCCTGGGAGTCCCTGATACCTGGAACAACAAAGGCAAGTCTCTGGCTGAGTGCCGGGATCGCGGCTTTGAGGCGGTGGAAGCTTGTTTTTTCGGGTGGTCGGATCTGTCCCGGTGGTGCTTCATGTCCGGTGTGGGATTGTGGTGGCTTAAGGTGGAGGCGAGTGCTTGACGTGGGGCAGGCTCTGCATTTCTGTTTGTGCATCCGGTCCCGTCTTCGACGCCTTTTGCGTTGGTGGATTTTAATGGGGACTGCTTCGCTTAGCTGTGGTGGAGCTTGTTGGGGCTGTGGTGGAGCTTGTTGGGGGCTTCCTGCTTGTTATTTGCTTCCAAAATTGATTAAAGAGTCTGTCCAGCTTAGACTCAATATCCTGCCATGCTTTGCTGGTACCAGGAGGACACGCGGCTGCCGCCATATTGGGAGAGTCACAGATGAGTATGTCAGCATGGGCGGCTGTGCTCTGTGCGTCCATTAGCTCCAGACAGCCTCTCAGGGGTGGACCGGGATAACCACCACCGGTCCGAGGGGGGGTAACGGAGCTCCTGCCGGGAAGTAGCTGCTCCTGGACATCCCAGGATCGGGAGATCGGTCGCCTCTCCCGCCCAGTGAGCACCAGGCCACACTTGCCACGCGGAGGTAAGTAAGACTCTGTCGAGTTGCTGACCGCTATTAAGCATGTCGGATTGGTCAGGTAGGAGCAACATTGCTGGGTCATCCCCTTCTGGGGTGAAATTCGCTTGTTGATAGCTGCTTAAAGTGAGATATTGAGGGAGCTCACACAAAGTGCATCTTTCCTCCATGACAGCTAGGCCCCGCCCCCCGGAAGCTGCATTCTTAGTGAGAGGAGGGACAGTGTAGCTGCTGCTGATTTAATAGGGAAATCGATAGCTAGGCTAGTGTATTCAGTGTCCACTACAGTCCTGAAGGACTCATCTGATCTTAGGGCTAGAACATCAGTCTGCTTTTTTTTTTCCCTGTGTAATCTAATTGCAGTTGCCTGCCTGCCAGTTTGTGTGTCAGGCTCACATCGTATACTGTGCCCACTTGCCCAGTGCCACCACTCATATCTGGTGTCACAATAGCTTGCATTTAAAAAAAACAAAACTTTTTTGACTGTAATATAATAGCAGTCAGTTTCCTTCACACATGTGCGTTTCAGGGCCTGCCAGGGCACAGTGTCAAACCAGTGCAACTCATATCGTGTGTAACAGTAGTGTACATTAAAAAAAAAAAAAACTAGAAATTTGACTGTGAAATAATAGCAGTCCGTTTCCTTCACACGTGTGCATTTCAGGGCCTGCCAGGGCACAGTGTCACACCAGTGCAACTCATATCTGTTGTAACAGTAGTGTACATTTAAAAAAAAAAATACAGGGGGCTTCTTGTCACCTTTCGGGGACCCTTGGTGTTGTACGTGGCTGGGTGGAGGAAGAGACCTTCCAGGTGTTAGTCCCCTTGAAACAACTTTTCCATCACTATTGTGGCCAGAAAGAGTCCCTGTGGGTTTTAAAATTCGCCTGCCTATTGAAGTCTATGGCGGTTCGCCCATTCGCGAACATTTGCGGAAGTTTGCGCTCGCCATTCCCGAACGGAAAATTTTATGTTCGCGACATCACTAGAAGCCACTCTAAGCATGTAAATTGTCAGCTATACTGTTTATATGTATATGATAAACTAAACAACTACAGAATGAAAATAAATTATGAAATTTATCTTAGACTCAAAAATGTTTAAAATGGTGAGCTCAGGAATGACATGTAGCTCTTTAAAGACCAGTAACAGTCAATGCAGTATAGGTGACATTAGTTGCTGTTTTTTTATAACTCGTATTCCAAAATGAAATTGCACATATCTAGTGACTTGCCAGGAGAAGGTCTTTTAGAAACCGAATTGTGTGGATGGAAATGTAGTGATCGACACATAATGGGGTTTCAAAATATCATGAATAGATGCAATTATAGGATCAAGAAATCCTAAAATCCTAAAATTAAGACAATGGTTCCTTTCCTGGTGTGATTGCTAGTTTTTGGCTTATTGTGTTTTGTTCATTTGCATCTGAAAAAGGATGATCTTTTCCCAAAAGCTTGCAATTAATATCCTATTACTTAGTAAAGTAAGGCATCAATTCGCATCACTTTTTTGTTTGTTTATCACAAATGGCCAACCTTTCGTGTCTATTTCCCTTTGTTAGAACCGTGCAATCCCTTTTTTTACATTTAAAAACACAATTTTACGAACATATTAGTCAGCACTTTATATTTCAATATTGAACAATTGCATAGATGTAAATTATACTACTGTACCATGATTTTCTTAACAGTCCAACACCTCTGGATAGAGTTGGCCATAGACATAGGAACTCACTGGCCCGTAGAGACCACTCTCTAGGTAGATCTCTGTCAGCACCGCAAAGATTAAGAATACAATAAAGGCCTATGTTCAACCGAAAATTTCCCTAAAAGCTTGCTTTTCTTAAAAATCATTCCTGAATCATTACCAGCAAAGACACCCTATTTTGTGAGTGCAAGTGTTAATTAGTTAAAGGGATACTCCAAACACCATAACATCCTATGCTCCTTGCATGAGATTAGGTGCAAGTAGAACCATTGAAAAAGGATAGAGACAGATAAGGGCTGCACCACATAAAATTAAACAAATAATACTGAAAATCTTGTTCCAACAGTGCAAATTGTCACATATAAAAAGTGTCTCTTATCAAGCAGTAGATGCAGCTGTGGTTTCTAAGTTCTTTACGCTTGGGGGATGTGGAAGATCTGAGTGTCTTTAGTCTCCGTATGTAGGTAGAAGAAAGACAAGGCAACCTAATAGTGCAATATGTCAAGACTTAATAGACAATATATAGGTAATAGTAATATTGCACTCACATGTAAGAGAGCTATGACCAGCTCTAGTGTATATCGTATATAGTGGTTTAATCCCCACTTATGGGATATGGTGAAGGTGCAAGTAGAACCATTGTCCATCTTTCCATGAACATAGCAGCTTTTAACTACAGTGATTTGTAAAACTTGCTGCACTCATAAGCCCATCATCACTGACAGCGAGAATATGCTTCCCATGTTTGTCCCGGTACGTGTCTTTTGCAACTATTTGGGTTATGAATGGTACATAAGGTCAATCTCCTTTTGCAAGCTTAGTGTGCAGATCCTATGAACTAAAGCAATGGATAAAGTTGCTTCCAAATGCACATGCATATATGTGTTATTGGTCCAGCTCTAACTAAAAATATTGGTCCAGCTCTAACTAAAAACACTTCCTGATTTAGTAGGAGTGCACTGCAGAAGATGCAAACCTCGAATGATGTTACTAATAATGAATAAAAAAGGTACATTTAGCTTTGCACTGGATTCTATGTACATACTGGCATCTAGATGTTATTGCAAAAGCTATTGTTACTTATTTGATCAACCTTGGAATAATGACAGGCTGACTTGACCTTGCTCTAAATCATAACTTCAAAACAGAGATATTGTCGCTGGAACTCTATACACTGAGTTCTTTCATTGGCTTTTTCTGTGTATTATTTCTTAATACATTATCTAAACTATGCATTAAAAATAGTAGTTAGCTGCTGCCCAGAATGTCATTTTAAAAAACAGTCATCAGCTTAAAAATGGAATTTTCTACTATAAACACTACTATAAAGAGGGTGAACGCATATTGTCAGCATACCCATTCTTACTAAATCTCCCTCTGGCTTGCACTAAAAACAAAAAACAAAAAAGATTAAAAATGTAATAATCTTGCTATAATTTTGCTCATACAAGATTAAAGGATTGTTCATTTATTTTAATTTTATCTATTATCATTTAGCTTGCATTAGTAACTGATATATATTTAGAAAGGCATTTGTTCTTTGTTAATAGGAAATGACTCAACCCATTCAAACTAAGTATATGGCTGTTAAAACAAAGATCACGCATTTAGGATCATAAAATGCTTTGGAAATTATAGTTTCCACCTAATCACATAATGGCCTGTTTTACTGTGAAGCATATTAAAACGGATCTCCTTATTGTGTTCTTTACAGAATGGATAGACACAGAAGGGTTATTTTAGTAGTGCCTCATGGGGAGATGCATATATTGATACAGGCATGTTTAATGTATTCAATGCTGATTGGCTGAAAGCAGTCAGCTGATGCTCTCAGCCAATCAGAGGTTCCCCATTCGAAACAGCTTGAGAAACGTATGTATTTCCTCAAGGCATTTCTGGAACACAGACTTCTGGGTTAAACCGTTAGAGAAGAGTGTTATTTAGATGTATTTTTTTTTATATTTAATTCTTCCATTCATATTTTGTTTGCATACGGTACTTTAAATACATCACCTATACAACTCAATAATAGAGGTCAAAACCATCCTGGCATGTTTATTTAAGGACAAATTGTCTAATACTATGGTATGCTTTAAAGCCATAATTTGCCTACAGAACAAAATTGCACAACTTCCAGTATGAAGAGAAGGATCAAGGCTGTATCAAGAAGTGTTCAAATGGTCTGCTTAGACCCACCTAAGAACTTATCATAAATCATTGCTGGCAGGAAAAACAATGAATGGGAAAGAATTCTAGGTGAATACTGGCAAAAATTAGGATAGAACTGAATGAAACACAGGCAGGATTAAACCAATTTATTATCCAACTACCTGACTGTATTAACTCAATACTATTAGAAACAGTATTTCTAAATGATTTATTTAAAAGTCAATGGGAATTTTTGTTGATAAAACATTTGGAAAGTTTTTTCTCGGTGTATTGAATCATTTGGAGAACTTTTTTAAATCCAAGGTCTGTATCCATAAATAATTGGCTCACTGGTGTATAACTGGGTAGCCACAGATATTTTTGCTTAAGAGCGTATGGGAAAAATATCTGGTATTACATGTACATTGCCTCTCACAGTGACATTGTTAGGTTCCAAAAGAACCGGAGGCTACAGTGCAAAACAAACAAAACAAACTTTGCAAAGTGTGGTGCTTGGAGAACATCGTACTTAAAGTCACAAAAATATTTAAAGACAAAGTGATAAAAAGACACATACTAAGCAAAGACAGACACATACATCAGTACATACATGTAAACACACTTATGTACAGGGATAGACTTGGGCTCACCCAATATTGAATACAAATATCGAACTGAATAGTCATTTGAGTTCTGTTTTTTCCAGCACATAAAAATCTATCTGGTAGAAGAACACAATGTCACCTGGAAACAATCCAAGTATTAAAGCTGCTACGTCACTTTTCAGTATTTCATAAAGATTGATTCTTTATAAACAACTTATCAAGACTGCATTGGAATTTTACTGCAATTCCAACGGTATCCTAAGATGCCATAATGGTAAAGCCTGAGGTTAAAAAAAGGCAGAGCTCCACTGTCAACTTTTGTTCCAATCCCAGAAGCCATCACAAATGACAACTGTGGGATTCAAGCATCGTTCTATGGAGGCTCCCGCAAGACCTCACTGTTGTAGTCTGGTGCATGCGCGAGAGTACAGCTCTGACGCGGCTATTGGCAGTTGAAGTGTACTCCCAGCTGTGGCTTCAAGGGACAGCTTAAGGCAAGTAAAACTTACCTTTCCTAGTAACCCGTAGACATGGGATCTGTCCATTTCGGAAATCTTTGTGAAATATGCAAAGACCCTCGAAAGTGACAGCTCCGTTTTAAGCTTGAAAGTCTCCATATACCAAAGTATGAAGAAACATGAGCTACGTGCATGAAAGAAGCAGTGAGTTCCACACTGTTATATAAAATCTAACTCATGATAAAATAACATATATATTTTGGCGACAGTACATGGTAGTTAAAGATTTATGGGAGATGGAGTCAAGTCTACAACTCTGTATTTGAATACACTTATCCTAGTCCTTGCAAACGAACAAAATAACGAAATACTTTAAAGAAAGTGTTTTAAAAATTAAACACTTCAAACTGAGAATTCAGTAAACTTGAGGTTTTGCAACAGTGGAATTTATTTTGGAGAAAAAAAAAAGAAAAGAAAAGAGGAAAGGAAACACATTTGCACGATTTCCTTTTTTGCAACTTCAAGAAATATGCTTATTAAAAAAATTGCATATTATTTATCATTTACTAAATAGTGTGCATGTGTGTGAAATAAGAATATACATGCATATGTATGAAATGAATATTAAGGAGAGAGGCAATTGTCAACCTCTGAACCAAAACAAAATCCAGAATTTTTGCTATGTGTTGGGGATTCTCTTTAAGTGCCCACATAAATATTAAATGCTTTCTTTTAATATCATATTATCTTGTTTGTTTACCTGACACAGAATTAAGTGAAAATAGAATTTTAAAAATCGGAAAAAAAAAAAATCGAAAAAAATCAAACACATTTTTCATATTTTTTGCTTATAATATTTTTTTTTTTCAAATTTATTCTTTATTGTTTTCAAGAATACAATGGAGGATACAGAAAGAAGGAGGGAACGGGGATACCATTAAAGTTACAATACAGAACACAAGTTCAACAGTCCATGACATGTAGGGCGTTCACATAGCAAACATGTAGGCGAAGAGGGTCATATCAAATAGTACAACAAGAATATTATCACCTTCATTAATTTGGTATAGTCATTAAGCCAGTGGTTTTACAGTTGTGTTAGCATAACATCGTCAGGCTACCCTCACTTTAGGGCTCAGAGTAGGATTGGACATTTGCCGTGCTAGGCCGCTTTTGTCATGGTAGATATAAGTAGTGTAGTTGTCTTGTCCCCAAATAAATGAATGAATGGGATGGGTGGTAAAACTGGGGTGAGGGAGGGGACTTGAGTGTAATTTATTAACTTGGTAACTCGGTAGCTTGATGGCATATCGTGTCTCTAGTGATGGGGCGTGTTGGAGCAGAATACCCAGTGAATTCCTGGTTTATATAGCAGTTCTTTTCCCAAATTCTCTGTCCCATATTTGCCATGTCTCTTTAAAGCGGGTCATTTTAGTTGCTTGGGTGATGGACATCTTTTCATATATATAGAACTGGTGTGTTTTTTCTATCAGTTGGGGTCTGGAGGGGCATTCAACAGTTTTCCACCGTTGTGCTAGGAGGTTCCTGGCAGCCAGGAACAATATTGTCGTGATTTGTTTTTCCCCTGGGGTCAGTTGATCAGGTAAGAGGAGCAGCAGGCATGTGGTTGCGGTCATCTGGAATTTTGGAATCGTTAGTGTGTCCAGAATGGAGCGGGTCATATCCCACAGCGGCTTGATATCTTTGCATGACCACCATATATGTACTAGGGAACCTATTTCAGAACCGCATCTCCAGCATGTGGGCGTTGTGTTAGGGAATATGTGTTGGAGCCTCTGTGGGGTCATGTACCACCTATACATAAGTTTCCTCTGTGCCTCTATATGTGTGAAGCAACGTGTCCATCTCGATAGGCCATTTAAGGCTTGCAGCCATTCTCTATCAGTGAGTGACATGCCACAGTCTATTTCCCATTGTGCCTTGTGTGGTTGAGGTTTATGTGGCAGAGATTCCTGCCAAGATTTATAGCATAAGGTTAGTGCTTTTGGTTTGGTTGGTGACGAACAACATCTATCTATAACCAGGCGTGAGTAGATACGGTCTGGGGTCAGTGTGTCAGGTGCCGGCAGTGCATGGGCTGTGAGAATGCTTTTGATTTGAAGGTATGGGAATATGGCCCGATTTGGTATTTGCCATCTGGATTGTAACTCGGGAAATGGGATTATTCCTTTGTTGTTTATCATATGGGATATGTGCGTTATACCTGCTGTTGTCCAGTCAGTTAGCGGTACGCTTTTGCAGACCGCCTTCAAGGCCGACAGGGGGGCTCTGGGGTGAAATGTAGTGTTTTGGTTAAGGGTGGCGAGGAAGTGGTCCCACACCTCCACCATGTATTGGGTAGTCGGGAACAGTTTGGGTCTGTGTTTTCTGAGACATTTGGGCGTCCACATATAGTCAATAAGAGTCATGTCCAAGCTTTGGGCTCGCTCCATATCTGTCCATTGAATAAGGTCAGGTTGTGCGTGTGCTAGGATGCCCGCTGCTAACACTGTGGCCCTATGGTAATGCCAAAGATCAGGTAGACCTACTCCGCCTTGCTTGGGTGCAGCTTGGAGAAGGGCTTGTGCGACTCTGGGTTTCTTACCCCCCCAAATGAAGGAGCCGCAGAGTTTTTGGAGGGCTTTACAGAATATCTTGGATATCTTTAATGGGAGCAACCTAAAAACATAAAGGATACGTGGGAGTATCATCATTTTGTAGGCATTTATCTTTCCCATCCAGGACAGCGGCACATGTCTCCACCCATTGATCTCTAGTTTACATTTAGTTATTAGAGGGGTATAGTTCAGTTTGATTATAGCTGGTATCGCAGTGGCTATTTTGACTCCTAGATATGTTAAGGAGGTCGTCCTCCAGTCGAATTGATACGATTCTCTTAATAATTGTGTCGAGGTCTGGGGGAGGTTTATCGGCAGGGCTTGTGTTTTATCTCTGTTTAACTTATAGTGGGAGATAGTGCCAAATTCCTCTAGCAGTGACATCAAGGGGGGTAGAGATTGGTGGGGTTTGGATAGGGCTACAAATATGTCATCCGCAAAGAGTGCCAAGCAATAAGCTCTATCATGTATCGTTATACCATGTATCTCAGGATTCATTCGTATCTTATGGGCTAGAGGTTCTAGTGATAGAATGTATAGGAGGGGCGAGAGCGGGCAGCCCTGCCGGGTCCCGTTCGTGATTTGGAATGGTGCAGAGATAAAACCTCCATGAGATACTTTAGCTGTAGGGGCGCTGTAGAGGGCCATGATGGTTTTTATAACCGCATCAGGGAAATTGAATTTTTTTAAAACTTTGGTTAGGTATACCCAGTTTAGACGGTCGAAGGCCTTTTCCGCGTCCAGCGCAAGAAAAAGACCCTCCTGACCCGTCCTCTCTAAGGTGGATACAATGTTTAAAATTTTCCTGGTATTGTCAGAGCCTTGTCTTCCTCTTATGAACCCTGATTGGTCGTTATGTATCAGTTTATGGAGAATTGGGGCAAGTCTATTGCTAATGAGTTTAGCATATATTTTGGCATCTCCATTTAATAGTGAGATAGGCCTGAAATTTTTACATTGAGTTGGGGCTTTACCTGGTTTAGGGAGAGTAGAGACGTGTGCCACCAGCATCTCCGCCGGGAGGGCACCGCTCTCCGCGCTCTGATTGAGGGTGTTGAGTAGATATGGGGCAAGAATGGTGGAGAATGTGTGATAGTATGCGTTGGTAAGGCCATCGGGTCCTGGGGATTTTCGGGTCGGGAGTTGTGAGATGACTGCCGAAAGTTCCTCTGAGGAAAAGGGTCGTGTTAGGTTATTCTGTTCCTCTACTGTGAGTACAGGTAGTTGCAAGTCTTTTAGGAATTTGTCAATTGTCTCAGGTGTGGGAACCTTTGTGTCAGCATTGTCTTTCAGATTGTACAACTCTCCATAATATTTGGCAAACTGATTAACAATACTCTGCGGATCAATAGTACAGTTCCCTTTCCCATCTTTCAGGTGAGCAATCCTGGAGGCGACTGTTTTGTGTTTAAGTTGATTAGCTAGCTTGGCACCTGCTCTGTTACCGTTTGCAAAAAAGTTATATTTAGCTTTTCGCAGCAGAAAGGTAGTTTTTACTAGTTCTATTTCTCTAAGACGTGATTGTAATTTCAATATGTGTTCCCGTGAAGTGGGGGTTGGATCACGCTTATTAGAGTGTGTCCACCGTGTAATCTCAGCCATAATCGCGTTATATTCGGCTGTTCTCAGTTTCTTTGCGTGGCTAGCATGTTTTATGAAGCTCCCCCGAATATAGGCTTTATGAGCTAACCAAAGCTGGTCAGTCGAGATGTCGACAGTATTGTTTTCCTTAAAATAATTAGTCAGGTCAGTGGATATCTGATCCACCACTGCTGGGTTCGCTAGCAGTGAGTCATTTAGTCTCCATGTACCTGTGCCTTTGTTGGGGAAGGGTTCTTTAACTGTTAACGTGATGGGGGCATGGTCTGACCATGAAATGGTTCCAATAGTAGCCTCCTCTATATGGGGCAAGAATGTGGCCGGGATTAGGAAGCGGTCTATTCGGGAATAGCTATTGTGTGCCATCGTATGGCATGTATAGTCAATTTCTGTTGGGTGGTGTATTCTCCACGGATCTACTATATGTTGGGCCGTGAGAGTGGCGCAGATGCGTGCAGTCAGAGCCGTTCGTTGTTTCCGCGATGTCGCAGAAATAGTTGCTGTGGTGGAAGAGTCAGCAGTGCTATCTAGTAAAAAGTTAGTGTCGCCTCCAATGATTACCTCCCCGTATTTATACTGTTCCGCCAATGCTAACACCATGACTAGAAATTCATGTTGATTGTCATTGGGGGTATATACATTAATCAGAGTGTATGGTATATTATTAATTATGCATTGAAGTATCAAGTAACGACCCTTTTTATCACTAACTTTGCGCGTCAAGGAAAACGTAACATCACTACTAATCAATATGGATACACCCCTCTTTTTCGTTGTATAACATGTGTGAAAGTCGTGGGGGTACTCTTTAGAATTAAATCTAGGTCTGCCCTGCCAAGTGAAATGCGTTTCCTGGAAAAACGCCACCTGTGCTCTGTGTCGCTTGGCCTCATTGATAGCTAATCGCCTCTTTGTAGGGGAATTGAGCCCTTTAGTATTTAATGACAACAGTTTTAAAGGCATGGAGTCAGATAGGTGTGGGCTCCTTTGAGCGCAAGCTCCAAGGTTTGTCTAATGCGTGAAGTTCTATAGAAATTAAGTATTACACTCGTAGGGGTGGGGGTAACTGGGGGTAAACTATATACATTTGTCCGTTCGTCGCCTAGGGCAACGGTAGACCATTTGTGGTAACGGATTGCGTTGGCCAGAGAATGGCCTTGGGGTTGTTCCATAAGTGCAATCTGCTTAAAGTAGCAGGTCTTGTGGGTAAGGTAAGATAAGATAAGATGGGGGACAAGCAGGAGCTCATCCGCTGTGGCTATTGTAGCGTCAATATAGTATAATCGGCGGACATTTGTTAAAGCGTGGTACATAAGTATAGAGAAACAAAACATCAATAAGCAATAAACAGTTTGACAGATACATTACGGCATATCTTGTAAGACAACAGATGCGGACTTGTTGCATCTGTTAGCGTCGTCTATGACGAGTGGTCAAGGTGCGGGATTGTTCAACTCCTTGGGTTTGTGGGTGTCTTTGCGGTTATGTGCCCAATCTTTAGCCAGGGATCTCAATGTCGAAGTGTCAGTCGTCTGTGTCGCCTCACTCCGAGGGAGTGGTATTTGCCAGTCCTGAAAAAGTTTCTTGCCTTCCATGAAGTCGTGTATAGGTCTGACTTCCCCATTTCTTTTCACTAGCAGTTTGGTGGGGAACCCCCATTTGTAGGGAATATTAGCATTCCGTAAGGCTTCAGTGAGGGGGGCAAAAGTACGCCGTTTCATTAGTGTGGCCGAGGAAAGGTCCGTGAATATTTTAAGATGCTGATAGGGTTCAGGCCATTGTGTCATGGTTCTTGATGCTTGCAGAATTCTATCTTTGATGTGGTAAAAGTGGACTCTCGTAATAACGTCCCTGGTTGTATCTTTTGGTAGGTGTCGGGGTTTAGGTAGTCTATGTGTCCTATCTAGGGTTAAGTCCAGACTGTTTAGTGACGGTATGAGTTTTTTGAAGAAATCCTGTACATACCGGGTGAGGTCAGCGGGCGCTATGGATTCGGGGACACCCCTTATGCGGATGTTATTTCTCCGGTTTCTGTCCTCGTGGTCTGCGACCCTTTCTTCTAATGAGTGAAGCTTTTGCTTAAGTGCCGTGTAGGCCTCCGCCACTGTGTTGTGCGCGTCAATCAGCTCGTCTGTGCGGTCCTCCAGCCGCGCTGTTCTCTCGCCTATATTTTGTATATCGGCTTTAATTTCGGCTGTCATTTGCAGAAGGTCTGCTTTGAAGGAGGATTTTAGTTCCAGCATGATGTTTCTTACTGACATATCGGTAGCGAGATTAGAGGGATGGTCTCCGGTGTCATTGCTCCCTCTGATGTCGGAGTCTTGTGTCGGGGATTGCGGCCTGTCGGCGCCATCTTGTTCACTCGCGTCTGATGTGAGTTGCTTCTCTAGATGGGAATGCATGGTCCGCTGCTTGAATTTTTTCATCGGTTTGGTCGCCATCCTGTCCGGGATCCGATGAGCTCTATAGAGTGAGTGTTAATCGCTATTTTCGCCGTTTTTTACACGGTGAATTGCTCGCCACGCGGAGGAGCTGCAGTCCTACACGTCTGTTCCCATGCGCGGTCAGGACACGCCCCCTGCTTATAATATTTTTAAACATCAAGGGCAATCTACATTTTGGCCACCCTTGTGTTAGAGGGTGGCCCAAAAAAAACAAAAAACACAACTTAGTTCACTAGGACCCTCACTACATTACTTCCACCACTGTGCTCATGCAAATTCGAAAGCTGCAGGCATTTAAATCCCCATTTAAAGCGCCGTATTTAATGTTCAATTTGAGCGTTGCATACATCTCATCCATCAGTTTGAACACACTAAATAGGTCTCCAGCTGACAGAGGGCAATCCCAGGTATTGATTAATACATAGGTCTCCCTGGTGTGTGCAGGGCTTTAACTCTACTCACACCAGAACATTGGCATGTGCCAGTATGCCCAAACCATGTTCAAGCCCAGGCTTTGTAGGATGTTATAGCACATTCTAACTCCACTAAGGGGTTAATTAGAGGACTTTAATAAGAATCTTGCTTATACTTAAAAAAATAAAAAATAAATAAATAATGAATAATTATTGATACCTAGTAGATCTAATGAGAACTGGATATCACTTATGATTTTTTTTTTTTTTTTAATCGATGCTCCTATGTTAATAGCAGTGCTATAACTTGTATTCTATCCTGGCCTTTTATTACTATTTTTATATTTTTTTACTTTTTTATTGGTTTTAATATCTGCCTGGAAGGTTACTGTATCTAAAGAAATCCTAGGTGGGGATCAATCCACCTATGCTGACATCATAGAGCAGTCGGTCTGCTCTCTATTTGTAAGTACGTTTTATTTTAACCTATACCTACACTGTTATATGGTGAGCACTATTGGCTGCTTTCTTTCTTTATTTGAGAATTGGACATCAGAAACGGAGAGATACCCACTACATATCCCATAAGCGGGGATTATACCGCTGTACGCGCTTTACCCTAGAGCTGGATTAAAGCTCTTGTAAATGTAAGTTCTCTACCATCATTACTTTTTATGCCCAAATTTGAGCCAAACATATTGCACTATTGTTTGTCCCTTTCTTTTATCTTCCATATAAGTGGACACATCATCATACTTGAAGATCCCAAGATCACACATAAGGATTAACAAACTGGACTCCTTTTTACTTGGACTTTGCTATCTTTTATTATAGAGACTTTTTAATTACTATTTTTTACTTTGCATTTTGTGGTGCAGCCTTTTTTACTATTGTTTTATACCTCCTAATCCAAGTCCACACTGAGACCTCTGCCCTTTCATGGTTGCTAGTAGTCAAAAAGTGTATTCATATTGTGTATTGATCTCCTTGTATTTGATTTATCTGAACTTTTTGATTTCTCTAGTCCTGGCTTTAGCTTATGCCACTGTTCTATTTATATTCTGCTATGCCATAATCTCGGCCAGTCTTTTACCACAGTATTATCTGACTTTTTAAATTAATCCTGGCTACTTCTGACAATCAGTAGTGGGGTTCACTACCACTCCTAACACCATGTTAGACACTTGTGCTGGACAGGGACTGTTCAGGAATAAATATTCCCTACACTAGGGGTAGGCAACCTTTTAGTAGTACTGTGCCAAAACAAGATCTGAAAGTCCCTTGGTATGCCGATCTCATTTTGTTATATTAAGGCATGTATCTTCTGTTCTACTGTGTTATTTATGGGTGCTGCAGTTGCTCTATAGCATTGTATATTGACTGCTATATTGTATATGTTCATGTGTAGTTTGTGGTATTGTGTATAATACCTATCAATGTGGGCTGTGTTTAGGAGTTGCTTGAGGAATTGTGTGGATGAAAAATCACACTGTGGGTTTGGTGGTGTGTGTACTTCTGGAGCTTCTTGTGAATTTCCATGTAATAGGCTGCATGTGGGGTTGTGAGCATGTATGTGGATTGTCAGTGGTGTTGTGTTTCTGGGGACTGTGTGTGTGTTTTTGTGTGGGCTGTTTGTATTTTTTGTATGAGGGGGAGGCTTATTCTGCAGCTCTGTGTATATCTAGCAGTGTGGTTACTTCCATGGAGTCCAGTGGGGACCGGGCTGGCCAGATACAGGTCAAGGGCAGGAATTGCGATACTGCTGCAGGTTGCGCTACTCCAGTATGGATTCACGTTCACAAATGCTGGGAGGATATCTTATGAGATCACTTCCTCAAAGTGCTGCAATGTCTAAATCCTCACCACCTGCAATCACCGCATGGTTTGCACTAGCAGACATCTGAAGTCCCACTAGGACTCCTCATAGGGCAGAGCTGGTTTGTGTCCGGTAGTCCTAAATAGCGTGCAAAGGCACCTTGTGTGCCATGCAAGGCACACATGACATAGGTTGCAGACACATGCCCTAAAGTATTAACTTTCTGCTCCATCCTATGAGAAAAATGGTAAAATACATCCGTACATTGGAAGCTCTTGACTGCACCGAGAAGCAAAGAATTGCATATAGATGTATTAAAGGTGATAAAGTTCTTTCCATGAATGTATTATTAAATATTTTCAGATGTAAAACAGCCTTTCAAGGTAAATCCACCAAAGCAACAGTTGTGGAACTTACCATCATTTTCTCAAAGAGATCCATGATTTCCTTCTCAGACAGATTCAATGAACGCTCATCAAAAAGCTGTTGCGGTGCTGGGAATTCTGTCACAGCCATTTGAGAATCAGTGGGATGCTGGATAAGAGGCTTCTCTTTCTTCACCGCAGATTTCCGGAAACTCGTTAACCTGTCACGCTAAAAACGAAGGAGAAAAAAATTAAAAAATTAAAACCTCCGATTAAGAAGAAAACCATTCAAGTAATGCATGATGTTTAAAAAAAAAAGTAATAAAAGTGAGCAATTACTAAATTATTTGTGTAATGTAATTATGCCTAAATTGCATCTTTAGAGGTGTTTATGATAAAGATAATTCAAAATTAGAATGCATTTTTACAAGCCTGTAATGTATGATAGGTTTAAGTAGTTTGAAAACATTGCAATCTTCATTACATTTTCATATTCAACTGTAAGGATTTATTCTGTTACCGGTTAATTATGGTGAGTTCACAGACAAACTTAAAACTTTTGAACTACATTACCAATATGGCTAATAACAAAAAACAAAAAATCGAACGAGCCCAAGGTTTGCAACTCATTTGTGACCACTGCCATCAATTTTGCGAATAAAAACCACCACCTGCTCAAATATCAACTATATACAGGTTTAAGTCACATATTGGCCATTACATAGTTCTATACTATGTTTTGTATGTTATTGTTTATTTGGTTTTTAGCTAAATTACACACACATATTTATATTAGACATATTTCTAGAAATGTGCATATTAGCAATGTTTTATGCATTTGTAATTGTTTTTGCGTGCTTTTTTTGGTGTTACACACTTTTGGTGTTGCACAGAGTATGGTAGCAACTAAGATTAAATCATACTATTCTTTAATTCTTTGCATTATCACAATTATTAATTGTATAGTTTCCCTTAATATTATTTAAGTAGCGTTGGTGCACCATCTGATTTTTTATCTCTTCAAATATGTTTAAATATGTTATGATTCTTTCACTAAACAAAAGAATGTATTGCTATAACACTGAAAATAAGTTAAAGGGCCTATGTTTGTTATCATACTTCCATAAATAAAAGGGTCAGTCCTTTGAAACTTGTCTTTAGATTTTTTATAATATATTAAAGACATTTTCTAATAAGCTTAAGGTCTCATGACCTTCCCAAAATCCCTTTAGGAGAGCCGGTTATACCCTCTACTTTTTTCCATAGCTTTTTTTTTTTTTTAAACTATTTTTTTCCAGAACTTCTCTTGAGTGTTACTTTATATGTTTGTATATATTTTTAATCAAATAAACAGAGAAAGAGAGATTGGAAAAATAATATGTTACAATGCACGCTTTAAACATTGAGACACACTGTTTTGTATGGTTACAGTGCACCATTATCACGAATGGAAAGAGGATAGATAGTCATTAGTGTACGAAAGAGATAAACTTCACGACATGCTAATGGTGCAATAATTGAGGCATCAGCAAGACACTCACAATCAACTCTCCATCCACTGAATATGCCACAGCAAAAAATGCTTGACCTTCACCTGACTTTCAGGAATTAATTTTTATAATACATATCACTTGCCAGGTAAAATATATCATTTTTTTTTTTAATTATAGTTTGCCTAGTCTAAGTTTTTATATATCCTTTAATTAAAAAAAAAAACCTGTCTCATATCACATGCCTTACAGATGTTTTTTTTTTGTTTAGCATAGATAATAACGTTGTTTTTGATCATAGGTAGTCATGCAACCAAACTACTTAATGATGCTACATTATAAAAATATTACAGTTCTGGTTAATGCAGACTGCAAATCTCATAACCGTGGCAGTACCTACCCAATGTCTGTACATGCATGGTCCTGCTACTTCATACAAGGTTATCAACAGAGGTAGGACTCGCTAGTTGGGCATGAATTACTCAAGTATTATTGTTTTTCAATCTGAATAGTGTTGGCTATCAGTTATGGTTTAGTTTAGTTTACTATTTATTTTTCATAGCACGGAGTAGGACAACATTATGTTAGATTTATTTTTTCTTTAAAAAAAAAATGCATATAAAAAATATTTTATTTTTAAATAATTTTTTATATATACCGCAGTACATGTCAATGTTTCTTCGGCATACTATCTAGATCACCAATATGTCCCATTCAATTAGTGCCATAGTCCTTTACTAAGCTAATCAGAATATACTGAGATAATCAGAGCCAATCAAAAGCCTTTCTTCTTAATTGCTTGGAAACATGGTTCGCTGGCAGAATATCCGAATGCCAGCATAGTCCTGATCACCATCAGGGCTATTAAAATATTCCACTTGTAAATCAATCTGTCATGCTCTAACACAGATTGTATTGTCACATTATAAAATGTTTTTCAACAACATATTTATGATAAATGCCAGCTTCTCGCTCTTGATTTGTAGAAATATTTGTATTGTGATACGTCAGAGCTTCATTAATGCAACATACCTTTACAGTAGGAAGACACTACTTTTACTACTCCCCAATAAGTGAAAAATTTATATTACAACATCATTATTCTATATTGTTTCATCTACAAGAAGTTGCATATAAATTATTGACTCAGCGGTATAGCACCAAGCATTGATAGGCTGTACTGAAGGGGTGGGAGTAATATAATTCATATATATTTCATACTTCATATATGGTGGAATTGCTCACTCATTTTTCCTTCCTGGAATAAGGAATTATTTATACTGAAGTTCTCTTATTACCGCTATCGGAATGTTTACTATTTAACCATACTACCCTGGCTGGCCCAAGGCATCGTGCTGACTCCAAGAATGAAATACTGCCTCCGCCCAACCAAAACTACGTGCACATCCATTCTGTTATGCAGTATGTGTAGTGAATGCATTGTGAGCATGTGTGTAGTGTATGTAGTGTGTGTGTTTGTGTAGTGGATGTAGTGTGTGTAGTGTATGCAGTGTATGCAGTGGTTTTTGTGTAGTAGATGCAGTGTCTGTGTATAGTGGATGCAGTGTCTGCAGTGGGGTTGGATAGGGGCTGTAAGGGGTGAGCATTTTTTTTTTTTTTTTTTTAATAATGCTTATTTCCCCCTCCTTGCCTCTTAACTGTGGCCAGGGAGCGGGGGCACTAGTTTACCTGGTGGTCCGATGACACAGCATGCTGTCTTGTGAAGAATGAGTCCAGAAGACTTTTTTCTTCTCTTGCAGCAGCATGCCCTCTCTTCTTGCAAGCTGCATGAGCATTGCCGCTGGTTCCATGGAAATGATCCAAGTGGCACTAATGCATGCCAGAGCTTTGCCATGGCAACCCACAGCAACGCTCTTGTGGCTAGTGAGAGGAGAGGGCATTCTGCTGGAAGGGAAGAAAAGGCTTCTGGACTAATTCTTCACAAGACAAGGTAGCATGGGCTTGAATCGGTAGGTATATATAAAGTAAACAAGAGCATTCAAAACCATTGATAAAGGCCGGTTTGTCTGCCGAAACGTTGATCTGTATATGCGACCATGATTACACATTTGTTTCCATCGAGTGCGCTTGTTTACTTTTTGGATATATTTAATGCGCTGGGAAGCACCCTGATATTGTATTGAGGTTTTCAATCAAAAAGGGAAGAGTGCCAGAAATTACTATATATATATATATATATACACATATATATATATATATATATATATATATATATATATATATATATATATATACACATACATATACATATATATATATATATATATATATATATATATATATATATCTTCAAAAAGAGGTTGCTCTCCGGATTTAAAACAAACTTTTATTTGTATAATTTAAAAATGACCATAACAACCAACGTTTTGGTCCCCGCTCGGGACCTTCTTCAGGGTCAAAGGTACAACAGGACACTAAGACAACATACATATACTGGCAATATATACCCCATAAATCAATCAATAAACTCACCCAGGTGGAATTCAGTTCGTTCCCGCCGGCATCACAAACACTTCCGGGTGTGCGCACGCATCCCCATGCTGTTAGCTGTTTGCACAAATTTACATTTATTCCGTTCACAGTACTAATTCCACTCAAGGTTTGTTTGTATAATTGCATACATACAAAGCAATAGGTGGAACCGCTTGAACCTTTGACAATCTGTAAAACACAAATGTATACAAAATAGCGTAGTATATCTATACAATAGTATGTGGTAAAAAATAAATGGTAGGTTCACTCACAAGGTTGGAGTCATACCCTCATATGACTCTCTTAGTATGCTTCTTTGGACCATTTAGAGGTTGTCCAGACCCTACGCAGCCAGAATCTCTGCTGTCCTCTTTATGTTTTTTGTTTGATGTCTCAAAACAAAATTGTGGGATATCCGGATGTGTAATCAAAAAATAGATTTATTCATAAATTAAAAATGTATCAACAATATACTTTACCAGAAACAGCTGGTTAAAGTGCAAAAAATGTAAAAGACTAGTCCAATGTAAAAGTCTTAAAAGGTATCCTGGAATAATTTGTCCAAATAAAGTGTCCAAAATGCGTTTCGCCTATCAGTCAGGCTTCCTCAGTTGGATGGTGTTCACTTCTGATGGTTCCCTTTTTATATGGTTCCCGCCGGACCTTTTCGCCAATCAGGTGTTCTCTTCCGGTGTGCGTTGTGTTGGAACGCATCGTGCGTTTCATACATTCGAAAAAAAAAATTACATAATGTAATAGCTTCCGGGACTTGCACATCGCACATCAGTGCTTACTTCCGCCTTCCGCCGAAATGCAACGCACGCGCGTCCTCTTGCGTCGACAGCCCACTTTGCTCAGATGCACATGCGCTCCAGGTCGACGAAACGGCTAAAGGACTTCCTGTCTCCGTGGAACGCACATGCGTTCCAAATCCCCTGTAATTCACGGAGCTAGAAACCGGGGCAATTTAATTCAATACAGGACTTGTAAATGTATAAAGAAAATAAACATATAATAAGAATAAAAAGAGAATGAATGAAAAGAGCATAATTTAAATAAAATATGCTTTAGCATGGAATATCTTCAAAATCTGATAATAAATTATTATAAATTACATAAAAACGGTCTTTGATTAAATATACATTCTGGGACTATAAAAACCTATAGAAATAAATAGTCTAATTTATACTGTTATACAGGATAAACGAAAGAGTTCTTTTGACATTGCATGAGGTAAATTAATACTGTTATAAAAGATAAACGAAAGAGTTCCTTTAAAATTACATAAGGTGAATTAACCCATAAAGTGACATAACTCGAAATCGTTGTTCAAACCTTCAGGTATCATAGTATTGAAATTGAAAATAAATTTCATTTCTTCTCTGCCAATCTTGTTCGTATAATCCCCTCCTCTCCAATCTTTTTGCACTTGTTTCAGTGCACAAAAGAACAATCCTTCTGAATTCTGACCATGCACTTTTTTAAAATGGTGAGAAACACTGTGGGTTTCTATACCATTGCGTATGTTTCTGATGTGTTCCGCTATTCTGATGTTCAAGTTACGGATAGTGCGGCATACATAAATTAGACTGCACGGACACTTCAGAACATAAATGACACCCTTGGAGTAGCATGTTAGATGGTCTTTTATGGTGAATTTTTTATTTATGTGGGGTTCTAGATCCACTATGTGTCTCTTTCTACTTTTGGCATTCTTGCATGCTCCACAGTGTCCACAACCATAAAAACCCTTTTCCATTGAAAATAATTTTTTTTCTTTTGTTGAATCTTTATTATTACTTTTGACTAGTGTATTTTTTAGGTTCTTTGCTCCTCTAAAGATTATTTTTGGTTTTTCGGGTAGCAGTTGTTTAAGAATCGGGTCATCTCTTAAAATGTGCCAGTGTTTATGCATAATCCTATTCACTTTTTTGTTGTTTCCATGGTAATTGCATATGAAGGGGATATCTGTGCTCCACTCATTCTTTTTTTGGGGGTTTGTATGTTAATAGGTTTGCTCTTTGTGTCTGCTGGACTTCGTCTAAGGATGCTTGGAGGGAGTTTTCATCGTACCCTTTCTCTAAAAATTGGGTTTTAATTTGGTTGGCTTGTGTTAAAAAATCTTGATCATTGGTACAGTTTCTTCTAATTCTCATAAATTGGCCTTTGGGAGCATTGCTCAACCAAGGGGTGTGATGGCAGCTTTCCCTTCTAATGTAACTGTTCGCATCGACTTCTTTAAAATGGTTCCTAGTTAAAATCTTGTTTTAACAAGTCAGAACAAGATTTTAACTAGGAACCATTTTAAAGAAGTCAATGTGAACAGTTACATTAGAAGGGAAAGCTGCCATCACACCCCTTGGTTGAGCAATGCTCCCAAAGGCCAATTTATGAGAATTAGAAGAAACTGTACCAATGATCAAGATTTTTTAACACAAGCCAACCAAATTAAAACCCAATTTTTAGAGAAAGGGTACGATGAAAACTCCCTCCAAGCATCCTTAGACGAAGTCCAGCAGACACAAAGAGCAAACCTATTAACATACAAACCCCCAAAAAAAGAATGAATGGAGCACAGATATCCCCTTCATATGGAATTACCATGGAAACAACAAAAAAGTGAATAGGATTATGCATAAACACTGGCACATTTTAAGAGATGACCCGATTCTTAAACAACTGCTACCCGAAAAACCAAAAATAATCTTTACAGGAGCAAAGAACCTAAAAAATACACTAGTCAAAAGTAATAAAGATTCAACAAAAGAAAAAAATTTATTTTCAATGGAAAAGGGTTTTTATGGTTGTGGACACTGTGGAGCATGCAAGAATACCAAAAGTAGAAAGAGACACATAGTGGATCTAGAACCCCACATAAATAAAAAATTCACCATAAAAGACCATCTAACATGCTACTCCAAGGGTGTCATTTATGTTCTGAAGTGTCCGTGCAGTCTAATTTATGTATGCCGCACTATCCGTAACTTGAACATCAGAATAGCGGAACACATCAGAAACATACGCAATGGTATAGAAACCCACAGTGTTTCTCACCATTTTAAAAAAGTGCATGGTCAGAATTCAGAAGGATTGTTCTTTTGTGCACTGAAACAAGTGCAAAAAGATTGGAGAGGAGGGGATTATACGAACAAGATTGGCAGAGAAGAAATGAAATTTATTTTCAATTTCAATACTATGATACCTGAAGGTTTGAACAACGATTTCGAGTTATGTCACTTTATGGGTTAATTCACCTTATGTAATTTTAAAGGAACTCTTTCGTTTATCTTTTATAACAGTATTAATTTACCTCATGCAATGTCAAAAGAACTCTTTCGTTTATCCTGTATAACAGTATAAATTAGACTATTTATTTCTATAGGTTTTTATAGTCCCAGAATGTATATTTAATCAAAGACCGTTTTTATGTAATTTATAATAATTTATTATCAGATTTTGAAGATATTCCATGCTAAAGCATATTTTATTTAAATTATGCTCTTTTCATTCATTCTCTTTTTATTCTTATTATATGTTTATTTTCTTTATACATTTACAAGTCCTGTATTGAATTAAATTGCCCCTGTTTCTAGCTCCGTGAATTACAGGGGATTTGGAACGCATGTGCGTTCCACGGAGACAGGAAGTCCTTTAGCCGTTTCGTCGACCTGGAGCGCATGTGCGTCTGAGCAAAGTGGGCGGTTGACGCAACACGACGCGCGTGCGTTCCATTTCGGCGGAACGCGGAAGTAAGCACTGATGTGCGATGTGCAAGTCCCGGAAGCTATTACATTATGTAATTTTTTTTTTCGAATGTATGAAACGCACGATGCGTTCCAACACAACGCACACGGAAGAGAACGCCTGTTGGCGAAAAGGTCCGGCGGGAACCATATAAAAAGGGAACCATCAGAAGTGAACACCATCCAACTGAGGAAGCCTGACTGATAGGCGAAACGCGTTTTGGACACTTTATTTGGACAAATTATTCCAGGATACCTTTTAAGACTTTTACATTGGACTAGTCTTTTACATTTTTTGCACTTTAACCAGCTGTTTCTGGTAAAATATATTGTTGATACATTTTTAATTTATGAATAAATCTATTTTTTGATTACACATCCGGATATCCCACAATTTTGTTTTGAGACATCAAACAAAAAACATAAAGAGGACAGCAGAGATTCTGGCTGCGTAGGGTCTGGACAACCTCTAAATGGTCCAAATAAGCATATTAAGAGAGTCATATGAGGGTATGACTCCAACCTTGTGAGTGAACCTACCATTTATTTTTTACCACATACTATTGTATAGATATACTACGCTATTTTGTATACATTTGTGTTTTACAGATTGTCAAAGGTTCAAGCGGTTCCACCTATTGCTTTGTATGTATGCTTTTGTTGTTATGGTGGTGTAGGGGATACCACATATTAGGTGTTTAGAGCTGCTTACCTTTTAATTTTCCCACAGAGTGTATTATTTCACTATTTACTTGTTTGTATAATTGGTTGCCTAGGTAATTGGGCTTCCCCTTTACACGCACGTCACTGCGCAAGTCTGGAGGTGGAGCACGCATGGGGATGTGTGCGCACACCCGGAAGGGTTTGTGATGCCAGCGGGAACGAACTGAATTCCACCTGGGTGAGTTTATTGATTGATTTATGGGGTATATATTGCCAGTATATGTATGTTGTCTTAGTGTCCTGTTGTACCTTTGACCCTGAAGAAGGTCCCGAGCGTGGACCGAAACGTTGGTTGTTATGGTCATTTTTAAATTATACAAATAAAAGTTTGTTTTAAATCCGGAGAGCAACTTCTTTTTGAAGATTTGTATGCCTTGGAGCCTTGTTGATGCGCCCGGTGTCTTCTCTTTGAGCGTGAGTGCAGGGGAACATTGCTTTTTATATATATATATATATATATATATATATATATATATATATATATATAATGTGGCCGGGCCGGTCATGATACCATGATACTACCCAATTGTTAGCTACCTATAACAAAAAATAGTAACAGATAGGCATCTAAAACATAATATTAATAATAATAATAATGTCCCATTATTCATGTAATACTAGTCCAGCTGTTTTAAGGAAAGAGATCTTTTCAGCTGACTATCTCAGATTACTAAAGAGATCAATCTATGTCTCAGCAGTACCTCCCTTCACATGAGCAGATGTAGTTACCTAAACTAAAAAAACAAAAAAATCCCTACTGGAAGCCCATTGCCCTCAGTTAGGTAAGTAAGGAAATATTTAGATTCAAATTAATTCTAGCATTCATTATTATCTTAGTATATTATTCAACATCATGATTTCCTTTTAACTGAGATTCCATTATGCTATTTTTTTCTCATATTAGGATGAGGTAGTTCTCCTCTTATCTCTTTTCCTTTTCTCCTACACCGTAACAAAAAAACCTTTCCTTCCCTTTTCTTCTTTTCTTTTCATGATTCCTGCAAATATTGTGCATATGAGGGTATTGTTACTTTACTGTTTGTTATGTATTATTTGATTTGTACAGTTGAGGCGTATTCTTTTTGTTCTTTGTGTTTATTATATTTTTTTTCTTGTATACCCAACTGAATTGTACTTGTATCTTTCAGGAAAATCTTTAAATAAAAATGATTTCCATATATACAAAAACACGTATCACAGAGGCTAAAACCGGTGTGGGTTAAATCTGATACAGAAAAGAATCAAATGTTCTTTTCTACTAACCTTTAAAGGCATACTGTATTTTAGAGACTTTTGAAATCTCATTAGGTAACATAACTTTCATTTTCCACTGTTACTGAGATATAACATGAATAAATTGAGTTGAAGGATATATTTGCAGTTCTGCAAATTAGTTGAATTGATTGGTTATATAATGGAAAACTTGTGAAGAAGCATCTAATATCTTATACATCGGAATGAAAATTGGACGCATGTTTTAGAAATTACATATACAGGATCCTCAGCACATTCCTGGTGCCCCCTTAATAAAGAGTACACCCAATTTACAGACTATTTTTACTGTGTAAAAAAAAAACACATTATTTAATGTCACGACACAAACTGGCTACTTTCTGCATGAAGAACGCACAGGTTAATATTTTGTTAATATGACTGTTCTCCTGATCAGTGGTTGCTAAGTAACCAATGCTTGTCACCAAACCAATGAACGTGAACTTCACTAAACAACATAACCAGTTATCAGGTTAATTAATAAAAAGGATTTTGACTTCGCTCTGTCTTTAACTATTTCAAGTAAGGCCAAGCTTCATTACACCACTCTTATATTTATTCACAAAAATTGAAGCCAAAGTAAATATATGAAACTGCTAATGTTATAACTGGTTTTGTAATAAATATAACCAGGTTAATTACTGTGTTGAGTTTTATTTGTATTTCTATAGAGTGTAGAAACATATAGGGTTACGCCTCCAGTGTACATTTCCTCTTTAGTTAAAATGTCTGTGTATCATTAGATAGACAGATAGACAGATCGCTCAACAGATTGGTTGATCGATCAAGAGACAGATCAATTGACAGATAGATGGATCGATAGACAGATCCAGATCCAGACAGACTGATATATAATAAAGGTAGAGATAGACAGACAGATGGATCGATAGACAGACAGATCCATAGATAGATAGTAAGCTCACGGGCTATCTAGCTAAGCACTTTGTATAAAAGCTTCATTGGCTAATTATCAGCTTACAGGCAGGGCCCGCTCTACCTTTTGTATCTGTCTGTGTACATTGAACGTTCTCTCTAATTGTACAGTGCTGCGGAATATGTTGGCGTTTTATAAATACCTATAATAAATAGACAGATAGTAAAGATAGAGGTATACAGATAGCCAGAGAGACAGATAGCTTCGCAAACAGACAGGATATATAGTGTCCAAGTTATTGCTGCTAAATTACTATTTCGATGAAATATAGGTTAACTGCTACATCGCTCCGCACCAACACGTAACAAACATTTTTTTTTCTAAATTAAAAGTTACTTTAGAGGTATCTGATTCCTGAGCCTCAAACATGAATTATAGAAATCCTTCATTCACACTCAGGCAGCTGAAGGTAATAGTTTGTTCCGCTCAATGCTTTTTGACGTGGCAGCTGTAGTAATTTGCATCTGCATGAGCGTCATTCAGTCACGCTGTGCTACTACGATTACATTTTGCCTAGAAGCTCAAATATTTAAGCACACATGCTAATTTTAAAATATTATTATCTGGGTTGAATTAAGGAAACATGGAACAGTAGAGTGACCTATAACTGAATTTATGTGTATTAGCTAATCAATGCAGTGCCCATCAGGTTTTTATAACGCGTACAGCGTATGGCTCCATCCTGTACATTATAATATGATGTTAACTCAGGATATCTACTGCTTCAATCAATATCAATAGAATTTGTTAACTAAACCCGGAGTGAAAATCTGAAAACTCCCTGACCCTGTGCTGTTAAGATCAATCTACAAATTTGCAGGTTGTAGATGATCTCTGACATTTAAGAGTTCTCCTTTATATTGATTTAATTGCTCATTGTTCTTCCTACCAAGGATTAACCGTTTTATGCAAGTTGATAATTCTTTAGAATGTTGAAAGGGCTTATAAATTAATAGTTATTCACTAAAAACTGAATTGAATTAAAAAACAAATTTCAAAATTTAGACAAAAAGGGCTAGACATTTTTTTTTTTTTTTTTTTTTATTCATCCGAGGTGCAGTCATAGCTATTTTAACCTAATTTTGACAATATGATTTTCACATAAATAAACTCTGGTGAAAAAAATCTCATGGTGTTTCCTAAAAATCCTGTTCACAAAATACCTAATATTTCTATTAATTAAATTAATCATAACAAAAGTTCTATTAACAGGGCATTTAAAGGAATGTTTTGTACAGAATACCACCTTTATCTCAATACAATATTATGTCCTGGGCACCATCTAACATTAAGGGATTGAACCATTTATGAAGATGAAGTTGTTATGGTTCACAAGCGTTAATATAAAAAATATATATATTTAAATGTACTTGAAATTTTTGCTGCAATAAAGAAGCACTATTTTTGAACCATATCAAGTCATGTGAGTGCTTTCCTACAAGGTATTCTATATTTAAATGTGGATACGGAGGATACTAGGTTGTTCCTTCTGACACATGAAGTAAATGGATTAAAACACATTCTTGAGAAAAAATATGTGACAGAAATTGTTTAAAATTAAAAATATTGCAACTATTTTAAAAGCAGCCCTAACATAACTCTAGTGAAGAATCTCTCCGAACAGCAAATGGGAAATCCTGTATTTGCACGTCTCATCCTGATGTATTTTGTAGTTGTAGAAAAACCTGCAACTCTAAACATGCAAACACACTCACAACACAGCTCTAGCACCCTTGTCTCCAACTCTAAAGAGGATATGGCTAGACATCATGCAGGAAACAGCTGTGTTTTTCTCCACAAATTGCTGTGCAGCAATTTCTCTTTTAATTGAATGAGAGCATTGAGAATATACAATACAGCCATAAGTGCCATTTTATTCAGATGAGTACTGCACCAACACAATTTTTAGATAGTCTGTATCTTCTGGTCTACAGTAAATAACTAGCTTTGTGTTTGTACATGCCCAATTTTCTATATTTGTTTTGCAAAGAAAAAAAAAACATTTTTTAATTTTATTTAATTTTTTATTTTTTTGTAAACATTTTTGCGTTAACCCTACCTCTCATGTTTCATGATCTTCAAGGCACATGCATCAATTTGAGACAACTGTTTCATTCAAAAGCTTTAGCTTGGAAAGAGACAGTTGCCTCACTCTGCAAACTGAAAAAAGCAGGTACATGTTTCTTTGTATATTAACCTGCTTATTTGTTCTTGTATTTTCCACACCCACTCCAGTGAGGACCTGATCTAACCAATCAGTGTCCTATACTTAGGAATGCTGAAAACTTGCATTGGGCATGCGTGGCATATATTCATATGTGCTGTTGGAAAATCTTTTCACCTTGCAACATTTTGTTTATCTACTCCTTATCAAGTGTTATAAAAAAGTTACAGTTATGTTATTCACAAATATTGCGATTTTTAAGAACAGGGAGACAAGAGAGGGAGTCTGATCAGTGTAATCATGCAGTGTAGGCTCTGGAGTCAGGTTTCTCTGCCTGCTGCCACACTGGCTGAGAGGTGTGCCTCATAATGCAATCTGAACAAGTTTATGGTTAGTTTATAAATGTTTATTACATACTTTTCAAAGATTTCCTTTTTTGTTTTGCTTTTTATAGTTGTTTAAACGTGTTTGATGTCTGGTTTAAGGAACAAATTGTCAACTGAAGCATATATATATATATATATATATATATATATATAATATATAAAAAATGAAGCATAAATAAAATATAGGCTCATTGCTGGTTGCTTTATCTTTTTCTCCTTCCCTGCTCACTTGCAATGTTTAATAACAAATGTATAGGTATATGCAATCAGGGACATCTCAATAGATTGTAGCATAAGCTCCATAGGTATATATATGGTTATGTTGAAGATAGTGAATGTTGAAAATATTATTTAGCAAATAGATTTTTATTTATCAGGTGTGCAACATTACCTGATTTTTATAGATTGCAATCATATAATTTTTGCTGCATTAAAAATACTAGCGGTGTCTACAAAAACCCTGCAAACATTTTTCAAACAAGGGTCTGGATTCATTTTTAGAAAAAAACATTATTGAATAATGTGATAGCTAATATTTGTTATAATAACTAGTTGCTAAAAAAAAAAACAATAAATAATAATAATCAGATATTGATTGTCATGTCAGTTTTTCACTTCTTGTGATCAACAGTCAAGTTGCATCAATGGTTGAACACACACACACACACACACACCAACACACACACATAGGTTTTCTTCTTAATTGATTTATATTGACACAGCAAATCATTTCCAACATATTAAAGGTTAGTCAAATCAATTGCAATTAATGTGCATGAAAATGAATACACAAATAAATCAAACACTTAATCATAAAGAGTTAGGACAGGCCAAAATGGAAATAAAAGTAAGCAATTAGTAGATTCTGTTTTAGCAGTGAAATTAAATCTAAATGTATGCATTTAAATGTAATGATTTAGAATCAGGAAGAATTTAAATTTCATGTGAGCTAAATCAGAAGCATCCGAAGAAGATGAAGCATTAAACAGCAAATAGAAAAGTTTGATTATGTAATTGTAACTCATGCATTATGATCATCGTTAACTCATGCACATGCTCGATAGAAGGTCAGCAATAAGGGAGCATGCAGATCATGGACTGGCCATGATTATCTTACCATATCATCTGCCAGCGTTTTTATATGAATGTTCTAAATAAACCGAACAAAAGAAAAGAAAGAAGAGAGCATCGTAAATAAAGCAAATTTAACAAATCAAATTATTCACAGTTTCATATTAATTCCCGACAGAATTCACACAAAATGAAAGACAAGATTGTGGTCACTTAAACTGCTGTGAAGTACACATCTCAACATCCTCAGACATTGTGAGTCAGAATGGTGGGATTTATGGTCCACTGCAAGCAAACTGCAAAAGGAAAATTTATTCTATGCAAACACTATAAACATGTATAATTTGTAAAGATATGATTTTAGATTATTTCACAGTCATTCTTACATGGCAGAATGAATTTATCTTTCTTTGGATTAGTAATAACGACAGAGCTGTCAAACTGCGAAGATTATTTTTGCAGAAATTACCAAATATTATATTATGTTACAGAAATAGACAGACAGATAATGCACGTCGAAGGAGATTTATAAAGGCAACAAAGGTGCCATTTTGGATGCAGAGAGTTAAATATTAAGAGACATTGGTTTCCTTGGTGATAACTCCTTACTTACCACCCATACCTTCCAATCATAACACCAGGATAAAAATCGGATGGGTGGGGCACTGAGAGAGAATAACCAGTGACGTAACCTGCATCACTAGCAACCCCCATAGAGAAGGCCACCCTCTGACAAACGGTCTTAATTCTGAGCCTTAAATATTACCAACATCGTGAATGTATGGCACACATTTATTTTTTTAACCCAGATAAAGCAGTTCAGAAAATCTGTGTTATCAAAGCTTTCTCAGATTACCATGTGAAATTATGAAAAAATAAGTGCTGTCACTTGTTTACGTTGCTAGCCCATATTTTTGTAGCCTCCCTTTGCAATAATATGCTGTTTTACAACACCTCTTTAAAATGCCAGTCTACTGGTTAGCATCTCTGTCAACTAAATCAATCCTGTAGAAAGTACCAGATAGCCCTCTGAGGACTCATCGGCAGAATGCTAGTTTTTGTCCAGTGAAGAAAATGACTTTGAAAGCATCAGATTTAGTGCTATTAAAGTTCTGACTAGATCTAAAAGTAGCAAATCCTATTCTCAAACATATTAGCATCTACATATCATAAGGCAACTTAAAAAAAAAAAAGAAATAACCCACAATTCTCCCTGTACTGAAAAGGATCACAACCCCCAAAACTAGTAAGTAAATCAAGTCTGACAATCTATTATGAATAAAAGATACTCCGCCCAATCACATTTTAAGAAAAATAAAGTCTAGAAAAACAAAAACAGAAAATAAGACAAAAGATAACATACTGAACTTATTTTGTTCGTATTTTTTTTGGAACTATGAAATATTTTTGAAAAAGTGTTTGGAGTTTTTATCTTGGATATGTAGATTATTTTATTAATTAGGAAAACGTAACAACTGAAAATGTGCATATTTGCATTATTACATGTTGCCACAAATTTGGCGGGTTATTTGCATACTGCGTGTGATTGGAATTCATTTTTAAAGCCAAATCTCGCTATAGGTGTATATTTGTAAAGCAAAAACTTACTGCGTGGTAGGAATCAAAGAATTGCGCTTTAAAAAATACTTTGTCAGATACCTATGGTATTATTTAAAAATCACATAGCTTGTAAAAAAAAAGTATAAAAAACTGGATATGACAAAATAAAGTAATTTAGATTACAGGATGAAAATGAAAGACAATGAAATATTTAAACTGATTAGACAGAACTGGGATTTGAAAAAACCCACAGGTGTCATTTGTTATAGAAATACAAGTGGGAATCTGCTATAGAAATGTGATTTGATAATTTGATAGCTTTTACAATTAATTTAAACTAGTCGATCATAAATCATGATCAGATTGTAAAATAGTCATATTACTTAAAATATACAACATAATTTGATAGGGAATAAAAGACCCATTCTGCATTTGGCTTTAATTGACTATTTCCTAATTATGTCCCTATAAATTACATTTTGTAATTTCACAGAACATTAAATTATATTTTAATAATACAGAAGTATATCGGAGAAACTTATTTCAATTACCATTAACATGTAACTGGACACCATATATACATAACTGCATTTCACTTTTTAGAGAAAAGTTTATTGCATTTCATATTATCAAGTCCATAAAAGATTCTTTTCAAATTCAGACTTACATTACGGTCTAGTGTTCGAAAGTTATCAACATTCTTTTAAATATTTTTTTCCCAATTAATATCATGCAATGTTTCTCAAAACAATCCCAAACCAAATTTTATGAATCTTCTTCAGGTAACACTGTTAAAAATCAGAAATTGCGATCGGTATAAAACCAGGACAAATACTTTGTTTCCTTGATTTTGTATTAATATGAGCTTGTTAGGCCATTATTAAAGTGACACTGTTCCACAATCACCACCGTGATAACAGAATATACCATAAAGACAGAATCTTTATGAAAGGCTCATTTTGACTCATGTACAGTCAAGAGAAATACAGAGACAAAACAGACAACCAGCTGGATCAAGATGGCCATGGCAGCAAGGGTTCAGTTAAGTAAATTTCACCTTTACCTGCCCCCGACCACCGGGCCTCAAACGGAGATGTCATTGCTGGGGATCGTTGTTAATTTGGCAAAGTCCCCAGACTGTGACATCGGCCTGTTAAAGTTTAACACACACACACAAAAAGTGCCTTTTAGACTCTCCTATTGGTTGAAGTTTACAGACAGCCAAGTGTGTTAATGATGCAGGTGACAGGTGTGTCATAGACCTATTACATTTCCAAACAAACATTACTTTAGAGAGACTTTTTAGATATTATGTACATGTGTATATATTCAATTTTACTGGTTATATTTTAGTTACAGTAGTTTTTTGTTCTTTAATTAATCTGAATGATTAGTAAAAACCAAAGAAAAACAAGTTACCTGCGCTCTCTCCTTAATCCCTATGTATTTTTAAACAAATGGAGTTTTTTTTTAGTTACCTCCAATGGCCATGAGAGGATGAGCCCACCTGCCAACGTCAAGGCAGACCCCCCTAGGTGGGTCCTAACTCTAACCATTCACATTGCTTCCTTGAGCCTCTGGCAAAAATCTATAATGAGACAGAAAGGGGTATTTTTTATATACACCCCTATATATATAATCTGAATGATTAATGAGGAATTGTTAGTTAACATTTGTACATATCAACAATTCAGGGGAAATGTATGTGGTGTTCATTCTGCTCATGCGCAAACACAAATATTTCAGGGTATTGGTTAATTGATAGCAAAGAATTTTCATTCTTCTTCCAAGTCCTTTGAGCTTTTGAATTGGTTACAAATTTTGTGTGCATGATTTGCACTGTTTAACATCATGTACAAGGTCCATATAGACCAATCTGATAGTGGTAAACCATTGTTGAAAGTTTTGGAAAAGTGGGATAGCGATGGACTCAACATGTCAATACAACATGCAATTGAAAATTCCCTATCAATGTTTAGTGTATCCAAAATGTATGGAATGTATATATTTGTAGTGCCAATTTCAATAATAGATGCTTTATAGATATAAATAATTTCAGTACAAGCACACGCAAGTGTATCATAACAGGTGTGACTTTCTTGTAATGTGAATAATTTGCATTTCAAAGTGGCTCATGGATTCATATTTGCATGTATTACATCAAAATATCGTTTTATTATTTATGCTAAACTATAATGCGAAACCATAATGAACAAAGAGGTTCGTAGACTGTAGTTTACACACCAACAAGAACAATTCAAAGTTAATGCATTGCGAATTTAATTTAGGAAGTTATTTGTATGGTTTAGGGAACAATTACTATTATACGTACTAAGTAAAATCAAAGTATAAGTAGTAATTGGGGAGATTTTTTTTTCATATGCTAATAATTTGATTCAGTGATAATGTTTTACAACATAAATTTGCTAAATATTTTGCTACATAACCATCTGTTTTGTTGCCCATTACCCCTTTCAACATTTTTTATGAAATAAGAATAAAATACGGGGCACCCAAATTAATTTTCTCTTAAGTGACTTAACGTTTCCATAACAATACCTGTGTTTATCAACAATTGTGGCTTATTTATTAAACCGAGAATTGTGAAGAATTAATAAGATAATTGCAAATTCTACACCAAAATATATGAATATGAAAAAAAAACAAAAAAACGTAACCCCGCTAAAAAAAAAACAACTTTTTTTATATACTTTGGAGATTTTGGGGTGAAAATTGTCTTTGCAAATTTTAAACCCCATTGTGATTTATCCAACTCTAAATCAAAAATATAAAACCTCAAAGAATACACCTATAACATAAAATAATATATATGCAGATGAAATGAAGACATTAATGATAAAAAATATTCAAAAGGTGACCTGCCACTTGAAAGTGCAAGTAAATTTAGTGGTCATTTTTTTCTTCACAGTTTAAAAGCCTCAGCTGATTGTTTGAATAATGGTTTGGGGTCAGAGGTCCAGAACATGTTCATAGCGTTGGTGTTACTTGAGTATCAAGAGTTCCTGTCAATTATTCAAAGTGTATTATTTTAGAGGCAAATTTAAGTAAAGGTGTGAAGCTGACCTTGACTTTGAGAGATTTAACTTATGTCTCTACAAATTAAAATGCATTGTGCATTAAGGTAATCCACTTTCCCTTTTGAAGGTGAATAGTTATTAAAGGTACATTCTACAAGGTTGCATTTAAGTGGAGCTAAAAACTATATACATTTGAATTCTTGAGACCTGCTTTAAAATCAACCTAGGGAGTATTGTAGTTGATTTACTTAAAAAAAATATATATATATATATAAAAATGTTAATTGGTACTCAACAAAAAACAAAAACAAATGCATTATTACATTGATGTTTACAAAAAAAAAATCATCCCATTGTACTGCGCAAAGGAATGTTCTTGTGCTATATGAATAATAAAAAAATAATTTAAAGGCAATGTACTCTGCTACAATTATAAAAGGTACAACAGGTTTAGGGGCACTAAAAGTTTTCGAAAGTATCTGCCATTTTCTCCAAGCACTAAAACGACTTCATTTTAACCCTTTAGGTGTCAGTTGTGAAAAAAATATTACAAAGTACTAACAATGCTTATAAAGTGGTTTTGTCTAGCAATGTAAAAACATTGCTGTTCCTGAGAAACATCAATGTTTACAGACTGCCAGCGACTAGAGACAATTCTTCGCGAAAATCAAAAGATCTTCACGTACTTTGTCCACACATACAGTATGATGACACCAAACACTATTCCTTCTCATAGATAAATCAGTGGATTGCAAGTGTGCAATTGATTAAAAACAGGAATTGCCACGCATGCGTCATAAGATCTCCATTAGAAGCAATGGATTATAGAAAGTTGTCATAACTGATGATTTTACAAAACTCATAAAATGTGCAGACAGGAGACTGATCTGGTGCCGGATTGCAGTTAAGTTTCATAGTGATGTTTTACATTTAAAAACATCTGCATCACTAAACATTACAAATAAATATCTTTATTTTTAACAGAGAATTCCTCTAACAGAAAAATAAACTTATGTGTCTAAAAGTTTAACAGAAACTCCATATGAACATCAAAACATTGTTAGAATAGGAATTGAGTTTGACAGAGACTTTATGCAATTTGGGTAGTAGTCATTTTCCCAAATGCTCACAGTCAAGTTACAGTCAAGGGTTTCCGAGTTTTAGTTACCAAACCCAATCCATATTTTTTTTTTAAAAGCATTACATAAATCAGGCTGTCTTTAATATTGATTGGACCCTGGGCAAAGCATTTGCTTGGGCCCCCTGGTACCCTCTCCCCAGGTGTGAAATCACGTCCTCCATCCCAACGCAATGGCAGACCTAGTAGAGAGGTGCAAGATTTTTTTTGAGCCTCCCAATCGCACGGGTGATTAAAAGGTAGTTCCCCATCTGTCGTGCAACTCCAGCACTGCATTGACAGCTGGGGCTCTACCACTTACCCATGTTTGAAGGTTTGTATTTAGCACTAAGCTGTTTTTATGTGTTTGAATGTAAACAGGTTTTTGTATGGAATATGCTTGTATGTGGTGTTGGCATACTTGCATGCATGTATTTATGTGTAGTGTTGGTTTTTGAATGCAGGGGTGTGTTTACTTATAATTTTGGTGTGTAACACAGACGTGTGTTTGTACGTAGTGTTGGAGTGTGAATGCAGGGGTGTATTTGTATGCAGTGTTAGTGTGTGAATGCTGAGATGTATGCACATATACACACAGACATAGATATATATACACACACACACTGAAACACATGCAGACACACAGATATACACACTGGCACACATGTAGATATACAGACAGATATACACACATGCAGATTGTTTTGAGGTATTTAGTATGCTTCTGTATGTGGGTCAAGGCAGTAAGCAATAAAAGGAGACTTGAGCATGGAGTCAAACTGGTGTATTTACTGGATAGTAAATAAATATTCATTTAAACGTGTATATAATGCAGTCTCAGTTGTATTAACTATCATTTCACAAAGATGTACAGAGCCTACCCAAAGTCCCCAAGAAGAGTGTAATTTCACTCTAACCTCAAAAATACAGACGCTAATTACAATGCAAACATCATTAGTACAAGAAAATTAAGGTTTAATTTTCTCAATCAACTAAAAATTAACAAAAACAGCAAGATAATACCAAATCTCTCAAGACTAGCTTTTTGCAATAATGTATCTAAATTATTACTTCAATTACTAAAGGAATTTACACCTTAACGTTCAGAATGCTGAATTTTGGAGCAATTAAGATGGGTACTATTGATCAAAGATGCAGGGCAGACAATGTATATGTATATATTTTCTTATCTAGTGCTCTCTGTTCAGATAACACATTTGTCCAACAGTTAAACAACATCTTAATCTATGTTTGTCTTTTAGCCAGGGGTATATTAAAAAGTCTACAAGTTGTATTTCTTCATGTAAAATAGAAGATAACTTCTTTACAAGTCAAGGTTTCATTTACATTATCAATTTTGTGCAGTTTTGGGTACCATTCACTGGCCAAAATTGATATTGCCAAGTGGAATGAGAACTTCGCAGTCAACAATAGCACAGAAGACCCAAAGGAAGGTGAGTGTTCAGGAGAATAAGGTAGGTAGCAAATAGTGATGTCGCGAACATAAAATTAGTGAATTATCCTGACAGTGTTGGAGCCTGGCGATAAAAGGGTTTCACCTTTTTGGGTGGTGGGTAGTGATGTCGCGAACATGACATTTTCGGTTCGCGAACGGCGAATGGCGAACGCGAACTTCCGCAAATGTTCGCGAACGGGCGAACCGCCATAGACTTCAATAGGCCGGCGAATTTTAAAAACAACAGGGACTCTTTCTGGCCACAATAGTGATGGAAAAGTTGTTTCAAGGGGACTTACACATGGACTGTGGCATGCCAGAGGGGGATCCATGGCAAAACTCCCATGGAAAATTACATAGTTGATGCAGAGTCTGGTTTTAATCCATAAAGGGCATAAATCACCTAACATTCCTAAATTGTTTGGAATAACGTGCTTTAAAATATCTGGTATGATGTTGTATTGATCAGGTAGTATAAGGGTTACGCCCGCTTCACAGTGACAGACCAAACTCCCCGTTTAACGCACCGCAAACAACCGCAAACAGTCCATTTGCACAACCGCAAACTCCCCATTTGCACAAGGTTGGATACCAAGATAGCCATGTCAAGGAGGCAAGGAGGAAAGCACTGGTTGACGTGGCTGAAGATGCTGGACCAGGAGGAGGATGGCGGCTTTGAGTTTGTGTGTGCTATGATCCCATAGGTGTTTGTGATGTGCGATCATGTGCCTTCGCAAAGCAGTTGTACCTAGGTGGGTGTTGGACTTCCCACGACTCAGTTTCTGATGGCATCGCTGTTGTCAGAGGCAGACACACAAAAAAAAGCCACACTACTAAGCTCCGCAATGACGGCATTCTGGTGGTGGCAACAGCATGTGTTGATTGCCGTGCTGTCTGGCTGACCCCGGGTGCCGATGCATGCTGTCTGACTGTGCCACTAGCTCCTTGCAATGACCTCCCCCTGCTTCCAACTCGTCTCCTCCTCCTCTCTGTCTCCCCATCTGAACTTTCCCCCTGTTCTTCTTCTCTTCTAGCGGGCACCCACGTGACATCCACGGACGCATCGTCATCATCAACCGCTTCACTTGTATCTGACAACTCAGCAAAGGAAGCAGCAGCGGGTACAACATCATCATCACGCCGTACGTTCATGTGTGTAATGCTGCCTGATTGAGACATATCCCTGTTATGTACATCCTCTGGCAATAATGGTTGCGCATCACTCATTTCTTCCAACGGATGTGTAAATAACTCCTCTGACAGATCAAGTGAAGCGGCTGTGGTGCTACTGTTGGTGGTGGCGGCAGGCGGGCGACTGGTAACTTGAGAGGTGCCCGAAGCTAAGCTGGAGGAGGATGGTGCGTCAAGGTTCCAAGCGGAAGCTGTAGAAGATTGGGTGTCCTGTGTTAGCCAGTCAACTATGTCCTCAGAACTTTTCGAGTTCAGGGTACGTGCCCTCTGAACACTGGGCATTATTCTAGGGCCAAAGGGAATCACAGCACCACGATGGCCCCTGTGGGGTGGCCAGCCTCTGCCTGTCATTTTTTTTTCCGATTAGTGGTACTATGCGTGCAAGCTACTGTGATAACAGATATGAGTGGCACTGTGCACTGGCAGAAGTTGGCAGAGTAGACGCTGTAGGCCTGTTACACCAGATATGAGTTGCACTGGTGTGACACTGTGCCCTGGCAGGCCCTGAAACGCACACGTGTGAAGGAAACTGACTGCTATTATATTACAGTCAAAAAAGTGTTTGTTTGTTTTTTTAAATGCAAGCTACTGCGACACCAGATATGAGTGGTGGCACTGGGCAAGTGGGCACAGTATACGCTGTGAGCCTGACACACACGCTGGCAGGCAGGCAACTGCAATTAGAAAAAAAAGCAGACTGATTTTCTAGCCCTAAAAAGGGCTTTTTGGGGTGCTGTCCTTACAGCTGAGATCAGATGAGTCCTTCAGGACTGTAGTGGACACTGAATACTCTAGCCTAGCTATCGATTTCCCTATTAAATCAGCAGCTACACTGTCCCTCCTCTCACTAAGAATGCAGCTTCAGAATGAACCTAAAATGGATGCTGTCCAGGAGGTGGGATGGTCTGGCAGGGAGGGTCTGCTGCTGATTGGCTGGAATGTGTCTTCTGACTGTGAGGTACAGGGTCAAAGTTTACTCAATGATAATGAATAGGGGGCGGACCGAACATCGCATATGTTCACTACCCGTGGTGAACTCGAACAAGCTATGTTCGCCAGGAACTATTCGCCAGCGAACCGTTCGGGACATCTCTAGTAGCAAACAATTCAAAAACAGTTTGCCTTCTTACCACAGGACAGCACCAGGGTAGTTCTGACACCATAGGCACAACACTTACTTGGTGTCAGGATAGTTGAATACCCAACATGCAGAAATTAAGCTAACAAATATAAAATAAATCAGAAACCCTAAAACGTATTAGCAGAATGGCCAGATTTAATGTTAATATAGAAAAGTACAGGGCAAGCCGAGGTCAGGGAAACAGAAGGTACGTAAATGGTAGACAAGCCAAATGTCAAGGGATACTGAATAGTCAAAGAACAAGGTAAAAAAAAAACACAAGAATCAATTTAAATAATGTGATCTCGGATAACCAAATTGGAAACCATGACAGGGCACTGAGGAAGATTTACAATGAGTTTAAATAGAATGTCTTAGGATTGGTCATTAGCAGTAACGTGACATCAGAATAGGCATGACATCAACGTGATGACGCACGCACTTTCACGATTGGGATTATGGTAGTGACTGGTGTCTCTACCACTAACAGATGTGGGTGCCATGGAGGCAAGACCCAGCAGAACCAGCAGCATTTCCACAGACTCTGTGGGAATGCGCCACATCGTTGTACTGTGAAACATTCACTAAAATGAAAATTGCTGAGAATTAAAAGTGAATTTCAAATTTAAGGCCAAAGTAGCCATAATGAATTCAAAAAAACGACCTTTTGTAATTCGATTTTGGCCTTAATTTTAAAAATAACTTTGGATTCCCTATAGTTGTCACTTTAGAGATTGGCCTTTTAATTTGTGTTTTCATTGTTAGCAACTGTTATCCATTGTCTTGTATTTTAATTTTATTTCTTGTTTCTTGTGTTTTAAGCAGCGCTAGTTATAATTTTCTTTATAAATTAAGATTGGTCTTAGTTCTACAATGAATCAACAATTTCCTTCAGAAGCAATTTCTGAATGCACTATATGCAGTATTGTAGTTATAAATCATATAGACTGTAAGCTCGTTTGAGCAGGGTCCTCTTCAACCTATCGTTCCTGTAAGTTTTCTTGTAATTGTCCTACTTATGGTTAAAACTCCCCTCTCATAATATTGTAAAGCGCTACGGAATCTGTTGGCGCTATATAAATGGCGATAATAATAATAATAATAATAATAATAAATTGTGTTACTAGTAAGAGTTTAAAATACATGATACAAACTACTTGTGATGGCAGAGATTAGTGGTAATCCCTTAATCCTACCTAAACTAATCCAAGTAAATAGTTCTAGCGTTATACCTGGTTAAGGGGGTTGAGTTAATAAAACCCAAGATTAATGCTATATTCATTAATTAGTTTGTGATTTCTAACGAATTGAATAAAACTACCTTCTTAACTCAATGATGGAAAAAGGATGTGGAACTTGTATCAGCCTTACAGTAAAACAAGACCCCCCCCCCCCCCCAATAGTCCCTATTTTGACAAGACAGACATGATTTTGGGGTGTCGTCTTGCCATCCCAATTTTGTTTCCTGCTGTTTTCCATGAACAAGGTGCACCCACCAATCTCAATTTCAATATTGAGAAGAATGGTAAGACAGTGCAGTGTGATTGCCAAATCAAGAACAATTATTACCTTGGCACAGGCTCAGTGACAGTGTTGAGAATTTCACTTAAAACAGTTAATCAATAGAACACAGTTACACAGTAGGAAAATAGTGTATGTAATATAATGCCAGAGTTTGGGGTGTTAAAGTGGGAAAAAAAGAAAGATAGTTATACACTTTTAATAGGCAGGGTCAGAGAGTAATATAGTGGACAGCTGGCTAAAAAACAGTTAGCAAGTGACTGGAACCCAGTCTTGAAACTATTTTCACAGAGGTCTACCTACAATAATTAGGATGCCAGTAACCTGGTTACCAGCACAGTATGTGATAATGAAGGCATGCTTGGTATGTATGGTGTTTGGTTACACTGGCTCTAACACAGAAGGACATCACAAAATATCCCAGTACTACAGTTTGGTGAAAAGAAAATATCCTAAATGGTGTGGCCTTTACACATTAAATTAAAAACGAGAACATAAAAAAGAAACAAAGCATTCTAGAATCAATGTTAAGTTTTATGTAAAAAAAAAAATTAAAAAATCCTTTTATACTTTTTATTAGGTTTTGTTTTACGAACATCTAGTTTGAGCCCAGCAATAAACAGCAGATAGAAATTATGGGGGGCTCAGTTTTACTGTAAGGCTGATACAAGTTCCAAATCATCCTTTACCGAAAAAGCCGTAAAAGTTAAATTTGATGATATCACAGGCCAATGCAAGAATTAAATCCCTGTTATTTGGCCATTAAAGTGATATATATATATATATATATATATATTTATATATATATATGTTTTGGTAATTTTGCTCCTATAGTCTAAGCATTTAAACAACCGCTACAGAGATAGATTAGTCTGGATTTTTTTTTTTTTAATGGAGCATCCAATAGTAAAACATGTTGGTAAATGGCTGTCTTCGACAGAACTTATATTAATGATTGATTGATTGATTGATTGACAATGAGTCAAGATGAAAATGGTCCGTTCAAAAGTAGAGTCGTTTATTTTTTTTACATTTTAATTTTATTTTTCAGACTTCCCAAATATAGATTTGTTAAAAAAAAAGAATAAGTTAAGAGAATATGAGAAATTCGGGGAAGTGGCATTTTTCCTTTAAAGAGTTCAAACACTTTATTTTATCACTGTAGACTCTCTTAACACCTTTACTCCCAGAGCTGAGCAAACATTTTAATAACTGCAGTTTATGAAATCTATTTGCAGAGAACAGGTTTCCAGCTGAGAGGATGCAGTCCTGGATGCTTCACCCTTGGAAGAGGGCTCAGATGGTAATGGCATTGCGAAAAGTTACCATGGGGATTCTGGGCTTTCTTGAAAAATAACTGCACTTAGTCCAATGTCAAACGGACAATCAACGAAGCAAATGAATAACTGGAAGGGTTAAAATAAATAAACAGCAAGGAAAAGTTGAGAAAGAGAGTCATATCTGCAGAAGGCATGCAGTGTATATAGTAAGAAATAACAGGTCTGTCTTGCTAGACATTCTTTGTATACACATCTAGAAGAGGTTTATGAAAGGGAAAGAGATGTGTACAGTTTGTTTATGGTCTGCAATGGAAATCTGGTCAACAGGGTTAATCCACATATGTCATAATTCATTGTAGTTGCTAGAATAAATGTTTATACCATGACATTCTTGACATTCTGACTTGACATTCTGTAAGTAATAGAACAGAGGAGGTACATATATATAAAATTAAGCCCTGTGCTCAAACTCCTAGTATTCCTGGGTCGGCAGCAATCACTATAGTAGACATCAGTCCCAATGCATAGAATAAAAAAATAAAAAGTTACCTGCACATTATTGTAAACCCTATGCACATTTAATCACTGGATTAAATTTATCCAGTGGCCACTTGAGTGTAAGCTTACTTTTTGCGTCATAGCAAACCTCTTAGGGGAGTCCTACACTAACAGTTAAAGGGACACTATAGTCACCCAGACCACTTCAGCTTAATAAAGTGTTCTGGGTGCCAGGTCCCTCAGGTTTTAACCCTTCACATGTGAACATAACAGTTTTCGAGAAACTGCTATGTTTACATTTGGGGTTAATCCAGCCTCTAGTGGCTGTCTTCAGGACAGCCACTAGAGGCGCATCTGCGACACTGGAGGCGAATTTCGCCTCCATCGCGCAGAGTGTCCATAGGAAAGCATTTAGAAATGCTTTCCTATGGACACTTTGAATGCGCGCGCGGCACTTGCCGCGCATGCGCATTCGGCTCCAGTGACGTCGGACGGGGGAGATGACGTCGGACGAGGAGGAGAGGTCACCATGCTGAGGGAGCCCGGCGCTGGATTAAGATAAGTGGCTGAAGGGGTTTAAACCCCTTTAGTGCCACGGGAGGGGGCACCCTCAGGGCACTATAGTGTCAGGAAAACCGCTTTGTTTTCATGACACTATAGTGATCCTTTAACCTTGCTGTTAGGCAAAATCTCTAATGAGACAGAAAGGGGCATTTTTCTAAAGCCCTACACACTTATTAACCATTACTAGGGTACTTTTGTTCACTACTGGATGGCAGTGATAACTATAGTATACATCAACCCCAATACTTAGAACAAGGAATGCAGGGCTTAATTATGGATGTGTGTATTTGCTTTTAAATTACACCACCATGTTACAGTGTGCTACCCATCCCATGTGTACTCTATTAAGCATTAATAAGAGTATAGGGGTTTAGAAAAATACCCCTTTCTATCTCATTACCTGGATGTTAATACTGGTGGATGTCAGTCTACAGTTGGAAGAGAACATCTGAACATGTTATTGATATAGAGAGTATCACTGAATTCCAAACAAAAATAGAACACAGTTTATATATAAAAAGTGTCTGCTCTGAGAAGTGGTAAAAACATTGAAACGGAATGGAGTCTTCAGTGTAATGTAACTGCTGATTATACAGATTTCCATGGTAACTGACCAACGCTTAGTACGTTATGGAACTTTATATAACACAGCACTTTTAAACATAACCCAATTAGTTTGACATACAACAGGGTACGAGGGCTGTATTGAAAATGGCTTACAGATAAAGAATTGGACCAAAACACTCTCTACATTGGGATTACCAATAATCAGGTATGCATGCGTTCTACAATTGTCCTGGAATATGACATCTGACAACAGAAATGTCACCAAACAATCTATTCAATGGATGTATAATGTTATTATTAAGTCAAGGGGTATATAAAGGGGTCAGCAAGTAAGACAAGGTTTGGTACCCTGTTAAGTAAGAACAAAAAAAAAAGTAAAAGTTCACTATCATCATTAAAAGGTGTGTACGGATAAGAATGAACGTTACAGTGGCAATTGTACCTAAAGTCTGGAATGCATCATTCAGTGACAAAAAAAACCAAACAAACACATAGTGCCATACTTGAAGTTACCAGAAAAAAATGCTTCTGCTCTGTTCTTCAAAGCCAAGCTGTCTTGTCAAAGCTGTAATTTCTGGGATATCTAAGCTTGCTCTCTATAGCAGTGCTCCTCAATCCTCTCCTCAATTCACACCTAACGGTCCAGGATTTAGGGATTACCCTGGTGTGTCCAAGGCAGGCTTCCCCAAACTCCGGTCCTCCAGATGTTGCTGAACTACAACTTCCATGATTCCATGAATTAAATAGATAGGCTGAGAATCGTGAGAGCCGTAGTTCAGCAACATCTGGAGGGCCAGAGTTGGGGAAGCCTGGTAATGTTTTTTTTTTTTGTTTGTTTTTTAAAAGCACCTTAGACTCTAAGCAATTTTATTCTTTTTTAGACACACCTGGGTAATTCCTAAATCCTGGACTGTTAGGTGTGCCTTGAGGAGAGGGTTGAGGAGCACTGCTCTGTAGTTTATATAGTTTCTATAGTTTATTCAGCGAACACAGCTGGAATAGGGTACTGGTAGTTCATATATACATGCTTGTAGGCTTGATCTTGGCTTGATAATGACTGCAGTATATTATTCTCCACAATGGAGCATTTTTTGCATATTTAAAGTTTACATTGTTGCAGAAATGGTCAAAACAGACCAGTACCTGGAGAGGGTAAGAGATAACTTCACATTTTACTTCTAACCTATTTATCACTCAGGCAAAACACTATATTCCCAACACAGACCAGAGTCTCTGCTGAATCTGGAAATGTCATTTGCAGTTTAAAAAGCTTTAGAGATAATAACACAGCAGTTTTAGCAACACACAGTGCTGTGATCATATTCTGAGCTCCTTAACAGTGTGAAAAACAGAGGTCTTCCTCCTACACACATAAATTGGATTAGTGATGGACAGAAAGAAAAGCTCACAATTTGAGTTTAATATTGTTTTTCCCTAAAAAAGTTTCTTAATACATTATTATTGAGTATGAATCAAATCTGTTTGTGCGGATAAATCATGTCATGCAAATGTGCTCTGTAAAGCAGGCTAGCAGCTTTGAGCATGGGGCTAATCCGAAAAAAAAAAGAAAGCGACTGCTACCACTAAAAGCTTAAATCACACGGGTCAGTCCTAAAACTCTCCGAGAGACCTTGGCTTAATAAGCACAGCAAGGGGAGGTAAAAACAGGCACACTCTTGCCGAGCCTCACAGAGCTAATGGAAGCAGAAGAAAAACCTCATCAGCTTCCTGATTGATACTGCTAAGCAAACCTATATAAAAAAAAGTGCCTCTTTTTTTTTTTAGTCACTTTTATAAATTTTTACAAAATGACAGCAAACTCAAATGCAAAAAAATTAAAAAAATTATGTATACAACCTGTTGCCCTCTTACAAACACCGCTGAGTAATGCTTAATTTGTCTGATAACAAAATACACAAAAATGGTAACATAGAAAGGCATTGTTAAAGCAACACTATAGCATTAGGAACACAAAACCAACATCTAAAGGACCCCTTCCCCCAACATTTTTAAGACTTACCTCTTTCTCAAGCCAAGGTCCCTCGGTGCTGGCTCCTCCTCCGATATCAAAATGATATGGGAACCCAATGCGCATGCATGGCAAGTGCCGCATGCTCGTTAGGCATTCCCCATAGGTAAGCATTGAATCAATGCTTAGCAGTAGGGATTTTGAAGATGCTGGATGTCCTCATGCAAAGTGTGAGGACATCGAATATTGTTTCACGGAGTTAAACTCTGTGAAAATCCAGAAAGCACCTCTAGTGTCTGTCTGTAATTATTGCAGTGTTTCTGAAATTGCAATGTCTTACATTACAGGGTTAAAGTAGCAGAGATACTGCACACAGACCACGTCAATGAAATGACCAGGTCCGGGTGTCTATAGTGTCCTGTTAAAGGTTTTAAAAAGGTTAGGCACTAGTTGAAAAGAGCTATAAAAATTAAATCTATTGCCTATTGCTATTTACTACCAGACCTTAAGCCCATTCAGGATGTCTTGTTTGTCATTGATATTTTGGTTTCTTTGAGTTCCCACCATCTATTATATAAAAAATACAATTTATCAAGGATGCCCAGCCTTCAGACTTGCTGTACTCATGTACTTATTAATATCATGCCTTGTATGTGCTTTGATCACATGTTGGATGACATAAATAAAGAATTTAAAAAAATTATAATAAATTAAATCAGAGAAACTGAAATAGTGATTGCCTGAAATGTTAAGTTTAGTAACTCACCAACCAAATGCAACTGTATAATGAATGAAGTCCTGTCTGGCATGATACAGACAGAGTTAGGGCATTTAATAAATGTCATTGTATCTGCATTCCATTTAACAGCCTACAAATACAAAGCTTGAACCTGCACATGTGGAACATATGTGAAACCAACGGATAGTCTTCCTAGAAAGCCAAGCCCTTGGAACACATGCAATAAACACAATAACTATAAACAGTATAGAAGCATATAATTGCAAATTACACTACTTCATCGTAAAATGTTAAAAATATAATGGATACATGAAACAAATCAAATATTATAACAAAAAAATTATGTTTGTGATGGGCAAATTGAATTCCCCTGAAATGGACATAAACAAATCTGTGTGGTTACTTCCCAAAAACAGCAGCTGATGGCAATGCATTGTGGGAGAGCACACTCACCCCGATTTGTCTAAAAGGTTGGTTTTCATTTGAGGTACCAGAAATGCCAGTATGGAGTGGGCATGATAAGTCTAGCACAGCGTCTCCATTAAATTATGAATAAAACGTGATGGGCACAATGGAAATAAATCAAATAATCACTGCTTCCCTTGTCTGTACAATGGATTTATTATCCCTTCGAACGAATAGGATGTAAAAAGGTTATGGACTCAATGCTTTCAATCTGCTCTGCTCAGATACATAACCACTGCAGCCTTAAGAAACAGAATGGATTACTAAACATTGTAATTGCTTTAAATAGTGAACCTGCTGTTTCACGTTGTATTAGCATCATTCAGGAGATCCAGATGACACCTGCCTCCCATCCATTAATGGACAGGTTCCTCCCAAAGCACTATGTTTTCCTTTCCCCAGCTAGGAAAACATCAGGTGTGTATCTTGCCTAGGACAAAGTGCTCTTTCTAATATGTGTACATTAAGCTATAATCAGGTAGATTGGATGCATGAGCATCTGGTTCCCACTTTTAATGAAACTCTTGCACCATCATAATCCTTTCATTCTCACGCAGGGTCTATGCTCAGATGATGTTAGAGTTAAGTTTATTGATCTAGGGTATTGAAAGTAACTGGAGGAGAAGAGATTGGAACACACACCTGAATGCAGTATTTGCACATTTATTTCATAAAATGTGAAACATTTTTTGAGAACATAGCATATGTTTTATGATGCAGAAAATTAATTTTAGGATTGTTTAATGTGCAAGCAACAGATGTACAGCAAAGTAACAAACTCAGTGAGATCATTATCAGAAGTGTGGGGATGGGAAGATTATTAAAAATGGATGGGTTAAGAGCAGTGATAGTTAATCATGGCATTTAATTACCCAGGATGCTTAGCCAGCCTTTTGACAGGGGTACGTAGAGAGATCTATTCTAAACTCAGACCTGTAACCAATAGTTATCTTGAATCACATAGCCTTCGAAAAGTCAGCCCTCCTCCCCACAAACCTTCTGGTGTGTCTGTATAATGTGTACAGCAGGGGTTCCCACTTAATGTTTCTAATAGATCCCTTTTACATAATATATCAACATCGTGGAATCCCCTCCACCCCTGAAAAAAAAATTGTGCCATTTTTTTGTATGTGCCGGTGTGTGTCTGTGTGTCAAAGTGTATCTGTGTGTGAATCTGACACACAGATACACACACTGGCGCATAGTGGCCTACAGATACACACACCTTGACACACAGTGTGTATCCGTGTGTCAAGATGTGTATGTATCTTTGTTTGTATGTGCTGGTGTGTGCATCTCTGTGTCAGTGCGTATCTGTGTGTGTGTGTGTATATATATATATATATATGTATCTGACACACAGATACACACACACACTGGCACACAGATACACACTGACACACAGACACAGCCACTTGACTCAAAAATACACACACACTCAGATTCACACAGTGACATATACACACACTTGCACCCACAGATACACACACTGGCACACACACATGCTGATACACACATTGACACATACACACACTAACACACTCAGATACACACTGACATACACACACATAGGCACATACAAACACACTGCTACACACCAGCACATACACACACACACTTAGATACACACAGATACACACACTAACACACTCAGACACACATATACACTCTCACTGACAAGAACACATACATTCTCACTGACAAACACACATTCACTTTGACAGACACACACACACATACAAACTTCCTAACAGACACACATGCAATTTATTATTTTTAACAAAATTTTACTCCACCCTCCTTTGGGAGTGCTGGCATGGAATCTCTATGTCCCATTGGGGCTGCTGAGCTTAGCGTGCTGTCCCTGGGGTCCAGTGGGGCTGCTGAGCGGCTGGCATGCGGGCGGCGAGGGAGAAGTGATCTCCCTGCTCAACTCCCTTGCGCGTCTCTTAGTGATGCCGGAGCCAGTGTGATGTCATATTCCTGCTCCAGCATCACTGCTGTTTTGAGGGAACTGAGTAGCGATATCACTGCCCACTGCTCCCTCGCCACCCGTGGTCATTTTATTTTTAAAAATTTTGCGTAACCCAAAAGCAACTTGAACTGCTCTAGTAATACATACCTCAAAGTAAATGGAGGGTGTGTGCATGATTTCATTGGTGCAATAAAACAAAAATGAACATATGCAGTATATATCAACGCGGTGAATGTTTTAACTAGCATATTCATATATACAGAATGGCATACAGAATATATAATATATATAACTATATAATACACACACCAGTGACACATGTTTCATAGTCTAGGCACCATTACACCACTACATACGAGTATAGTAGGCATGATGAAGGTAGGATTTGGGATGCATTTCTTGGTCTTGGTCAAACTCAGAGGTTGTCAAAGACCAGGTGGTCCCCAAGGCACCTTCAGTACACTCACCAGAATAGCAAATAGGGAAATTAGTCCATCAGCTAAACCACAGGTACAACAATACCATTTACAAATACATACAAATACAAATTGGTGATGTCACCAGTGACTATACCATGAACAAAAGAAAGGTAATCCACTTGTATAGACATGAGGTTTTAACTTATAGCAGCAGCCATAATGCATTGGTTAAATTAAGGATTTAATTCAGTTAATTCTAATTCATTGCCAAACAAGTCTGGTAAAACTGAGGCTACAAAAGCCAGACTATATTTTTTTTCTCCATATCTGAATGTTTCCTTAAATTATTCAGACTTTATTTTTTTTTTTATTATTTTTTTTTTTTTTACAATTTAGATTTTAGTAACTAAATAATGATATATGCTTAAGATACATCCTCTCCCTACCCCCCAAAAAAAATCAAAACCAGGATATTCAGGCCTATAAAATTCAATATGGCATTCACAGATCATTGATCCAAGAAGAAATCAGATTGCCACTCTGGAGTCAGGAAGGAAATGTATTCCCTACTTGAAGCACTATTGAAAATTGCTTTAAATGTATTTCTATCACCTTATCTTGGATCAGCAGAGGGACCATGTGTATGAAAGGCTGAACTTGATAGACTAGAGTCTTTTCACCCTATATCACTATGCAACTACGTAGGTAATATGGAACACATATTTTATTGCTCTGAGGGGTAATGTCAGCCTTTCATCAGAGGTCAATAAATTAATATTATTCGGAATATAGCTATTAGAACACAGACAAATGGAATATTTATTCTTGAAAGGTTCCATAGCTCTACTTCGAATACATTTATAAAGTTCTGCGAGCTTATCCCAAAGAATTGGGTCAATCTTTTATCACTGAGATTTTTGTAAGAAGTATTGCAAATTTAAGAATAATACATGCACTTTGTGGCATTCAATGCTATTAGTGTGCATCAGCAGCATTAAAAATACAAAAGCAAGCCAGTGGTGACTGATAAGATAGTAAAAGCAGAATATTCACTTTAGAAAGTCAGGTCAGAATGTAAATCATCATTAAGTATAAGATGCTGTAAAGATGCAGCCACAACAAAAATATAGTAACTGCAAAAAGCAAGTTAAAACAGAAGACTTGCTAAAGAGAAATATGGATGTCAAACCACTTAGATCGCTTAGTGTTAATCCATGTTCGCCTATCTTTTACACCGAATTAATATTTTATCGTTATAGGCTACTTGCATGTATAGTAGTTATAGTAACTAGGATTTGTTAACATTAGGGTTTAAATTAATTTATATTTTCATGAAATGCTTTTTTTCCCCTAACTATGCTAAAGATACTAGTACCTTAACTGTCCATGAATGATTTAATAAGAAATATTTAAAATGCAAAAAAAAAAAACACAAACAATAAAAAATAGCAAAAAAAAAAAAAAAAAAAAAACACACTCCCCCAGGTTACTCATATTTACCTAATTCTCACTATTGAAAATTGTATTTGAAAAGCAGATTTTCTAACCAATATGACACATATTTCTAGAAAACACTTTGGTACAGAGCACAGTCTTAAAACATGAAAATGATGATGACATAATTATTCAAAAATGCATTTATTCAGCACACCACATCCTGCGAATTAGTGTGTTTCCGATATAATATGTCCCAGGAAAACTTTTTGAGGTTTAAAACAGACTGCAGCATATTAAGGCAATGTAAGATAATTACCAAATCTTTGTGTTTATATTCTCTCGGTATAGCTTTTTGTATTTCATTTTCAGATACTAAAATATATCTAGTGAATTAATACCTGCCTCTAATACCCAATGAAAGTGTCTGCCCTACAGATCCCCCAGTTTTCACTATAGCCCAGTTTATGCCTATTTTCATATTTCATCTATCCCCCTTCCCCCTGCTTACCCAGATCCCACTGCTTAATTCTGGCATTTCTTTATTATCCATTTACAAATGATAATTCCCTGGATGGAATGTAACTGGTCAGGCTGCACCCTTGTGAATATTAAAACTCTATTACCATTGGATGAAAAGACCTTTGCATAATGTATTTCAATGCTTTATAATACTTGACAGGCGCACAGTCGGATTTGCCGGCATATGCGCTAACCTTACCCAAACCCCCATTAAAACACGGACACAGGTTATACTGTTGGAAATAATTAGTCCACAGCTTTATTAAATTATTAATAAAATAATTAAGGAATAACAAATGGGGTCATTGCCAACAAATCTTATTAAAGTTAACATCCCCCATATACATAACATACCCCTAGCAATGACCCCACAATAATAACAATAGATAACAATCTAAAAAACATGTTAATACAGAAACTGGCCGCCCAATATGACCACATTTCCACCTGGTTAAATTGTAGGGGTGTACCGAGACACCGCTACCCACCATATCGATTGTAGGGGTGTACCAAGACACCGCTACCCACCATATCCATTGTAGGGGTGTACCAAGACACCGCTACCCACCAGTTCCAGTGTAGGGTGTACCAAGACACCACCACACCCCCAGGTTCGGAGCCACCGATGGGCTCGAACCTACCAACCACGTGCAACACTGCCCAATCCACACTAAACCTCAGGATGCCCACTTTCTCCTCCATCTGCCCTCCGATTTAACCAGGCCATTCCCCGCCGCTGTGAAAAAAACGGGAAATCAACTAACCTAACCAAATACAGGGAGGGTGGGAGGGACAACTGACAGGTAAGCTTCGGTTCAGTTAAAATGGCCACTTCATATAATGGCTTGTGTAAATATTACCCTTATGGCTCCGCCCTACCCAGCATGCTAGCGGTCACTAACTTCCTGTGGTTGCTATGCCTACCTCCTGGCTCTGTCAAGGCCTATTCCTCTTAGCTGCGCTGATCCATGGGCTACAATATGTTTGCTTCGGAAACATGCTTCCATACTGCAAATTTTTAAAGGGTTTCAAAGCTTTCTTGCAGTTTATCAGAGGTGAGAGGGAAACTTTCTGGAGTTCTTCCATTTATCAAGCCATTTTGATATTTGCTTGGTCAAATACCTGCCAACACCTGGACAGAGAGACACTTTAATTTTATGGTTGTGAGTTCGGTTGTGGCTAAGGGCAGGGCTGTTCTGAGAAATGTTGGTGACTTACTAATCATAATTTATGCAACTTAAATGTAATTTAGAAAAATAGCAGTGTATATTCTTTACATGGACTGATTTCTAAACACATTTATTGCAGTTTAAAGACACATTGCATGAATATTATTACTGTGGGACTCTTTTATACACGGAGACACAACAAAAATATGCTGATTCTAGACAAAAAGCACGTTAGGGCAGAAAAGGAAGGCACAATGATCTGGTTCCAATATAGGGACTTTCTCTCCTAAATAAATACACTTGGGAGGTATGAAATATGCCCATGACAGAGTTCCATGTTTAATTAAATGTTTCAAGTAAACAGGTACCAGGGTTTGGAGATGGTTTGTGATCTACAGATTTGTGCAGTCAGCAACAAAATAAAAATACTTCCAATGTGCACTTTGGGATGTCATCTCATTTTCCCGCAGGCTCTTTAGCCAATAGCCAACAGAGGCCAATAAAAAGCTTAAATCTAAACAAGTATTTTAATGCTATAATGTCCTAATACCTATGGTTATTGGGTCCACTTAAATAAAATATGTAAAGCAATCTACTTCCCTTTAGGCTAATGATGTGCTACTCTCTGTCCTGCTGCTCTGCCTTCTTGGGTGAGATCATCAATCTTTATGATCTAGACCAATCCAAACATTCCCCATAGACTAGCACTGGGAGGCTTGTCCGCATGCACGGGAAAATACCTCACTGAGCAAAACAAATGCTCTTTATCAGCAGTATTTGGTTAAATCACCAAGTATGACTGGGTTCTCACAGGGGAAACACCCCTACTGGCTATAAGGAAGACAGCCACTAGAGCAAGAATAGGCAACCTTCAGCACACCAGATGTTTTGGATGACAACTCACTGCACGTATTGCCATAATGCTGGCAAAGCATCAGGGAAAATATAGTCCACAACATCTGGAGTGCCAAAGGTTGCCTACCCTACACTAGGGGTGCATGTACTCAGAAATTGTAACATTGCTGTATCTACTAAGTGGTGATGTTTTGTATCGCAGGGTTAATACTAAATGGCCATTGCCATGTAGTGGTCTGACTGCCTTTAGGGATCCTTTCAAAACATACAGACTCAGATTTCCAGGGTGAATATATGTTCTGGTAAACCCATACTAAGAGATAGTAGATTATATGTTTCAGTCTTATCAGAGGATTTGTTATATTCAATAAAATAAAAGACACACTGGCAACCTATAACACAACACGTAGGACGTTGTCCATATTTATACACTGCAGCTAATGAACTATGGAGTTTCTAATGTTTCCGAAGATAAATCTCAGTTTCTCCAATAGAGAGGTGTTTTTTTTTTTTTTTTTTTATTGCTGTATTTATATTGAATGTATGCAATTACATCACCTTTTAAATGTATATACATTTTAAAAACAAGATTTGCATTAGTCAACAGTCCTGGTTGTCATCTAAAATGGATTTTGAACTCATAGGCTCACAATTATCATTATCTGTAAGTATTGAAGAGTTATGAATTCATTAGCATTCGCTGTGCCACAAGCATTACATCATATAATTTCCCTAACACAAATTTGTGATTTAAGATTTTATGATTAATATATATATATGTGATGTTAGAAAGTGTGTAAATTATTCATGATGCACTAGTGCAAGAATAAATAATATGCCCATTAGTGATGTCCTGAACAGTTCGCCGGAAACCATTCGCAGTCGCGAACACGCTCGATGTTCGGTCCGCCCCCATTCGTCATCATTGAGTAAACTTTGACCCTGTACCTCACAGTCAGCAGACACATTCCAGCCAATCAGCAGCAGACCCTCCCTCCCAGACCCTCCCACCTCCATGACGAATAGGGGGCGGACCGAACATCGCGTGTGTTCGCGACCACGCTATGTTCGCTGGCGAACGGTTCCCGGTGAACTGTTTGGGACATCACTAATGCCCATGAGTAAAGGTTGATTATTTCAGCTCCTTTAAAATAGCCCTATGTCTGTCACCACTACACATCTTTATTGATATTACGTATTGTGCTTATTGCAGGTGTCACTTAGCAAGCAACATAGAATAAAGGACAGTGACTAAGGACTGTCTCCCTATGTCTGGAACAGTTGGGAGGCATGCATATGTGAGGCTCAATGAGTATTTGCAATGTTAAATAATCATGCCCATACTTCTATAAATAACTTTGGATAAAATTTATTCCAGTAGCCATTAGTCTAACAAGACAATCATCTGGACCCAGAACAGAATTATGCATTTTCTGTTCCCAGTGGATTATTCAAGACAGCATACTAGGTCTGTGTGTGCTTATTTGATTCACTGTACACACCAAACTAGCATTTGGCTACTTAAATCCCATCACTAACATTTTAATCAAAGACTCTTTCATGAAAGGAGCTAAACTTTTTTTTCTATTTTTATTAACGAAAACAAAAACAAAAAAAGTTTATTCTAAAACTTCATAGAAAATGGAAAATCAGGGGCGTACAAGTGTGTGAGACTGAAAGGCTATTGGAGAGTAACAAATATATAATATAGAGAACAGACAGTTCTAGGACAATTTAAGAAAGATTATTTCAAGAACACTTCTGAAGCATGATCATTTCTTAATATTCTTGTTGTCTCAACCTGCGATGTACAGACTGTTACTCGAAGGATCACCAGCAGGAGAGCTAGGTGAGAGCCAAGGTTAGAACAAAGTATGAGAAGGAGAAAGTAAACCAACTTTAAGAAAAAAGTTTCATAACTAATTCAAGAACATTCAAGACAAGAATTTACTTTACACTTTGAAGGGCCACAAACAGATTCATTTGGTAACGACCCAAAAAGTAGGATCCATGGCTTGTCTGATGTTCAAAGAGTCCAATTATGAAGAAAAGGGTTTTTAATCTCTGTAGGACGTACTAGGTTTCCTAGAATATAGAAAGGGTCCCTAATGTCAGACACAGCATGCATGGAAATCAGCCAACCCAGATATCTTTATGGACGTCTGGTAAATGAAAATCTGCAAAAGAGAGTCGAGTTAACCCCTTGGCACAAAAGAGAGAAGCATTTCATGCTCCAGTCACACATTCTATTAACATCTAAGTGTTTATGAGCAGAAGACATTTCTCTGTCCTCACATCTGCTGCCAATGTTATTTGCTTGAAATCAAAATGAGCAAAAGTGACGTACTACGGATTGATTGCCACTGGCAAATATTTTACATTCCTGAAAGCTTGGTATTATGGGTAAGGAATTCTAATTTATTTTATCAGAGAGGAATCACACTTGCTACATTTAAAAGGGAAAGTAGAAAAAAAAAAGAGGGTTGTTTGGTTCAAACACATGCTGTTTCCTATGCCTACATTCAATTAAATAAAATAGTCAGATTATGATGTTTTATTACTTATTTTCATGATCTATTTTCTCCTGGAATATAATTTGTTCAGAGATAATAAAACTGTTAAAAAAAGTGATACTTGTTGAAAAAATACACGTTTGGGTTTGGGTGCACTTTATTATTAGTACATGTTGTAATGTAGGTTTCAGTGTTTAAATCCATAGTTTTCTGTTCATTTAGTGTTACAAATGATGTGTCAGGTTCACACCAATTGATATTGCAGTTATTCAAGAGTGCACTGGTCACTCACTGGTGTTAGATTGTATTGGCTATGTATCGGGCATGCAGTCTTTAGAAGATAGAAATTATACTTTTCTCAAAAGGTTTGAACAGTTAGGTTCCTGATAAGCACGGTGGGCCAAAATTCAGAGGAAATAATTTATTTGTTAGTAGTTCAATTTTTTTTTTTCAATCAGGTACATATTATAACCGAGTCTTGGGAGATTTATCATGGGTAATTTCATTAAGGAACATGTAAGGAAAAGCAATGAATTTATTCATCAACGCATCATGTCTAATGAAGCTCATTTTCATTTAAATGGCTTTGTCTATAAGCAAAACAGTCATTTCAGAACCTGAGGAGGCAGGAAAAGCTAGTCAGATCAAGGAGCATGTGTGAGTGTGGGAGGTGTGTAGGAGTGAGTGATAGGGTGGGGCTGGGTGTTGTCAGCAGTAAGTTATTGGCAGTATGGGGTGTATAAATAGAAGCCATGTTCTTTCCTTCCCCCCTGCCATTTTATATGCCCGCTAGCAATTGTTCCCCTCCGTTTAGTTAGCTCTTCTGTTTCAGTTCATGTTTTTGCGGTGTTCTCACTTGCCTTTTGTCACAGCAGGTGGGTGGTTGTCCTTGCCAATCGTGGGTTGGATTTGGGAGTCCAATGGGTGTGAAGGAAATTGGGGCTGATCCCTCCCCTAGCCTCCGTGAAATTAAGGTATGGTTTATTACGGACGTGTCCACTGAGCCAAAGCCAGGCTAGTGGGTAGCAATATTTGGTGGAAGGCCAGGTTTTGTGGCCAGTGTTGGTTGGGACGAGGGGGGAGGACAAGTGCCCAGAACAGTTCCGAGATTACAGATAAATGATTGGCAAGGATGGGTATGTTTCTGAAAATGTTAAGTTATATTGTTTGATGTTCAAAATTATTAAAGTAATATATATTTGATAAAAAGTAAATATTGGTAGTATTGTTTGGTGAAATACTTTAATAAAAAAGCTGTGGCCTATTTTCACCAACTATGTCTCATGTCGTGTTATTGGAATATAGAGAGGGTATAAGAAAAGGGGCACTACACAATTCCCCACTACTTGCACACATGGATAATGAAAATGCATGGATTATTCATCAACACCAATTGCACCCTACCAAATGCACAATCAGCACACCTCGCAGGAAATTATTGAGCAATACTTCCTCGAAACTGACAAAATGCAAGCACTAGGGCCTCAAACATTAAAAAACGTTCTGAACAATGCAATAATAAGAGCCAGACTTTGCAAGGCAGTAAACAGAGCTCATTGAAAATCTGTCATCTTCCATAACTAGTCAAAGAAATCTCCATATGTTAGGCACATTGTATGGAATATCATTGACATTGTTTTTTTTTTAAATTAAAACAGTTATTGACTCGGAATTTTGGCCCACCCTTTATGTTTATGACATTTTTGACAATTAAGGACTGGTGAGAAAATGTATCCCTGATGTATGCAATATTTCGTATTTTTGCAGTGCAAAGGTTTACAAACAGGCTTGGGGTGGCCCAACAGCATTCCACAAGCTGCTCAGCATGGAGAACAGTGGGACACATTAGGAAACATGTACAGTTTTGTAAAAATTAAGTACATGAAGGAGAAGTCAACAAGTAATAACTAAAATGCTATAGGGTGTCACTGGATGCTATGAACTACGAAGAGCAGGCATACAAAGAGTAATCATTTGTAATGGGAATTAGCTTGCTTATTTCAGTTATATCAGCCTAGATCAGTTAGCCTTAATTACAAAGTCCAGATCAGGTAGGTCAGCATGATAGAGACATGAGCTCCACCAACAGGGGTTCAGCCAACGCCACTAGTGTGCCTCAGTAGTAGGTCAGTCTCCAAGCCACATCGGAGGTCACCTCTCACCGTCTCAACCCCAAAGTTGCAACAAAGCTGCATGCAGGTTGATCACGGTAGTCCACACTCCCCGAAGATACTGTAGTAGGAGGGACCTGTATGGTCCATTGAAGGGGTCTTACTCTCAGCTTGGCTCAGACATGGGCTCTGAGATGCCTCTGCCGTTGCGGTGTCTTGTGGTATGTTGGGCAGTGATGCTGACATGCCCCCACCACGCCGGTCCAAAGAGGGTTGCAGGGCACTATGTTCAGATGTGCTGTTCAGAGCGGGAGATCAGCCGCTTCCCCCAGCCACCAGGCCACCTTCCGTGCTAGGCTTAATATTTAGTCATGGGTTTTGTCACCAGAAATTTGTGGGATTGGTATCCACCAGCTCCCCCTTGATTCAACAGCGCTTCACCATCAATTAAGTCTGAAAATATCATGATTTTGGGCCGTAGTGACCAAAGTTTAGCTCATCAGTGCAAGAGCTCTTAAAAGCCACATCTGACCACCTTGGTAGTCAGGCCCCGCCCCCTATGACTTAGAATTTGAAGCGTGGAATAAGTTATGGAAAACACAACAAACAGCAATAGAGCTTGCCGCCTGCCATTGTAGTCAAAGGGTGCTACGATCAATCTTTTTCCCTATTGATGATGTGCATAATTATTCTAAAAAATTTACTTTCTTGTCATACATAACCTAAAGTATCCATTTCAGATAATTTGATTTCATATATGCCTTTAATGTAATCCACAAAATACCACCCCTCCTCAAAATACCATTAACCTGTCATAGCCATTCAATTCCTGAATTCAATTTAAAAAAATAAATATGTTTTTTTACAAGCTCCATTTAGCAAAAATTTCTAAAATGTTATCTTTACTGAATACAACAGTCAGACAAAGGGAAACTAATAATGTTATGGAAACGGGGAAATGCTTCTTCATCCCCCTTAATTATTTATTGAGCTATTCAGGATAATATGTATACCCCGTGCAGTTTTGATCCATTTAATATGAAAGAAATCTGTGAGACTTGACAGTCTATATTTTAAAATTCTGCCATTTTCTGTCATTCTTGTTATTATCCTGGTTTTCCTAGCTAAACCCTTAATAACTGGGAGTAAAGAACTGATAGCAAGCTTGTGCATCTTCATGCTTAACAGAAAGAAAAATATATTAAAGTATAATAACTGCAGCGCGATTTATATGGATTACTCGATAAAACAAAACTCAAATACCAAAAGGGTCACTCTACCTAGGTGTATTTCCAAGTTCTGTCAGATAAGACGGGTTTTATGAGAAAACTAAGCTATTCATTTTTTGAAAACTTGCTGTGCACAAAGCAGAGATATTATTTTGAATAAGAAAACATGTTTTATTTTACGGCGTTCCATGTAATGAAGTTTAGCGCAGTACGTGAAATTAAATGATGTATTTAACAGTTGCATGCTGGTAATCGGCCTGACCAAAACAGTTACTAAATCTAAGACATGATATCAATGTGAAATGATGGCCAACATTAAATAAAGGAAAATAAATACACTTCACTGAGCCAAATGTTGTATTATTGCCAGGGATACAAGAGAAAATGTCCTATTTTAAATGGAAACTTTGTCAAGATAAGGATAATCGGTCATGTATATTTGCACTGTATAAAAGCATGCATACTTTACAGGACAGAGCATTTCAAGTTTTAGGGGAAAGAAATTTCAGTGGAACTTATATTTGAGCTCCCTGTGCCTAAGTTTAAAAAGAACCTGAAAAATGTAAAACAAATGATTTCAGTTAAAGCTCTTACATATCATATATATATTTTTTATTTTTATGCAAGTATCACTTATTTCAATGTTAATGTGTACGCTTGAAGGGGTGTTAACTAAATCAATACAGATACAAGGCTACCAACTCTCCCACATTTGGTGGAACAGTCCCTACATTTGTTCTCGGATGTCCTACATCGGGGACACCAGGGAACTATCCGTAGCAATACAGCATGAGAGTATCACTAGAAGACCTTGCACTGTGGGGTGGGCACTAGCACTATGCAGAGAGCACTTCAGCAGCACTCTCTGCATTGCCCTGTATGTTGAGGTTGTTCAGACTGGTGTGCTTGACGCGGGACTGAAAGGACCTAGCAGCCTGAAAACAAGTTTTATAACTGGTGATGCCCCCTGAACCAGCCACCATGTCAAGATCTTATTAGTGGCATACTAATGGGAGGTGTGGGGGAGGGGGGCGGTCAGCCCCGGGTGCCACTAGGTAGTGGCACCAGAGCAGGCCTTGGGGAGGTGTGAGCTGTGTGGCTGCACTGGCAGTAAGGGCACTGGGCAGCCAACACAGCTCACACAAGCAGGGGCCGGGATCAGGAGAACTTCGGAGAGAGTTGGGGGCGTAGCCAGATCGGCAGTGGGGCAGAGCTGAATGCGGCCTCCACCCGCTACTGCTGCACACAGAGGGGAAGCAGGAAGGAGTCCCTGCTTCGCTTCCCCAACACCTACAGACCAAGGGACTTCACTTCAGTGACTCCACTCCTCCAGTAAGTGAGAGAGTGTCTGTGTGTGACTGTATGTGTGACCAAGGCCGGACTTGGAAAGAAAATTGGCCCGGGCATTTTTCAATCACAGCGTATCTTCATGTGTGTCAGTGTGCATATGTGCATACATCTCAGAATCACGCCAACACTACACACAAATACACCCCTGCATTTCAATGTCAACACTACATACAAACCCCACCATTACATATAACCACACCACTGCATTCAAAAAACACACTTCACACAAATGCATGCTTGCATTCGAATGCCGACACTTCATAAAAACACACCCCTACATTCACTCAAACTTACTCCATACAAAAACTTGCTAACATTCAAACACACAAACACTGCTCAGTGCTAAATACATTTTAAAAAATTGCAGCCGTTTTTTACATTTTAAAGTGGGGGATGGGAGGTGGAGAGGGCGTGCCAAAAATAGTAACCGCCTCAGTTGCCAAATGCTCTAGGTATGCCCCTGGATCCTATACCTTCAAATATTGGACATTATGCGACTTCAATTTTCAGTGACACAGTAACTACAGTTCAACAGGTGGCTATCTGGATGCCCCAAAGTTGCTCCTGCCATCCACCCGCCACCCTCCAGGTCATGTTGTTTAGGGTTATGACTGTATCATTTTTAAGTATATAATCAGTTTTGTTGGCATTCAGAATTTTCATCGTACATGTGCCAATATGTAAATGTTACCATGCTGTGGGTGGAAAAACAAATCTGCTGTACATAGTGTTATAAACCCACAAAAAAATAATTTGTCATCACTGCTTAACAGCAGTCAAAACTGCGTGTATGGATTATTTTAATATATTTCTTTAAATTCTCTGCCAATATGTAACTTTAGTAACTGAAAATCTACATCTCCCAGATCTCAATATCTGGGCTGTGCAGCAAGGCATATCTAATTGAGTAAATGCTAGAAAGCTACCTGGTGACTAGCACTGGTAAAAATACCAGAATTACAATATGGCGTACACTTGCTCACCGCCACAATGCGGTATGCTATAGCTCTGTGGGCCATTGGTGTGGACTAAAATATCTCATCTGACCAAAATCCACTAGTGCTGCAATTGAGAGTATGATCTGCATATCCTCATCCCGCACACTCACTTACTACCCGGCACTTCTAGTTCATAATTGAATAATACAAGAGTACTGGCAAGTGCAATATTGGCGCGGGGAGGGCTGTAGCCCTAAACATGACTTTCTTTAGCCAAAAACCTTTTGGCTTGCTCTGTAGATACAGGGTTAGATTGAACTTCTGTCTGGGAAGATTAGATATGAAGAGTTGCTTGTGCAAATAGAGGGGAGATGAGCAGCAGCGTGGTACAGAAATCAGTCTTCAAGGCATGGGGCAGGACTGCAGTGGCAAAATGGGAGGGGGGGAGAGATGGAGAACCACCAGAGTGGTATGAAAAGGGCATGGGCACATGAGGGAAGAAATAAGGAAAGGGGGTGGTGAAGTTAAGGGTTGGGGAAGAGATGTGGAAGATGAAGCAGAGGCAGAATTGGGGAGGGTAGGGGAGATGCAAGGGAGTAAAATGGGACACACAAGTGAAGATAGATGTGAAGTCACAAAAGGGTTGATTGGGAGGAGAGTAAAGTGGGAATAAGAAATAAAGGAGTGAGGCGAATGGAACAGAGCCTGGTTGGTGAGGTAAAAAAACAAAGTGGAGGGAGATGGAGTGAAAAAAAAACAAATCATACATGCTGGGCAGGAAAGAGAGAGGGATTTATATCTAGAGGTATTTGTGTGATTCCTGACCTAATGGAATAATGGAATAGACAGCTAAATAAAAATCCCAGATATCATTAGAAGCACCCGCAGTCTATCTTGTGTAAACAAGGTTTTCCCATGATGCATAGCCACTGCCAGCTTTTTTCGTTTTCATATTCTTTATTTTTGTTGTGCATGTGAGTACATCAAAGCTGACATTGCCACAACAGCATATGTAAGCAATCACAGAAGTACACAAAATACAATGCTGATATGACATCCTTAACCTGCACATTCCGTTAAAGTAGAAGAGAGAAGATATTTCAACATGTCTAGGCAATGGGCTGTTGCAAAGCTTTCAGACAGGGCAGAGAAGCAAAACCTAATGCCCCTGTATATTGAGGCCTGCCAATTTAAATTCAAAGACATGGTGATACAATATGCTAAACTTCCTGTCTGGGTTATTAGATAGCTTGAAAACAACAATAAAGTTAATCATCAGAAAATATATGTAGAATTACCACCCCAGGTGACCCCCGTGCTAGCAAGATGATGGTCAGTGACCATGTAACCTTGGACCACCCTAGTGTAAAAAAACAGATAGGGACAGAAGCCTGAAAACTGCTGTAGGAGATGTAAGACAGTGGTTGTAATCTGTGTCAGAGTGGTAGTCCCTAAATGTTCAATTTGCGTTTCAACCAATGTCTGCCATGGAGAATACGGATCCCCATGGCCTTGCTTATCTTTAGTTTCAGCATCCCAGCTGCAGGCAGTCGGCCCAAGCACTGCGGCTCCCCTCGCGGCAGTACGTACGGCAGGCATAGCTGGGACGCTGGACCGTTGTCTCATTCTGCGATCTGTATTCTTGGGAAGGCATGTCGACCCCCCATTGGTCGCTTCAGTGCTGCATGCGGTGGCTTGGTATGCCTCCGGCTCCTCCACCCTAACCTGACTCATCCCAGGACTGGAACCTGGATGCGGAGTTGGGTCTTAGCAGGCACCTGTGGGTTATCCGTCTAGACACGCTTCTAAGCATCACCACTCTATCAAGATGCAAAGTAGGGGTAAGTAGTGCCGTCAGTGGGGGTATAGACGGCAGTATATTTGCATTATAGCTTTATAAACGCTGGAGCTCACTCGGGATTCGTCCAGCCGGCATGGCTGCCAGGCCCTGCTCCCACTGACAGCTTTTTGGGGTAAGGAAGTCTCACCTGAAAAAAGGTGTCCTTCGCTGCTTTTATAATAATCATTACAAGTAGTTTCTATCTATCTGAGATAGGTATGAATATATATTATATCTAGAACCAGCACACTTCTTAATCACTCATTCAGCAGCAGTTTCAAATTTCACACAATTTAATAGTCTCTTATTTAATGTTTTATTATCTAACTTAGGCAAAAATAATGGGGGTTTAGCTACAGTATATGATCAAGCATTGGATAAGCCCACCACAACATCAATGTACCTCATTTTTGGCAGGTACTATTCTAACAACCAAGGGTCTGGCTCTAATGAGATTAATACACTTACCTGGGAAATGCTTCCTCCTGGGACTCCCTGCAGTGCAAGGTTGAATAGGGCCCTTAAATAAGGCATATGTGACATGGAGGGGTGCAAACCCAGGGACTTGGCCTGAGCTCTGAAAAAGGGATACTATAGGCATTTAGACAACTTTGGATCATTGAAGTGGCCTGGGTGCAGTGTCCCAGCTCCATTAATAAACTGCAATAATTACCTGCCATTGATAACTCAACCTCTAGAGGCTGCTATGCATGAGGACATCAGCATTACCTAGAACCCCATAGGAAAGCATCATACAATGCTTTCCTATGGGTGAAGTCCTAATGAGAGCTCGGTGATCGCCACGCATGTGCATTAGGTCGCCCCGCCGGCTGACGTTGACGGGGGAGAAGCGGAGGCAGAGCCTGAATCAGCACAGAGTGGTACCGGCACTGCAATCAGGTAAGTGACAGAAAGGTGGAAAGGGTGGGTGTGGAGGGCACTATAGGGAGCCATAGTGCCAGGAAAACAAAGTTGTTGTTTTTTTGGCACTATATTTTCCCTTTAAATATATTTGGTTATATATGTAACATTATAATATTTTTTATAACAGCAACATGTTTTGTAGTGCTACATACAGAATAGTAAGTGATTTTGAATTCATTTGACAGATGAAGACAGATTATATTTTATGTATCTAAATAGGTGCAATTTCGTGCAGTTTACCTTTAAGCAAACACTAATGATTAGCTGCCATCCTGTTTAAACAGACATTCAAATAGGAAACCCAAGGGATGCATAAACAAAGGAAACCCTTCCTGCACAGACAGCTACCGGCACAGGGGATTTACCCCTACCACACACTGCCTAATAAGCATTTATAAACAGCACAATGCAAAGCTTCAGAAGAATAGACATTCTCTACTCTCCTCATGCAAAACAGCTACAAAATCACTGTCAGAGTTATTAACTGTGAGCGGTCGGGAATTTCAGATGTTGTAAATATTCCATATTGTATTAGTCAGGGCTAAAAAGTAGGGATGTTCGCTTTTTGATCAGCATTTAATTTATAGGAGAATTTTAGACATGCCATTAAAGGAGAATAAGCACTCGGAATGAACACAGTTCAACAAAGAAAACAAAAAAAAACAACTCACAAACAGAAATCGTTACTGGCTGTTCAGTGATATCACCTAAAATGTGCCCATTTACACAAATTGGGTAATTTTCTTTCAAATGATTTTTTTTTTTTTTTTTTAAGTAATAATAATAATAAATATAACAGTTATACATGTTTTAACAGTTGAGAATGTATGAACAATTAAAGTAATTTTCTCTTGCATTTGAAAGATTTGCAAAGGCAATTAGCAAGTGAGAATATCTGCTCATTCTAGTGGAAGATCATTCTTGTATATTCCGAACCAGCTATCCAATAGTGTGACATGATCCATACAAATGTAAAAATGTGACCCTATTTTTAATACACAGACAAAGAGACACAGGCACACTGAAAATGTCACATATTGGAAATTACATGTAAATCAGTTTAATGATATTCTATCTACTAGCAGGTAATGCCAAGGATCAGGGGAGATTGATGCCCCCTGTGTGACGTAAGGAAATTAGAAAAGTAATGCTTCCAAATTCAGTAGGAGATATATTCTTAATAAACAAACTGTGACATGATCAATTGGTTAAGTCTGAATTGGATAGAACTGTTTGTACAGGCAGTGGTTAAATAGTCTCTGTCATATGATTCCTGCGTATATCCTTACGGTCAGAGATTGTACACTAAAGTGAGACTTATTGGAAATGTTTAGTGAATTTTAATTCTTAGGCAAAAATAGTCAAAATTAAAATTTAGTTGAGAATTGTTCCAATTTAGCTACTTTGGCCTTAAATTTTAATTCACCCCAAATTCTCAAACCATTCTCACTTGAATAACCCTACATGCCACAGTAATGGCTAATGCTTGGGGAGGTGAACGTAACCAGGAGAGGGCCACTTATTTATGTTCGTATAAAAGGGAAATATGAATAAAGGGCATTAAAGGCATTTAAAAAAGACAAAATCAGAGGCACCCTATACAGAGCCGGATTTGACATAAGACCACCATCTCGGGGCGGCAGACAAGGAAGGGATGCATAGCCAGTGAGGAGATCTTCCTCACTGGCCAGCCAATTATCGTGGGGCCAGGCAAGACAGCAGGGTTGGTGCTCAACATTGTATCATAGCATGCACCAAACTCCCTTACCTGGCTCAAGGTAAGCATCAGGGAGATGGGAGTAACATTTCTTTAAAGGACCACTATATGCACCCAGACCACTTGAGCTCAATGAAGTGGTCTGGGTGCCAGGTCTGTCTAGGATTAACCCTGCAGCTGAGAAACTGCTGTTTACAATAGGGTTAATCCAGCTTCTAGTGGCTGTCTCATTGACAGCCGCAAGAGGCGCTTCCACGCCTCTCACTGTGATTTTCACAGTGAGAAGACACTGCTGTCCATAGGAAAGCATTGAGAATGCTTTTCTATGAGACTGGCTGAATGCGTGGCTCTTGCCGTGCATGTGCATTCGGCAGATGATGTCGGAAGAGGGAGGAGAGTCCCTAGCGCCGAGGGAGCCCGGTGCTGGAGAAAGGTAAGTGTTTAAACCCTTAACCCCTCTTGAGCCCAGCGGAAGGGGGACCCAGAGGGTGGGGGGACCTATTAACACTATAGTGCCAGGAAAATGAGTTTATTTTCCTGGCACTATATTGGACCTTTAACCCCTTAAGGACCAAACTTCTGGAATAAAATGGGATCATGACGTGTCACACACGTCATGTGTCCTTAAGGGGTTAAATGTTTCTCCTCAGCTCCTGACTCACGCACTGTAATCCCAGTCCTCCCACTACAGCCCCTTCACCCCACCACAGGGTCTATCATCCCACCAAAGCTCCTATAACCCACAATAGTCACTATCATCCCACTATAACCGCTAACCCACCACAGCCCTCTCCTTCCATCACAGCAACTATTCACCCACAATCCCCATGACAGCATATATCCCCCACTGCTACCCCTGTGTCCCCACCACTGCCAGTATCCACTCATCATATCTTTATCCATCAACTACATCCCCTCTGCCCCACCCTGCTGCCCCTATTTTCCCACCACAGCCCTTGTCCCCCCACCACTCACACTGACGAGATACTCATTTATATTTAGCATAGTATTTTTAGTGAACCTGAAGAAAAGCCTTTCCATCATTCTGTTTCATAGAAATGCTACGTAAAAATGAGAAAAGGATGATGAACTGAATCATCACATCGTTATTTCTTCTTTTAAAAGAAGCCCTCTTTAAGGTTTCCTACAGGAATGCGTTTTCCAACAAGCTTTGGCAGAAAAAAGAAAGTTTGTATCTTACCAGTTGGCACTATTTATTATAGCAAGTTTGGTATTTAGTCTGGTACCTCTATAGAGCACAAACAGCAGGTCTAACTAGCAGATGGTGCGGTTTGTGCAGGTGGGATTTACTTAATAATTGTGCCCTAAGGAATCACTATACCCAGAGGGAAACAGAGGTTAAATGCAGTATTTCTGTCAACAAGTTTCTAGATTGTATTTTACTAGACATGGCTGCTTCAAGGTACACAACCAATCACATTTTGTTTGATGAGAATAAGATCGGAGCAGAGACAGGATGCTACCAACATATACCCAATACAAACAGGAAATCTGTGTTTCTTAATATTTTTAGCATTTTCAGATACATTGGAAGTTATACATACAAAGGTGTCCAGTAGCCACATGTCACAAAAAAAAGTTGTGTTGCTACACAACACATAAAGCCATGTGTTTATACTGAATACTCTCCAAGTCCAGCTGGTTTTTAATTGTGCCATGAATTCTACACAGCAGCAGAAAATAAGTACAGTAGGATACATCGTAGCTGGTCTGAGAAGTGGAAGCGGTTTTCCTGAGTAAAACCCAGCAGTACAGGACACTTCTTATTGACTAAAAGCAATTAGCGGACAACCTCAGTCAATGTGTTGGCTCTGCACACAAGAGAGCTAATGGAGGCTCCTAAAATGCTATGACTTCTTACATTGGGTGGGCACCATCCTGGTGCCATCACTTCCACACCACCCTGTAGTGGTACTGGTTCTTGGAGTGTTCCTTTACACTCAGATCACATGACAATCAGAAAAACACAGTGAAGTCATCCCACAAAAAGCATACCAATCATAGAATTTCCGGCACACAAAATACCAGAGGCAGCATTTTACAGTATATTTACAACATCGCCATTTATTACCTCAACTTTATTTGAAATTTAGTATAGTATATCTTACTGTGCAGAGAAGGCATATTTACTTTTGCAAAAACAAAACACCCTTTCCAGGAGGAAATGTGACCAACAATAGAGCGCTTACAATCTATACGTTTTTGGTTAAAAATCAGCTCTAAAGCACTCATGTGGGAATACCTTCTTACCCACACCAATGAAATGTTACAACTATATAGGTTCAATATAAGTGAACAAAAACATAAAACCTTATATTGGATAGTGTAAGCGCTAAAAAAAAAAAAAAAAAACAACACACCAATATAAATTATTCTTACCCTTGTAGTATGGGTAACTAGAGGTATTTTCAGTATGCCATAAAATATAAATAGGAAGAAAAAAAACATATAGTCCAGATAGTATTGGACAATTGTTATTTGTAAATTAATATTAAAGGGACACTGTAGGCACCCAGACCACTTCAGCTGCTACTATTGAAGTAGTCTGGGTGCTGGGACCCTTTTGCACATAGTGCTGCAATGTTAAACATTGCACTTCCAGAGAACTGCAATGTTTACATTGCAGCTCTAAGTCTGCCCTCTGTGGCCGTCTACCAGACAGCCAGTAGAAGGCTTCCAGAATCCAAATGGACTGTTAGTCCGTTATCTGACGCTGCATTAAATAATGCTTTCCTATAGGAAGGTCTAATGGTCATTGCTGCACATGCGCATTAGGTCTTAGGTGGGCGGAGCCTGACCCAGAGCTGGGGAACATCAGTGCTGGATTCAGGTAAGTGGCTGAAGGGGTTTAAACCCCTTCAGCCCCGCAGAAGGGGTGGGCCTATTAACCCTATAGTTCCAGGAAAATTACTTTCTTTTCCTGGCACCATAGGATCCCTTTAAGAATCACTCACATTTGCCAGAGCCTAAAATATTGGATCAGTAGATTATGCCTCTGTAGTTTTTGGCCATCACCACACCTCTTTGTCTCATTCGATATTTGGAGTTATATTGAGGAGGTGTAATGCTGCCCTAAATATCAAGGGGCATGATCTAATAGGACAATCTTTAGAGTTTTTTGCAAATGTGAGTGGTTCCTAATATCATTTTACAACAACATTTGTCCAATACCATCTGCAATATATGCTTTTTTTATTCGATTTATAATTCATGTCATATTGAAACTACTTCTACTTACCCATATTACAAGGGTAAGAACAATTTTTATTGGTGTGGGTTTTTTTGTTTTTTTTTATAAGCACTCAACTATCCTATATTGCAGATTTCATTTTTTCCTGCGGACTGTATGAAGGCAAAGATTGATGATGACTGCCTTTGTAAAGGAACAGGAAAAATGCAATTTACATCTATACAATTTTTAATACAATGCTAGATTAGATTAGCTAGATCAGATAGAATACACACACTGTATGTTCCTTATTCTGCAAATGAGTAGCATTTTTCAGATTTATATATATTACACACACATTTATATAAACACTAATCAACTTTCTAGAACAGTTTATATGTTCTATCAGTTGATCTCAAAGCAAACCTTTCAGACCAAGTAATAAAATGAACGCAAATGGAAAGTTTTAGAAATGTAGCAAAAAATAAATAAAAAATGCTATATACTTTGCCAAACAAAATAGAGACAGGTCAAACAAGAGACAATGCTACATTCCTCTACAAAATGCAGTCTGATGTTCTGATCGGTTAATCATTTTTCCATATATTGGCAATGATAGCAATTAAGCTGTAAGAGCATCACACACACAACCTTATTTCACACGGATTACAATGGCCCGTTAGAGCATCACTGATCATTATCTTACATGAATCATGATGTTTAAAAATTGTGTTTTTCATTATCACAGAACATACATCTCAAAGAGTCAGCGATTCAGTGATTTCAGAGTTATACGTATATTGGGGTGTATATTAATGTATGTTTTCTTGTCTTTATAGATTTGTTTTTGTAGTTGTGTCTTAAAGGGCCCCTCTGAGCCCCTAAAGCTCATTAGAAGAAGAGAAGGAGATTGATGAAAGGTAAGTTCGGCATGACAGTGCCGCTTTAAGTCACATATAGCTTTACATATATCATACACAATGGTGAATTATGTATTGATGGAAAATTACGCCATCAAGGGATTCTACAGACACTATAACAAAACCATGAGATATATATTTAATTTTAGGGTGTTACGGTTTGTTTTAGAACTAAGGGTAATGTGTTTGAATATTGTAGGCGTTAATGGAAAGTGTTTATTTTAGGGGGCACTGAGCCATAGACGTAGTCCCATGTAGTAGTTATTTCAGCTGCTGTCATTAATTCAGCTCGGAAACTACCTGGGTTAAAAAGTCACTCAGGATTGCAACAAGTATGAGATATCTACTTTGTATATTGTACTGGGCTATTGCTACCAGTCACTAGTGCAATAATGGGGGACATGGGACAGGTTAAATCCTCCCGCATGCCCCTACCTGCACAAGGTCCCCCGTGTGGTAGGGGTATGTCGCCTAAACAACGAGCAGCCAGTGGCTGTTTGCTGTCATTTAAAACTGGATATAAAAACCAGTATTTTATATAGAAATTATCGAAAGCTACAGTAAGAGTACGTGTAATCAAAAGTTATAGCAAGATCTATAACAATGTTGTAATATGAATTAGTAGCTATTTAGATCTAAATAGCTACTTTTCACACGTACTCTTACCGTAGCTCTAACACTTCTATATAGGATACATTCATATCCAGTTTTAAATGACAGTGACTAGGGGTCCCCAAGCCCCTAGTCACCCCCCCCTCCCCATACAAATACCCTACCTACAGCACTCACCCTAATAATAGTGAGGGGGGGGGGGTAATAAACTAATCCTGTAAAATTAAATTTTATACTTACCATTAGATGTCTTCTTTCTTCTTTCCTTTCTTCAGCCCCCAAAAAGGCCAAATAAAAATCCATAATACACGTTGCAACTGCTAAAATAAAAAAAAACCTGTGCGCAAAAAAAAATAAGTAAAAAAAAAATACAAAATCCTGACGCTACAAAATAATCCTTCTTCACCCAGCGAGGGCAGGGTGCAGAATGAGCTCCGCAGGGCAGGGAGAGGCTTATAAAGCTCAGAGCACTCTGATTGGTTAGTTTTATATATTTGAAAAAGAACAATAAACTTCCATTATGAAAAAATAAAATAAAATATTATTTTAGGTAAACCCTGATTTGTGCCAAAGAATAGTTTATTGTTTTATTTATTAGAATCTTTCCTTAAATCTGGCATGAATGCTGTCCAAATTTTGGGACCCTGTCCCCCAAATGTTATGGAACAGGTAACCACTGTCAACCAATAGTTGGATCTTTAAACACTCAATTATAGGGACTTCTGATTAGCTCCTTTGATTATTGACAAGGAATTACCAAATGTAGGTATATTGCAAAATATGGGTATACTTTTGACTGTAGTCAGAGTAGCATGGAACTTGTAGTTGTGGCATGCATTAATTCCAGAGTCTTGCAGAATTGTGTACAGCAGATTTTTGTTCCTTATCAATCTGACATGCAGAGAGTTTCTGCTTCTGTGAAGGGTCAGCCATCAAGCAGCAGTCAATAAAATTGAAAATACCCATCAATTATTAACTGTGTATACCAATGGGTAACTGCAAAACCTCCCAATCGCTCACTCACTGCAGAACTTCTGGCCAAATTATTGCAGGTACATTGGTAATGGACAAATCGGACGGTGCATAGTGCAGCATTCTTAAATTGGATTACAAATCCGAGCACGTCTTACAAAGGTGGATTAATAAATCAAACCACCTTCTGTGAACAATATATCTTTGCAATCTGGGTTGTTATACATCCCCTTAGGAATGCAGTTCATTGTGGGACCTCTGCCCTACTAAATGCACCAACAGAGCTGCAGAATGTTTAATATGAATGGAGAAGAGACAAACACTTTATTTAACAGGCAGAATAGGGGACGTTTTTCCAGCACATGCCAGTGAAGGAGGCACTGTATTCATCCACCAATCTCAAGCCGAGGTTGAGGGTCACAAATGTAAGGCTTACAGGTAGTACAACTGTGATAGTCTTCAAAGTCCAAAAGGAACCCACAATTTTATACTGAAAAGATATAACTGGTATGTGAGCGCTCCAATTAATTATGCAGATTTACATAAAAATCAAGATGACAATATCAATAAACTTGAAAATGACCAATCTCGCCGAGATCACCACAATGACCACCATAAAGATCTCCTTACTCAACAAGGGTCTGAGTTTTGCTCCGTTTAGGAATCCGGATATCCTAGATCTATTTCGAGATCTTAACCAATTTATTAGAAAATTAACCTTAACCAGGTCGTTTAATATCAAGGATGCCAATAGCGTCCACACGGCTTCGTTCTTTCTAAATGATCCACAAGATAAAATCATTCTGAAGAACCTGATGAGCCTACTAAATGATCAAACTGAAGCCCTTGGGGAAGTTGATGCCCTGGAGGTGTTGGAGGCTAGTGTATCTACAGGACTTAAAACTCGTTCTACATACTATCCTCTAGCCGACAAAGGAGGGTTCATTCCTATCTTCTATGAATTGGTTATGAAGGATTTTAAACACCTGGTCCTGGATCTTGAGAAGCAACAGAAAGATCGTAAATTGGAACACAATCTTACTAATCTCGAAATGTCAGCCCTAAAGGGCCTTAAAAAGGATAATAACATCATCATAAAGGGAGCAGACAAGGGAGGAGGGATTGTCCTTCTCAATAGAGAGGACTACTTGGGTGAAGCCAATCGAATTCTTGGAGACCAAGAATACTATCAAGTTCTTACCTTCAACCCCTCAACCCGCTTTACCAAAGAATTACGGATTTGGGTAAATAAGATGTTTGACATGAAGGTTATTGACAAAATGGAGAAAGGTTTCCTCCTCTCTGGTGAAGGCAATATCCCCATTTTTTATTTTCTCCCCAAGATTCATAAATCTCTCACCAACCCGCCGGGGAGACCCATCATTTCATCTATTGGTTCTCTGACTGCACCACTCTCAAAATGGGTAGACACTCACCTGCAAAAAATTATGATTCACCTCCCCTCCTACATTAAAGATACAGGACACGTGTTGTCTCTGATGCAGGAGGTTGTGTGGCAGGAGAACTTCTGCTGGCTAACGATTGACGTGGCGGCCTTATACTCCAACATTGACCACCAGTTAGGTTTGAAAGCGGTCAAACATTTCCTTTTGGAAGACCCCCTTCTTCCACGATTTCAAGTGGAAGCCATTGTTGAAAGTATATCCTTCATTTTAACCCACAACTATTTTAGTTTCAATGGGCAATTTTATTTACAGAAGAAAGGGACAGCAATGGGGGCGAGCTTTGCCCCAGCATACGCCAACATCTTTATGGGTTTATGGGAGCATTCCAACATCTACCATAACCCTATCTGGAAGAGGCACCTGAAATTCTACAAACGCTTCATTGATGACATCCTGATCATTTGGGAAGGTGATCTAAATGAAGCTGAGGAGTTCGTTCAAAGTCTCAATAACAACGAGTGGGGGCTCTCCTTCACGAGCAACAAAAATAGATCTACTATTGAATTTCTGGATTTAACCCTGAGTGGGAAACCTGGTTATGTCCACACCAGAACATATAAAAAACAGGTGGATGTCAATGGTTTTTTACACTCCACGAGTGGTCATCATCCTACGTGGATTAATAATATCCCGTTTAGCCAGTTCACCAGGCTCCGACGCAATTGTTCCTTTTTGGAGAATTTTGAAGAGGAGTCGTTGGACCTTTGCCAGCGATTTCTGGATAAGAATTATGACCCTAGCATCATTGGTCGGGCGTACCAGAAGGCTAGAGGGCTCAATAGAGATTCCCTTATCAACCAGCGTAAAATTGGAATGGACGGAAAGAACCCTATAATTATCCCTGGGTTTGCAGCTGATATACTGATTTCATCACCTTCCCCCTCAGTCAAACATAGGGAGATTCTATCTCTATTGGAGAATCATCCGATAATAAGGAGACCTAAACCGAGGATAGACTTTCACATCAGTACTAGAGAGGTGGGTCAGAATAAAGGTCCCATCTTCTCGACAACGTACAATAGGGCGTACAACCAGATCATTCGTATCCTAAACAATCATTGGTCTATTCTGCGGTTGGATCCATGGCTTCGTTTCAGTATCCCTGAAGTACCCAGAGTAACATTCCGTAAAAATAGGAATCTAAAGAACCTATTGGCCCCTTCCAAATTTCCGACTGCAAAAACTAATCAAACATCGATATTATGTGAAGCAGGAAATTTCAAATGTGGTGCCACCCGATGCTTAACCTGCCAACACATATGTCACGGAAAAAAGAATTTTCCCCCTTCCTCTAAAGATGAGAACTTCCATACAACTACTAGAATCTCGTGCAATACCTCATTTGTGGTATATCTGTTGATATGTACTTGTGACTTGCTATATGTAGGTCAGACTTCGAGACCATTAAAAGCCAGGTTCAGGGAACACAGACGAGCCATCAGCAACCGTGATAAAAAATCTCCAGTAGCCAGACACTTCCAAATGGCCCATGACAGTAACCCTTCACAGCTTTTAGTAATGGGCATCGAGCATATTGCAGAGAATATACCCAATAGAAAATTAGCCTTAATTACAGCAGAAACTAAATGGATCTTTAGACTCAACACACTTACTCCTAAGGGGTTAAATGAAGAAGTGGAATGTAACATTTAAAATTTGGAAGACATACTTATTTGTCCCTGTGAGTGAAAGATCTTTCACTGTCTCTATATGTGGGAGAGGATCAATCGGGAACCACATATATATTACGATTCACCTTAGACCCCATGGTCTCTTTAACACTTATATGAATCCTATATGAGTGTTCAGCAAAATTTTTTTCCAATGTTCTTTTTCTTAATTATACATATAAATATATATACAAAAATATAGTGCTCAACATTTATTTTAATGTTCTTGTTCCTAATCTAATATATATAAACAATAGATTTTTATAAAACAATTGAACTATATTATCATTATTATTATTTTTAAAAAAAGGCTCACAAATCAAGATTGATTAATTATCTCTGTTAAACTTGAGATTGAAATACTTTATTAGTAAAAATAAAAGTAAAAATAAAAATATATTTTTAATCTTTATTTTATGTCTATATATATATATAATTTTTCGATGTTAATAATATGAGATTGTCCTAATAAGGATATATGTTTTCATTTATTATATTTTGTGTTTTTCTATCCACTTGCAGCATATTTTATTTTAGATCTGTAATGATCTCAGTTTATCAATTAACAATTATGACCATTTACTTTAGATCTGTAATGATCTCAGTTTATCAATTAACAATCATGACCATTCTATGAATCAATTAAGAGTGGGTATATAAACCCGGCTCTTAGACAGCAGACATTGTCTTGAAAAAGTCCTCCAGCTAGGACGAAACGCGTAGACGTGCTGTCTGCTACCTCACCACACCGCCGACGGATTTGAACTTCCCAGCCGATTCGTCCTTTACGACCCGCCATTGATTTTCGGCAAGCGACCTGGCGAGAACGGCCTTTTTCCTGCAGCCCTCACGGTTTGGAGTTTATGTGCTCCCAGTTTCTCACCCGATGGTCGGACGGATAGGGTAAGTTGCTGAAGTGATATCCCCATAGTTTTCCATATCTGGATGTGATTTTTCACCTTTGGGGCCATCCCTATCGCTTCCCTCTTAGTCTTGACCAGGGTGTTTGGCTGGTGTTTGAGCTCCCTCTCCGTAAGACGGCTTGGTCGTCTGGGCATTATCCGTTTATCCACTTATATTTTTTTTCACGGACTGGACTGGAGCCTACTGCTTGAACTTTTTTGAGTTCACATATAGTTTTTATGCTAATGTGCACATCTCTGATTTTTTACATCAGTCCTTTGTCGACAAGAATATGAATAAGGGGCCCCTTACTATTCATCACGTTTACATCTGATACTGGACGTTTTGAGATGTTGTTTCATTTTTTATGATTGGTTTACTATACAATAAATGATATTTTGTTATACTCTTATATATATGTGTAGAGTATTCTGATTCAGATAAGACTCACCCAGTACATTCAATTGTGGTTTATGGTGGTCATTGTGGTGATCTCGGCGAGATTGGTCATTTTCAAGTTTATTGATATTGTCATCTTGATTTTTATGTAAATCTGCATAATTAATTGGAGCGCTCACATACCAGTTATATCTTTTCGGTTTCATTGAATAAGTCGCTCCCTTGTATGTGACGCAGCCCTACTGTTATTTCATCCCATTGGGTATATTTATTTCTCACTGTCAGTCCATATTACATTCACAATTTTATACTCACTGCTCCTCTACTTGTGGTCACACTCTAATGCCATTGGTGGAAGCTAGAGTGAAACCACTTGAGAGAGCAGCAGAAGCAACATACAGGTCATCTGAGTCATTGCTAGTCTGTTTCTGCGTTATACCCAATTACAGAAAGAAGATAGAGAACCTTACTCTCCAAGAATATATGTGATTAGTGAAGCAAGTTCAAACTTCTTCTTCTGCAAAGAAACCCAACAAAGAGTCCACTGCATCTAGAGTACATTGGTTTATCCTGGCATGGACAATCAGGCTATCAATCGAGCTAGTGACATTTTTGAATGTGTTGATGGTCATCTTTAGCAGACTGGGATGTATTCATGACAAAGGTTTGATTCAGAAAATGTAGGTTGGCCTTAGTGCTGGTTAAGTCCCAGCTTGAATGAAGTCAAAGAAAACTTAATGAGATTATCAGATATTTGGCCGACAATAACATTTGTTCACAACTACAGATGTGATTTAATTCACTAGCCAAAACTGGGCTTTAGAGAACAGAACACATACACACATTCTTATGCTAATACTTTATAAACATGTTGTTATTGGCCACTATCCTACAAGTGTCTGTTCTTGTATTTTTAGTTTGGTTACAAATTATTCCATTTAGATTATTTTCCTTCATTTAGAAAACTACAATCCTATATGGCTCTTTATCAAAATCTAAGCAAACTACCCAGGCTAAATAGGCTGAACTTTGTGCAAGATTGTCTGTGCTGCAAGAGGACATTAAAATGGTATGTTTTACAAATAATTTTAAAGTGAAGCATTTGATGCCATATCTTCCAAACAAATTTGAAAAACAGACACAATCCATCGTCTCCACCAGATAGAAAAAATGTATCATTTAAAAATAGTATTTTATCACATAAAAGCAATGGACTAGTTTTTAATAGACTTGGAGATTTGTTTTGGTCCAAGTTGCAATGGATCCGAATTTGCGTCGAGATGTAAGAATCATGAACCAAATGAGCTGGCCAGTAACAGTACATGTTCTCCTTGATTAGTGACCTTTCGTTCCGCCTGTGGTGCCAAAAAATGTATGGGGGCAAAAAAGATAATTGATGGCTAGGGGACAGCCACTAACTCCTGAATTTATTCACAGATCAAGGAAGAAGTGAGAACAAAATAAGTAAAAAAGCAATATTATTTTATTTATTGATGGTATTCACATTATTATGTATTACATTAATTATTAAAGTCTATTTCTCTGGTACGCTGAACAGGAAATGGGATAGGTTTGCTTAGGAGGACTTGAAAATGAAGAAAAATAAAACTTGTAGAATAATAAAAATAAAATGCTATTCAGAGAGCTTAAAAAAGAGAGAGAGGGAGAGAGAGACAAAAATAATTGGCACAATCAGATGACTCAAAGGAAAAAACAATAAATGTTCCAAATTGCCCCGATGGCACTTAGTTGTTATTTTACTTTTGTTACTTATTTGGCTGTGGATTGTGCGAGTACTCTGGAGGTGGTTGCATGAATCCAGTAATATTAATTGGAAGTAAGAGGAAAATAAATTAAAATGGTCATTTTAAATCTTAGCTCTTTGGATGCACTTACATTTTTCGTGTTGTATCTCCATATAAAGAATGAGACTCACTCAAAGATACACTCAAGACCCCTAAAGAAATGCAGCTTGCTGAAAAGCTTTGTGTGTGAAAAGTATATCCTCTTACTTTCCCTTTCACAAAAAGTACAGATTTCAGTAGGAATTAGAAGCATATTAAACCAAACTGGTAGTCAATCAGACAAGAGGCAGGCAAGTGCTCAAGAGCACCATCCTTGTAGAGACTTCTCATTGAGCTGCATTGAGAAGTCTCTGATTGGACAGGCAGAGAAGGTCTGAGCAGGGGTTTGAAGGGGAGGGCTTGCAGCGGTTCCAGACAAGAGATCTGCAACTTTTGCAAGCTGTCTTTATACATACCCCCACAAACAAACATCCATAATTAAATGCATGCATGTTTCATTATGGTATATTTACTAAATAGTGATTTTTATTTTCATTTGTATTTGGGCAGTGGAGTGTCCCTTTAATAAGAAATGCTACTTCTGGATTCAGTTAATAAAGTAATCATATCTGAATATTTGCATTGTGCTAATGAAATCAGAAAAAAATAACCTTTGGTTTATATGTATCTAGATGTGGCTACACCAATATTACTACTAGGGATGTGCATGGGCAAAAAAAATGGTTTGGTTCGGCATTTCTGAAAATCAGGAATTTTGCAATTCGGTAGTTCCCTAACCCTAACCCTACTCCTAATCCCCACCCCTACCCCAACCCCAACCTCCCTCTACCCCCTAACTCTATTAATTTTCTCTCCCTCTCTTGTTTTGCCACTTTTCAGAAATTCTGCACTTCGGCAATTTAGTTCGGCACTTCGTACATTCGGAAACATCCGAATGTCCGAATTGCCGAAATTTGTCCACATTTTTATTCGGACCGAAACAAATTGCACATCTCTAATTACTACAGAATATTAGAGTCACTTCAGCAAGAGTAGTTAGCAGGAGGTACTTCTTTTATACAAAAATATCCAGGCATCATATTTTAAATTTAATAAAAAGGTAAAAACACAGATTGTCATTTTTATGAGCATCTGAAAGAATGAAGTTAAATGAGGACATCGCACTTATGACTCATTGCTAAGTGTGGTACATATTATGTCACCTGTATGAGAAAAATATGGATGAGGAATTCTGCTAATAACATATGGGATATCTTATAAAAGAATATTCTGTCTCAGTGTGAGAATTGGAAATTACACAATTAACCTGTTGTTATCGTCAACAAAATAACTATACAGTTAAAGCATTGTAGACATTCCTGAAACAGTAATATGTGATCATACCTCCCAACTTCAAATAGACAAGGAAGGATACTGTCCTTTTAGAGGTGTTAGTGGGGATTAAAATTACAACTATTTACATAGCAACCACATATACCACAGTGATGTGCAATAGGTAAACAAGACAAACAATGAATTGTATCAAAACAAGGATGACACACCAGAACAGTAGGTGAAGAGGGCCTTGCCCAAAAAGTTTATAATCTAAGGATGATGTATCCAATAACAATTTGTGCAGCTAAAATGTGATTTAGAACAAGAACAAAATATCCTTTTTTATGCAGAGTAATTTCTAAAAATGCTTATTGTACTTTAAAGACACATAAACATAAGTATTATTGCTATTAACCCCTTAAGGACACATGACATGTCTGACACGTCATGATTCCCTTTTATTCCAGAAGTTTGGTCCTTAAGGGGTTAAACTCTGTTATACTCTTAACACACCAACAATATGGAGCTCCTAGAAAAAGAGAGGCATTAGGATAGAAAGACCCAAAACATGGACTGTACCACTGAACTAGGAACACTTGGTAGGTACGTGTGATCCTTAGCCAATTCTAAGAATGGTTGTGTTACATTTACCTAAAGTGAGATTGTGTTTGTGTTTAAAAAGGATCCAGCTGGTTGAATGTCAACATTGGTCATAGTTTAGGCTAGCAATCCTCTGAGTACACAGGCTTTTGAGATTTTATTTTGATAATATGCAGACTGGAGCCTGTTCTGTACAAACAGCTACAAAAGATGAGATAGCAGCATGTAGAACAGGGGGAGGCAACCTATGGCACGTGTGCTATGCACAGCACTCGAGGTGTCAGTGCACGCCACTCAAGGCTGCTAGAGCCAAACAGGCTCTGGCCTATCAGGAGTCCCAGTGAAACTTCAGATATCTGCTAATGCGAAAAGGTGGTGAAGGACAATCCTCAATTTATGCATTGCAGCACGGAGAGGAAGTGATCTCAGATCACTTCCTCCCAGCACTTGTGAATGGGAATCCACACTGGAGTAGAGCAGCCCACAGCCTCCTGTTGCAGCTCCTGTCCTTGACCTGTAACTGGCCAGCATGGTCCCCACTGGAACCCAATGACGCAACCCACACTGCTAGATATACACAGAAATGCAGAATAACCCTCCCCTCATACAAATAAATATGAACAGCCCACACACAATCCGCACAAACATATCACCACTAACAATCCACGTACATGTACACAACCCCACATGCAGCCTCTCAAATGCAATCCCCCAAACAGCCCCACAGATACACACACTACCAAACACACAATGTGACATATCCAACCAAACACACACACAATTCCACAAGCAGCCTCCATACACAGCCCACATTCATAGGTATCATACACGATACAACAAACTACTCATGAACATATACAATATAATAGCTCACATTCATACAAATACAATAATACAAAGCAACTGCAGTATAAATAACACAAGCAGAATACAGCAACAAAAAATAGGACTGGCATGCTATGGGACATCACAATCCTATTTTGGCACAGTGTATAATACATACATAATACAGTACATAATTTAACTGGATTGAGATTTATAAAAACCCAGGCATCCAGGAGAGTCAAAGATTAACCAAACAGAATGTGATCTCTATGTTGTCTTACAGCTCTGAAAGGGTACTTACCTCAAAAACACTGACATTAGAGCCATAAATAATCTGAAGTAATACAGAAACACATCTAATAATCAAAATATTTTTAGAAGAGTGTTCATTTAAATCAATTAGTTAGTTTCAAAATGCTAACCAAAAGTTTACATTGCCAAGCTTCGCCAAGTTTGTACTGCATACGTATGCGTCAAAAGTGCAACAATAATTATGACGTACTATAAAGAGCAAACAGAGGCAAGAGTCCTTTAGTTTAAGGACTTTAGTTTAAGGACTTCTAGATGTGTTTGTCTAGTTTGGAATCCTTCTTGTTGTTATATCCAGTGGAGCAGAGCTGATGACAGCAGTATGTTAAGTTTAATGGACCATGAGTTCACTGAAGTGGCCGCATTTACCATAAGCAGTAACAGTTGCTCATTTATATCATTAAGTATCTTTCTTAATAGTATTGTGACCAAAAACATTGAATTCAACTAATAACACCTACACCTTTTTATAGAGCCCCTACATGTCCACTAAAAGGTAACCTAATAAGAATTCCAATTGTTTCTTGGCGAAATAAACAAATACATGAATCAATCCAAGTTTCTTTGCAGCAGCTATACAAATAGAACTCCATTCAATTTAATTGGGTTTATTCACAAAACTACATTTCAGAAAATCAAATCTAAACTGCAAAATTTAGACTAAAATAGCCAAGCCGTGACTACAGTGTTACTCTTTTTTTTTTTTTTTTTTTTTTCACATTTGGATTTAGACCTGGATTTAATATTTTTGGAAAAACCTTCTTTTAAATGTCAAATTTGGGAAAAAAATATTATATTTGGAAAAAAAAATGATTTTAAAAGCTTTTCCCAAAATATTGAATCAAGTCCTTAAATTTGCAAAGTGTTGGAGTGCTACTTCATGGTTTGGTGAGAGTTTACTGCAGGAATCATACTGTAAAGGAAGTTCAAAAAGATGAACATTTAGATTTTTTTATGTGTGCATTATCTACTTATATATACTATATAACAAATAATAAATGGGCAGCAACTCAAGTTGCATACAATATTTGAAATAATACCACTAGGCTAAAGTTAGAGCAGATTTGTCACTGTCTGGAGACTTTCCAGAGACCAACGATGATGACATTACCACTGGATGTCTGGGGAAGGCAAGAAAAGAGTAAGTTTCATTTATCTGAACCCATCTGTTGGCCCTTTTCTGTTCCTGGTGCTTCAGCTGCCTGGAGCCGATGTCACTGTTGTCCTATAGTTCATGCGCAAGTGTACAGTCCTTGAGGTCTATGGAGGTTTCCGTCTGTATTCTCCATAGAAAGAGCTAATTTCCCTGCAGCGGTAACTGTTGGCATTGCCGCTTTAGAATTAGGAGAGATGTTGAATCCTTGATGACTTTTGTTGGGAATATCTGCCTTCAAGGGCAGCAAGTCTTGATTTTGAGGCAAGTTCAGACAGACAGGAGTGGAAGGTCCACTAGGTCTATATTTCGCTTGACCTAAAACTTCTTCTAAACTCTGCTAAACCTCCTGCACTCTTCAGCACTGCAGGCCATTGGCAAAGCAGAGTACTCAGCACTGAAATAATGCCCATCATTATAAGGAGCACAATAATAAGGCTACAGAATTCTTAATTTAAAAATCTACTTTTTTAAAGTCAATCAAGTCAAGGTTTTAGTGTCCCAGTATATAGTTTATTTTAGAGCTTTTGACTCCAGCACACACAAATAGTTTCTTTCACAGTGGTTTGCACAGAGTAAATATGGTTTGTCACGTTATGGAACCCTGCCTCTTTAAGAGAGTATTTTTCTAACAAAGAGTTATGCATGTTTAAATGCATTATTTAATTGCACCAGCTGTTTCCATTCTAATAGACATCTTGGCTTGCATTGAACCACTTCCAAGTAACTTTATAAACAACAGTTCTCACATAAATACATTCTCTAAGTAGTTTATAGTTTTCTGCTGACAAAAGTCAGGTCAGTATCAACAAGAGTCTTGTGGAACACAAGTTATTACATTTTTACACATTTTAATATACAAACCTTTTCTGTTTATATCCTATATATACACATTGCCTGCTCAAAAATAAACTTCCATTCTGCTCTCACTTCCTGCTAACGTTATGGTACCACCGTGCAGAAAAATGGATGGATTCTCAGGAAGAATATTTCATGTCCTTTAATTGACTTTTATTGATAACAATGTCATAGAATGCATAACACTTAGTACATATAGGGCAGTAGTGCTAACTGCACCTCCTAACAGCACCAATTCAACACAAAAATAGAACTGTAAAAATAGAGCATAGGTGTAGGTCTACACAAAAATGGGGCTTAGGTGTATTGAAAAATATGGTGTAGGGAGCACTGGGTATCTCAGCACTTGTAAGAAAATGTTGATAAAACTATTTTTTGTACTTTGCATATCTTACACTGATGAAGTATCTGCCATTTTGATTTACCGTTATTAATAAAATATTGTTTTAGTTATTCTGTGATGGGCAGCCAGGTGTTAGACTGGTAAAATGTAGGCCACAAAAGTTGTTTGATTTTGAGGTTCTATTTTTTTGACAAATGAGCTCGCTACAGTTCCCCACTAGAGCCAGCTGAAGGTTGCCCAGTGGCTAAAACCTGAGGTAGGATGTCAATTGGGGCCCCCTTCAAGAGCCTTTGGCTCAGTTTCTTTGAGTGTGGATTGCGTGGCTTAGTGCTGTATGTGTGTGCAAGTGTTTGGCTGAGTGTGCGGTGTGTAACCAAGTGTTGTGAGTGCGTGTGTTTGCCAACTCCTGCTCACCTTTCCCTGGTGGTCCAATGGAAAGTCTTCCCTGCTGGTGCAGTGGGGAAGCATTGTGGTCTGCACCAATATCAAGTGCATTTCATTTTAAAATATCCCTCGTAGATCTGCCTGGCACTTTGTCAATGATTCAGAACATTACCGTGTTTCCTCCGAAAATAGGACCTACCCCGAAAATAAGCCCTAGCCGAATTTTCAGGGTGGGCTGCAATATAAGCCCTACCCCGAAAATAAGACCTAGGAATTTTAATTAGAGGGGGTGGATTTATTAAAGGGGGGGATTAATTAAAGGGGGGTGGATTAATTAAAGGGGGGGTTCAATGTACATACCGGTACCGTAAATACATAAGCCCTACCCTGAAAATAAGCCCTAGTGTGTTTTGTGTGACTAAAATTAATATAAGACCCGGTCTTATTTTCGGAGAAACACGGTAGCTGTGGCACTCAGTCATTGAGAAGTGTCAGTGGCTAGCGAGGAAGCTTTAACAGTGGTTTGCATTCGCTAGTGGTGCAGATCACAATGCTCCCTCAATGAAGTAAGAAGTTTCAGGTCCAAGCAAGGGGGTCATTTTTATCTCCCTGCCTGCTCAAGAAGGGTCTCCTCACAGCCAGAGCTGGAGCTATAGGCACAGACGGCACCGGGCAACAAAGTAAGCAAGCATAATAATGAGTTTTAAATGACTTGCTTAGTTGACACCTATGCATTTACTGGTCCTCCTATTTCTGTCATTGACTTCAACACCACATAATCAGTCAACTGTTTAAAGTAACATTTAGACCAACTTTGCAGTATAACTGCATCTATGTACTTGTTTTTCCATTGGCTTGAATGATCCCACACTGTCTGATATAATATAAAAGCAGCAGGGGACATTTAACAGCAATTTAAAATATATTACTTCAAGCTTGTCACGTCTCCAAACATTACAAAATCCTTAATTGTGTCATCACCCCATGGACAGATCTTGACCCACTGTTCTATGGTATAAACACACCCAATGTGAAACTTTGTGTAACATTGTCTTCCTTTTCGGATGCCAAGTTGTTATTATTAAGAGTAAACAGTAGAGTAAGTGCCAAATGTTAAATCTAATGGTTTGGTTTCTAAAACAAATAAGAATTACATGTATATATAAAAAGATGCCTGAATGTAGTTTATTAACAAGAAAATGAGAAAGCAAAAATCTAACTTTTTGTACAGTCCTCATAACTATATTTATTTAATTCAAATAGTGTAGATTATGCCAGGATGGGACATAGGAGAGTGGAGCAATGGGCGTGTTTCAATTTTATTGGTGTCAATAAATACCCACCAAGCATTGAAATGTTGTCCAAAAATAATGTCCCACTTAACGCGTTTCGCCTCTCCAGAGGCACTTTTGATAAAGCCTCTGGAGAGGCGAAACGCGTTAAGTGGGACATTCTTTTTGGACATTTGTACCTACATATATTTATATGTTATATTTATAATAAATAGTTAATTTTATTCTACTTTTAATTCTACTTATACATACATCTTTTATTATTTTACCCTACACTTCACATCCTGTTGACTACCTGGTGCCACCATATCCTTAGGTGGGGATAGTACCACCCATGCTGTGATTACTAGAGCAGGTTTTGCTCTACAATTGTAAGTACAATACTTTCTTTAATCATCCTGGTTTATTGAACTTACTACACTACCAGAGTGTTTTTCTCTTTCACTTTTTTACTTGCATTTGCATCTGGAGGATCAATACCATTTCTACCATCCTGTATCCTTAGACGGGATTGTACCGTCCACGCGGAATAAAGCAGAGCTCTTATATAGCTCTACCCTATGTGAGTGGTTTTCCTACAGTTATTTAGCAAAGATTTTGCACTTTATAATACTGTATTGCACTATTATTGTTTTTTTCTGTTTTATTATTTTGAGGTATTTACCAACTCTCCCTCCCTGAGGTGTATGTACGTATTACTTTTGGGCGCAGTATACACCATATTCTATTCTCTGTTTCACCAATACACAAGGTTTGGGAATCCTTGTATTGTATACAGCAGCCCTCACTGATTTATCACGTTATAGCGAGCGCCTATAATTCCTGGTTTTTATTGAAATGTTGAGAGATGCATTCACATAGTAAATGAATTATAATTTTAAGGAAATTGTATTTTATATAAAGAAAAATCAAAGTTCATTAAGAGAAATATTCTAATAATGTACTTCTACTCAATTTAATTTTATGGAGTGTAAACATTTGACTCACAAGGTTCTGTTGAAAAGTATTTGCATGATGTTTGGCCAATCCAATAGCAATTTTGCATCGGAAAAAAAATAATAAACAAGTAAACAGACCTTTGGCCACTTCTTGGCCCCAAGAAATATTGTGTTATCAATAAGTGCTGTGATGAACTTCTTTGAAATAACTTAACTGATTAAAAGTCTGAATTTTTCAATTAGACTGAGAAGCCTAATAAGTTAAATGTATAAGTCCTTATTAACTTGGCGGTACTCGAGATTTCATGAGAATAGATAGTGATTCTCCCAGATAGTTGGCATTTCCCAGATGGACTAGAAATGGTTAGTAATGGAAAGAACTTCTCCTAGATTAAAAACATAAATCAGTGATTTTAAGTGGTCATCGTGCCTAAAGTCTTTATGTGCAACCGACATCTTATTCGGTGTCATTGGAATGTCATCAGCCAGCCTGGAGCAGGAGTTCTGGGCTTGCTAATGTCAATTCTGTGCATTTCCCTATGCACAGAATTGCATTCATTGGCCTAAAGCAGTCAGCTGATGCTCTTGGCCAATGAATGAGAGGCATAATCGACATCTGGTTTCTGCAGCACTGCCAGATGTCATAAGACAGCACTACAGGAGACCAAGTGTCCGACAGGAACCCATGTAAGAGGGCAAACCTTTACAAAATGGTTTACCTCATTACCATGGGAGAAGGGCCAGGGTACTTCTGGCATCATAACCTGTGTAGAGGGCTTTAGTGGTTATTAGGCTTGGAGTAACAATTAAAGCCTTTGTACTTGAATGAAGAATCCCCCAGCCCCTCCAAAAAAAAAAAGGAGAGTGAGAGAGAGAGAGAGAGAGAGAGAGAGAGAGAGAGAGAGAGAGAGAGAGAGAGAGAGAGAGAGAGAGAGAGAGAGAGAGAGAGTGTGTGTATAATATTGTACAGATAGAAAACATACATTTTTACTAATGGAGTAAATATTCAATAAAGTTTTTTGTTCTGTGTTTATTCCAAACATCAACAGATCTACCCACAGACAACAAAATATTTTCTATCAGTATACAGATACATGGAGTCAGAGACCAGTAGAGTTGCAATCAGAGTACAAGTATATTAAAGGGACACTCCAGGCACCCAGACCACTTCTGCCCATTGGAGTGGTCTGGGTGCCAACTCCCACTACTCTTAACCCTGCAAGTGTAATTATTGCAGTTTTTTATAAACTGCAATAATTACCTTGCAGGCTTAACTCCACCTCTAGTGGCTGTCTACTAGACAGCCACTAGAGGGCACTTCCTGCTCTATAGCACAGAAAACCTGTGCTAAACCGTCGAGGGACGTCCTCACGCTGTGTGAGGACCTCCAGCGTCGCTCAATTCCCCATAGGAAAGCATTGAAAACATTTTCAATGCTTTCCTATGGGGAGCTTTAATGCGCAGTCTCGCCCACCGGCCGACGTAAAGACGGATTCTACTATAAATAATGCATTTTTTGTGAAAACTATGATCCTCAAAATCTGATCTTTATCAGGATTTTTCACAGATGGTCCCTTTGGCTATGATAAATTCATTGTGAAATGTCATTAATACCATAACTAAAATGTGAAGAACCTGCCATATTTGATTTGTGCATTATACTTTAACAAGGAGTATTTTATATGATCAACTTATTACAACAGTATTCGTTTGGATTCAAAGTATTCCTTTTAATTAACGTTACACTGTGAAACTAAATCAGTTTGTAGATATGGGTGAAGTTTAGAATTAAAGTCGTTAGAAGGAGTGGCATCACCAGTAACTGAGCTGATAACGGTTTAGAAAGTTAAATGTGTCATTGCATTGTGGTTTATTCTGCAGGTTTGGAAATGAGAAGTTGTGGGACTTTAGGATAAAGTTTATCACTACAATTTTTTTTAAAGTTTATAAATCTCTCTCTGCAGCCATGTTACAGTATAGTGGAATCATAAAGTGTAACCCTGTGAGGAAGTAATCGTAATACATAGGTCGGTAAAGATATCTATTCACATGAGGAACAGTAGAATATTGGTCTACTAGATAGACATTGTTCTAACAATATATGAAAAATTAAAAATCTTTATTTAATATTTCTAAAATACTTGTCTTCTTTTTTCTAAATATTAAATAAAGATTTTTTTTATTTTTCATGAATTATCAGAACAATGTCTATCTGGTAGGCCAATATTCTACTGTTCCTCGTGTGAATAGATATCTCGACTGACCTATATATTACGATTAGTTCCCCACCGGGTTACACTTTATGGTTTCACTCTAGTTTGGTTATGTCTTAGGGGTTACCTCCCATTCAAAGTGTACCCTAAATCTGATTATTTGGCTTGCAATGTCTTTTTTCCTTCAAGTTTATAGTAGTTGTATGATTTTCTTATGATTACATAAAGCTCAGTTAATTTAAATTGACGATTTTAAATAACACATATGATGATGATGATGATCTTGATGACCAATATATTTTAGAAAGTATGAACTTGATGGACGCATGTCTCTTTTCAGCTATATGTAATATGAATTCTGAAAGAGAAGGATCATTGACAGCACCAAGTATGAGTGGAGATACCCTCATCCATTACTATGTGAGTTGAGGTCTGAATAAAAAAGCAAATAATTAATTATCTGTGAATGCAACAGAAGAGCAAGGGCAGTTTGTATCCATGGGACCTTGCAATAACAGATCATCTACATCCCAGTGGTCCTGACAAGGGGCCAGCTGAGAACTGGTTATTCTTTAAACAGATATCACTCGGTCACCCAACCCCCAAATCAGGGCACAATTTGAACAGTAAAGGCACTCAGTGAATTATCCAGGGACATATAATGTGTGGGCTGCTCCTCTCCCAGACCCCTGGAACACCAATTTGTGAGACCAGGAGCAACCACCGATTACCTGGAACTCATATGAGAGAATAGCAATGACCCAGTAAAATTTAACACAGGATTGACTCGCGCACAGATTCTACGATCATGGTGCTATTTAGACAGTGAGGGCTGTAACGAGCTATCCAGGGACATATAATACATGGGGTGCTGTCCAAGGAATGGTGGTTCTGGGGGACATTTTGTACATCTTACCTCTAGATCTGGAAAGGCACAACAGGAGATTCAATCAATATTCCATACAGAGTGGTGCCAGTGTAGGTCTATTGTAAGGGCCATTGCATTGAAAAGAGGCTTAATTTCTGTGTATAAATACCTGTGTTGTGTACAATAAAGCTACATTATACTCCGCTACATTCAGCCTTGACTAATGTGTGGGGAAAAGCTAGAATCCAGATCTATAACCAATGCAGGGCGCTATGACCACTGCAGGAAGCTATGACCATGCCTGCCCGATCCAGGGTATAGGTATCCAGAAGCTCTCAGTCCAGGTTTGCCTAATGGGTTTGATGTGCTCTGACTTCCTCTGTTGGCACCAAGGAAGCTGAGCTAACGGGGTATTCAACCGAAGTACAGGAGATCTGTTACAATTATATTGAGCTATCAAATTTCTCATTACCAGAATCAAAATATGATATTATCTAAAAAGGAAACTTTCCAAATGCATCAGATCAACTCTATAAAATATACTTCAAGAGTTTTGTGAAAATACACAAAGCTGAAGGAATCCTCTGTAGACCTAGTAAGAAGTTTTCCTTCTGTAAATAAACCATTGTTATTCTCACAGTGAAGCGTACTTTGCAGGAATGATGTGTTCCTTTCAGTTTGCTTCAATCTGCATGTTCTATTACCGTGAGAGTGAGTCATGACAGTGTATGAGACTGAACCCAGCATAAAGTGAATCCGGAAGTGTTCTTTACACGAACAGAGAAGGAATTATTAACAGACATGAGGAAAGCTACGTTGATTCGGCTTGTTTACATTGCACTGACCTTTGTTCTATCAACACAGCAGGCGTACATCAAAGAAATTTATTGGATTTACGTTTCCATATGTTTAACACTGAAATTTTGTTTCTTCAGCATAGTGGGAAGTGGAAAAGTGTAGATAGAGTCTAAAAGTCAGATAGCTTGTTTAATCAATTGTGAAAGTCTTGATAAGTAATGTTTTCAGAACATACTCATTTACTTGCTCCAGAATTCCCATTGTAATATATAAAATATCAGCAGCCACCACTAAATTTCAGGTCAACCGATATCTGTAAGGTAATTTCTTTTGGCTACTCTTCAATGATAATAATATATAATAAATAATAATAGTTATTTATAATAATAATTTAATAAAAATAAACAAATAAAATACGTATATAAAACCCAGATGTAGTGTGATTACAAATTCCAAACAGAACATCTCCTGTCGTTACTTGTATCCAAGTCATGAAGACAACAAGACTTTATTGCCAAATAGCTAGAAACAAGTTGAGAACCCTATGATGTACTATGATGGGACATATGAAAAAATCCAAATCTCACCTTCTAAAGCACTTGGTTTATTTAAAATATTTATGAAAGAACAAAGTTCCCTGATAGGTTGAAAAAAAAAAAAAAAGACTAAAGTCCATCAAGTTCAACCTTGAAACCTATTCTATTATGTGGTGTATTTGATACGAATAAGACAACCATACAGATTGACAATACTTATTACTCTTTCAGAAAAGCTGGACCTCATGGCTCATTAACCTTAGTTTTGCCAATCACATTTAATTCATAAAAAGTGTAGTAAATAAACGTGTTTGATAACTTTTCATGTACACACACACAACATTGGTCAAATGGTCCATAGATTGACTCTTCTACAGCTATATCTAAACCAGGCATAGTTTCACAATTGTGTTAAACCAGGGTATAAGTTCATGCAATGCGTTTAAAACAATGCAAATAAACTAGCTAGCAATTCTCACAGAGACTCTCCTATTGCCTAATCAATAAGGAGGTATATGAATGTACAGTCGGTGTTTGACTATCAATATGACTACAAAATGACACATTTTATTATGTATCCCAAAAATAAATATCTGTTAGCTGTTTTTTTTCCAGCATAAAATCTTCATCCATCATAACAATATGGCTTTCAATGAACTAATTCCATAAGGAGATATCCTGCTATTTTAAGGATAGGCGGGTGCAAGCAACTGGCGATAGTAAATGAGAGGTACGTTTTGATTAGGCAGAGGTTAACTATGTCACAAACATTTTTGTGGTTATGTAGGATTTTAAAAGCTGCCTTCTGTATAGAAGGAAGGAAGGAATTTTATTAGTAAGTACTTTTCTGCTAAATCATTGTTGGCTTTTAAGGAACTAAGCTCAACAGGAAATGAGAAGTAAAGACATTTCCTCTCTTATTTCTCCTACAGGGTCGAACATAAAGACGGAATGCTCTAGGAACACTTTTAAAAGAATACTATTGTTTAAAGGCTACGTGTATATTTAGGCATTCCATACAGGAGTTGATCTAGCCACACACACATTAAGTGAGTACTTTGGAAATGAAATTAAATAAATCGGAGTTTTGTCACTGTACTCAATTAGAGTTTTTAATACATAATACAAAATCATTTAAGAAGTACTTCCTGTTGCTATTGTCACTATTCCTTCACCCGACCATGGGCTTCTTTTTTGGTTCAAATTGCTACAGGCTATGATTAATCAAATTCAAAGAAAGGAAACAGTTTGATATGATTAAATTATCCCAGGGCCTGGTTGGACATGAGGATGTTGCTACAAAAACGTGTGCGCACACCTATAACAACCTCTGTACAGGCCACCACAAAATATGGAAACTTTTTTGTAAGATTACTTATAGGGAAAGCTTATAATTACAGCAAATATGTTTGACTTAGCTTCAGTATTCTGCAGTTTAGTGTTTTAAGTTAAAAACTCAGATCATGGATAATTCCAAAACCCTGCCACTTAAGTATAGGTTAGGTCTGAGTAATGTCATAATCCCAAAGGGGATTTCTGCAGCTCCCGCTAATAAAGTGAATGTAACGAAAAGTGAAAGTAACTATTCTTATTAGCAATTAAAGTTAAATACTAGAGTAATTGACATTACAATTACTTTTCATCCACTGTGCTTTTTTGCTATACACACACACACACCTATTTATATTTACTATTTTTTTTTTTAAACAAAATCCTTTAACCCCTTAAGGACCAAACTTCTGGAATAAAAGGGAATCGTGACATGTCACATGTCATGTGTCCTTAAGGGGTTAAAGAAGAACAAATATTCTAATTTATCTGCTCTGTATACACTAGATTACAAGATTTAAATTAATAGAGACTTTGCTAATAAATGGCAATAGTGTTTAACTCCAGATATTAGTAAAATGTTGGTTGTGAACTCCAAAACTGTGCAAACGTATTTACAAATTGCAACTATTTGCTGTGAATTAATGTCAAACTATATATGGTAAATGGAAATGTTTTAACATGCTATTTTATGTGCATTTCCCTTCACTAATTTATCAAAGTAGCATAATTATATTCTCTATATTGATTTTTGGCAGTCACAGCACAGATGATAAAATCTAGATGGAATGAATACGTCTGCTATTATCATTCATTTTTACAGTATTTTTTCAGATTGTGACTGGGTGCCACATGACATCACATGAAAGTTTATTTGCTGTAATTACTTCTTCAGACTTGCTTGGAACTACATTTAAAGGCTCCCTCTAAGCACCATATTAACTTTTCATTACTGTAAATGGTTATGGTGCAAAGAGCAACTTGCTCTTCAGTCATCTGTAAGAAGTGTGACTTATAGCGGATGTGGTTCCGGGCTTTGATTATTTTATTGAAGCTGTGTATACACTTGCTGCAATCAAACTTTAACTGAAGGAGGAGCAGAGTTGCAAACATGCGCAGTCGTCTGCTCCGCTGATTGCTGCACTAAACTAGACACGATTTTATTGATGTAATACTTTGAGCTTTCTAGAAAAGCAAATACATGCACGGTTATTTAGTAAAGTGAGAATTCAAAGTGAATTCTAAAATAATTTCAAATTTAAGGCCACAATAGTCAAACTAAAAGCACAGCTGGTTTAGATAATGTGTCCTGTCTATTTTGACCTTTAATTGGAAATTAATTTTAAATTCTCATTTTAGTAAATAATCATCTACACTGATCAGCCACAACATTAAAACCCCCTGCCTGTCTCCCTCATGCTTCCAAAATAGCTCTTAACGTGTCCTGACAGGAAGACATTCGTAGGAGATTCTTTAGGCCCTGCAAGTCGCATAGTAGGCTCTCCATGGATTGCATTTGGTGTTTCAACACCTCCCACAGATGCTCAGTTGGATTGACATCTGAGTAAATTGGAGGCCAAGGCAAAACCTTAAACTCTTTGCCATGTTCCTCAAACCATTCCTGAACAATGCTTGGCCGGGTGCATTATATGAAAGTCCACAAGCTGCTTAAAGTTGCCACTGCCATCAGAGAACACCAAGGAGTGTACATGTCAAAGGATGGTATGTGTCAAAGCAACATCCACATGAATGCCAGGACCCAAGGTTTCCCAGCAGAACATTGACCAGAGGATAACACTGCCTTCACCGGCCTGCCTTTATCCTGCTACCATCTCTTCCCCAGGTAAACAAACTGATGTAGAAGAAATTGTGATTCATCAGACCAGGCAACCTTTTTTTATTGCTACATTGTCCAGTTCTGATTTTCATGTCCCCACTGAAGGTGGACATGGATTATCATGGACACTCTGACTAGCCTGTGGCTATGCAGCCCCATATGTAAAAAATTGGGATGCACTGTGTGTTCTGACACCTTTCGGTCATAGCCAGTGTTGAGGTTTTCAGCAATTTGAGCTACAGTAGCTCTTCTTGGTCATCAGACCAGGTAGGCTAGCCTTTGCTCCCAGTGTGCATCAATCAACCTTGGGCACCCATGACCCTTATGTTGGTTCACCAGTTCTCCTTCCTTGCATACTTTTGGAAAGTACCAACCACTGCATATAGTGAACACCCCACAAGACTTGCCATTTTAGGGATGCCCTGACCAAGCTGTCTAGCCATCACCATGTAGCCCTTTTCAAAGTCTTTTCACTTGCCCATTTTTCGTGATTCAAGCACACGAAATTCAAAAACTGATGTTCACTTGTTGCCTTATATATCCCACGCCTTGACAGGTGCTATTGTAACATTATAATCAATGTTATTCACTTCACCTGTCAGGGATTTAAATGTTGTGGCTGATTAGTGCATGTCATTTTTAATCCCATTGTTTCCCTTTATAGTAGGGTTATTTTGTCGCATTGTAGACATTTTATTTCAACATGACAATGACAATGTTGAGTTGTGTGAGCATGGTAACAATCTCTCTGCAAATATAAAAACAAAAATAAACATAGTAACAAAGGGCTGTTTTAACAACCACAAATGTTCAACATTATGTGCATGAACACACAGAATATTCACGTATAAAACACAAAAGAACACAATTTGTGTCAGCCAGTTCCAAACATTAAAGAAAAGCTTGGGAATTCTACTTGTAAAGCAGCCATTTCAGCAAGGCAACAAAAAAAAAAAAAAACTAATGGAGGGTGGGAAGCAGTGAAATAGATTTGGTACCAATTTGATCTACTATTGGAAAATTCAGACAGATCACCCAATAAAAAATGCTTCAGAGCATTGCAGGTAAAGTAGAATACAGCAGTGGGTGAATGAGATAAGAGACATTATCTATCAACTTCTATCACTTTCGCCTAGGACGGATACCTATCAGAAATGCTTTAGAAATCACTGCAGTTTGATGTAACAAACTGATGTAGACACTGACACACACACACACACACACATTTTTCATTTGTAATGTTTATTGATGTCCTTGGGGAAATTATTTGGCAAAAAAATACATTCTGGGCAAGGTTGTGTTAAGTTGGAAAAAAATATTTCTGGTAACCCACTCTAACCTTTAATTCTGATATTATTTTTTCTGGTGTTTTTTTTTTTTGTTTTTTTTATTCCTACATTTTTATAAATGACAATTTTAGCAGAAGAAGAGCTAGGGGTCCCTGCAGCTCCCATTACTTGTGCTCTATAAAATTCAAGGAGATTATATATCTTAGTATTTGTATAAATACTGCCATACCTCTCCAATGTCCCTGTTTAACAAATAGAGTCCTTCTTTGGTGACCCAATTCTTCGATCTTTTCATTGGTAACAGATGTCTTATTTATGAGTGCAGAATATATGTTCAGTACATCACATAAAATCATTCGGATGATAAACACACTCATGTACAAACAAGTTTTCACACATGCACATGCGATAACAAACTACTATTTCATTCATTAAATCAGAGATTTTAGCATACCTCAGAAGTATACAGATTTAGACGAGAACATCCCTATTTTGAGCTCGAATAACTATATCCCCTTTTCTATCCTAATGTCCTCTTCTCTGTGAGCTCTATATTATTTGTGTATCCAAGGGTATACCAGAGCTCCACAACAAGAATACTCATAGTAATGGGTCTTTAAACTACTACAAATGTGTTTAGAAATCAGTCTTTGTAAAAAAAAGATACATTGTTCTTTTTCTAAGTTACATATTAGTTGAAAAATGTGTTATTAGTAAGTCACTAAATTTTCTCATAACAGCCCTGTCCCTGGCCACATCCCAACTCCTAAAATATAAGCGTTCCTCTTCGTTAATTTAAGATGTAAGCAGGCATGTTATGGTGAACGGAGACACAACTGCAAATTTCAGGCCAATCAAAGTAAACAAACAAACAAAAAGAAAGAAAGAAAAACATTTACATTTTTTGGTCCTAATTTTTGCCACAGTTTGTTTTTGAAAACCTCTGGCATTGTCAATATTCTGCCATTCCATGTAAATGTCTTTTAATATTTAAGTATATATATATATATATATATATATATATATATATATATATATATATATATATATATATATACACACACACACACATACACACAGAGACATTTATCCCATGCAACATTAGAAAGATCCCAGGCATACACAGAAAATACTGTTAATCAATGCAGAAACCTTCTGACAGACATTTCCTCTGCTACATCAAAAGGCTTTCTATATACAAACTTCCCCACGGTGAAAGACAAGGGATGTCTGCAGGGGTGTGAAAAAAGGCATGTGGTTCAGCCGTGTGCACACATGTGAAAACTGCTTTATGGAGCAGAGGGGACAGAAAATTTAAAACTAGCTGCCAACAGGTACAGCGATAACACATGCACTTCACAGGTGAATAAAGAAGAATTAAATGGAACTCTACAGCTTGCAAGTGGAATGTGCACTTTGAAATCATTTTGGGTCTGATTAGTTCATGAAGCAATTTTGGATGAGGCAAGGCACCCTCTGGTTAAAACCATCCAGCGGCATAACAAGCAAACTCTTTGAACTTGTACTTGATGAACATATTTAGTCACTCCAGCATGGCAAAGAATACACAGGGTTTTTTGTTTTTTTTTTGTGAAGTTTTGGAAATTCACTAGCGACAAATTTTATAGCATTGTATTTTATACCCAAAAATAGGTTTGTTTTTCCAGCTATGTTACAGACGCAACTTGGGAATTTTTGTTAAAAAAATAAACAAAAATGTAAAAATAATAATAATAATAATAATAATAATGGAATATTTAACGCTTTTACTCAGCACTGTTCACTGTTTAGTATTTAAATCCCTTAGTGCATATCTGGTGAATGGAACTTTTACCAAGAACTTTATGTCAAACAGGCAATTGCAGGAGATATATTCAGCTGTCATTGAAAATGAAGGGCACATAAGAACCAGCTGAACCAGAGGTGTACATAGGTCACTTGGCATGGTGAATATGGCACGGGGCGGATATGCATATTGGCAACCCCCCTTCACCCTGAGTTTTCAACTTTTGTGGCTGCTCTGCACCCACTCAAATGTGTGTATCTCTTGAACTTTGTGTGTGTGTGTGTGTGTGTGTGTGTGTGTGTATCTCCTGATCTTCTTGTGTGTTTCTTCTAATCATACATAGACATGCACTCATACAGATATGGACACATGCAAAGTCACAGACACACAATTAAACATTGCCATAACATACATAATTACACTATTGTTAGGGTGCTTGCAATGTCTCTCTAAGTAAACATTCTATCGTGATTTGCTCTTGGAACTGAATGAAGATGGTATATGAATATATTATAAGGGCAGGCTATTTGTTTTAAGATAAAAAAAAGGGAAAAAAATGTAATTGTTCAAAAAAACAAAATAAACATAAAAAAACCTATACTCCACTAGATTGTTTTATGAAACAGTTGATGAAAAAAATAAAAGGATGTGGTTTAAATTATACAAGGAGGAACGGAGAGCTTACGCTTGGATGATGATTTCTCACATTTTTAGATGAACAGAAGATAAAAAGTCCATGTTGCATTTTGCGTTTGGGCAATGTTTTCTTAATTCCATCAACATGAACAGAGTTGTGATGAATGTCAACTTAGCAATTAGGTTATATTGGCTTTATTGCCGCCAATATTATAAAGAATAAAAAACAAAAAAAATATATAAATACTATTTAGAGATCTATAGGTGAGTTAATAACAGTAATAAGAACATTGGCAAGTTTACCAAAGCATGTACAAGTATCACAGCAAAAGATTTATCTTCCTGTCTGAATATGGTACATATGAAATTTCAAGAGAAGTAGCTTGTGACAAATTAAAAATGCTTCTTCGGTACTACCCAATGACTCAATTTGGGAACCCACACTGTGCCAATGCAACCACATTAAATATGAAAACATAACTAGCTCAGAAAATCCAAGGTAGAGAGACACATGTTAAATTGTCAGAAGCATCACAGCTTGATGTGATTTTTCCATCTCTTGTAAAATACACAAGAAATCAAACCATTCGGATATGTGATTCTTTAATACATTTACAGTAAAGTGTCCACACAGCATTTTAATATGAGAAACGTGTATACAGCAGAGTTGTCTGGTCCTCAAAAAAAAAGAAAAAAAATATCACTGTGATTATGAATGTCACAAATAAACAGCTTTTCCAAAATTGTGATTTTTAATGACGCAGATGGAATAGAAGTTTGCTCGCGGGTGCAGAATTATAAAAAAAAAAAAAAAAAACATAATTTTTTTTTTATTAGAGGAGCAGCACAAATGTACAACATAACCAAGCACTACATACAGGGTTTTACACTAAAGTTAGAATTGTTGAGAATTTTAAATTAATTCAAAATTTAATGCCAAATTAGCTAAGCGGAAAATTCCCCATGTCAGCTCTACTTTCAGTTCAGCTACTTTTGGTTAATATTTGACAATCACTTTGTTTTTGAGATAATTCTTACTTTAGTAAATAGTCCTGATAGTGTTTTAACTGATGCAGCCACCCAGCTGAATGATCAACCAAGCAGAACTTGGTAGAACACGTCAAGTAGGAACAGGGTGCATGACCAATCTGTTAGGTCTAAATATCTTAAAGGGTTACTCCAACCCTCATTATGATGGTAGGAGAACCCAGGTACCATTGCCCAGTAATGGGGGAAACTGTTTCACAGCCTTTTACCCTCCCACCTGGTCCTGCTGGGTGGAGAATCCCCCCTGAAGCCGAATTTCTAACATCTGGCTTCTGCAGAGCTGCAGACACTATATGCATATCCTGTCACTCATTAAAAAAAAAGGTAATTCGTCATCCTAGAGTTCCCATCTAGCCGATTACACCACGATGACGCTGCTGGAGGTGGAGTTACATCTCCAGCAGGTAAAGGGTTAAACTTGTTATATGTCATGTTTCAAAGCAAAACACACAAACAGACTCCAGGCAGCATGGCCACTTCAAATCACTGTAGTGGTCCTGGTGCCTGGAGTAACCCCTTACCTTCCAAACTGCCTTTATCCACAGAGTGCATTTAAACACAATTAAAAAAGAAAATATTAAAATACATATACATATACTCTCTGCCATTAGTAAAGAAGTCAGCAGCTGACCACTCAGCTCATGTACTGGATTATTTTCAGACATATTCAAATAAAAAATTCTTAGTTGCACATCGGTCTGCTTGAAATGGAAACACAATGTTACTTTAAGATAACTAAAGTCAAGTCATTTGCTTACATCACACCCTAGAGTAGAATTACATGAAAGATTAAGGTTACTATCAGAACTGTAATACTTCTGATGTATGATGGGTTTGTGATTATTTAAAATGCAATAGGCTTTCGTAGAGGTTCTCTACCAAGCTTCCGGTATATAATTTAATCTTATTGATCGCTCTACTCGGTGCAGTCCTGTGGAAATTGAACCATGGCATGGCCTTAGTAAATCAAGCTTAGTTAACTGGTCAATCAACTTCTGTAGCTGCTTGGTCACCTTAAAACCTTGATTTATGATCGGCTATAAATAGATGGAGTGTTAAATCACACATTTATTCTTCCTAATGTTAACTGGTCATAAATTGTAGAGCATGTAATCGACCCTGTAAGAACAGCACAGAAGATACACATCATCGCTCTCCTACAGGGTCCAAAGGAAAAATAAAAAGACAGAGCCAAACTCATCCCGATCACATATTCACCACTCATCATCTTATAGAGATTGAGAATCCATGAAGATAAGGTTTTGCCAGAGATACCAGCATTATTTTATCTGAGGTTTCCCTTTATTGTTCTAGGTCAGACCTTTATTGACAATAGGAAATAAAGAATAATAAATGGATTTTAGCAGAACCAGTGGGTGTTTATGATTGGGTCAGAAAACAAGGTGATTTGCGCACACAGAAAATAATATGTGAATTTTACCTTATACATAGAATATTCTCAGGTAACCACACTACAGATAATTTGTAACACCCATATACAGATAAATAAAATACACATAGTCTAAACTGTATAAAAACAAATCGTGTTATAAAAGAGAATATTTCTTCAAACTCACAATTTTCAGAGCCATTCAAAGTTGGCTCTAAACTTATAGCGCTTGTCATCTCATCCTTGAGACATTCAGCAGTGGTAAAATATATACATCCTCAGGAACTTAGGACTGGTAAACTGCAGCAAACAAATTTTTTTATTTGTGTATATATATATATATATATATATATATATATATATATATACATACATACATACATACATACACACACACACATACATATACTTTTATTTCAAAATAATTTTGTTAATAAAACTTTTTATACATACCTGCCCTGGACTTTGGATTTTTGCTGCAGTTTACCAGTCCTAAGTTCCTGAGGATGTACCGTATTTTTTTCGCTCCATAAGACGCACCTCACCATAAGACGCACCTAGTTTTTAGAGGAAGAAACCCAGAAAAAAAATATTCTGAACAAACTGTCCCATAGTGTTTCTTACTATGGGACAGTTTGTACAGAATATTTTATTTCTCCCCTGTCCCATAGTGTCCCTCCCTCCCATAGTCTTCTCCTCTCTCCCATAGTCTTCACTCACCCCCTCCCCATAGTCTTCACTCACCCCCTCCCCATAGTCTTCACTCACCCCCTCCCCATAGACTTCACCCACCCCCTCCCCATAGACTTCATCTCCCCCCCTCCCCATAGACTTCATCTCCCCCCCTCCCCATAGACTTCATCTCCCCCTCCCCCCCATAGACTTCATACCCCCCCTCCCCCCCATAGACTTCATACCCCCACTCCCCCCATAGACTTCATCCCCACCCTCCCCCATAGACTTCATCCCCACCCTCCCCCCCATAGACTTCAGCCCCCCCTCCCCCCATAGACTTCCTCCCCCATAGACTTCATCCCCCCCTCCCCCCATAGACTTCATCCCCCTCCCCTCCCCCCCATAGACTTCATTCCCCCCCCTCCCCCCATAGACTTCATCCCCCCCTCCCCCCATAGACTTCATCCCACCCCCTCCCCCCCATAGACTTCATCCCACCCCCTCCCCCCCATAGACTTCATCCCACTCCCTCCCCCCCATAGACTTCATCCCCCCCCTCCCCCCCATAGACTTCATCCCCCCCCTCCCCATAGACTTCATCCCCCTCCCCATATTCTTCTCTCCCATACTGTCCCCCTCCCCTTGTCCTATAATTACTTACCTGTCTTGCAGCGTTGGCCGGCAGCACAGGGCGCACCGCGGTAGTGGAACTTGAATTTCATGTTCCGGTTTCCGGCGGGACTGAAAGGAAGTGCACACTCAGCTTGTGCACACTTCCTTTCAGTCCCGCCCTAAACCGGAACATGAAATTCAAGTTCCACTACCGCGGTGCGCCCTGTGCTGCCGGCCAACGCTGCAACACAGGTAAGTAAAGCTTCATATTCGCTCCATAAGACGCACAGACATTTCCCCTCACTTTTGAGGGGAAAAAAAGTGCGTCTTATGGAGCGAAAAATACGGTATATATTTTACCACTGCTGAATGTCTCAAGGATGAGATGACAAGCGCTATAAGTTTAGAGCCAACTTTGAATGGGCTCTGAAAATTGTGAGTTTGAAGAAATATTCTCTTTTATAACACAATTTGTTTTTATACAGTTTAGACTATGTGTATTTTATTTATCTGTATATAGGTGTTACAAATTATCTGTAGTGTGGTTACCTGAGAGTATTCTATGTATAAGGTAAAATTTTCTGTGTGCGCAAATCACCTTGTTTTCTGACTATATCACATTTTAAGTGTAAACGGTGACATTACGCTTGGGTAATTTTTAGCTGCACCAGATTTTATTGAGATTAGCGCCACTGTGTCCTTTCTGTTGTTTTATCTTTTATGATTGGGTGCCCAATTATTTGGATTTATACATCAAAATGTTTTTTCAGTATAGAGACAGCTTTGTTAATCCATTTATATGAAATTAAATTAAATCATCCCACTTATATATTTTATCATATTTGATGCGTTGCATGCAACAAAACACCCCCAAATAGTATTGCACTGAGTATTATTAATTAAATACTTTGGTAATTGTTATAAAAAGGGAATAAATTAAATAAAACAAAAAACTGTTTACATTCTTGTGGCCCCTAGATTATTCTACACCCACTGCAGTTTTTAAATATTTGCTTAAATTTTTTTTTTTTTAATTATCGTATGTTCATTATCCCCAGAATTCACTATCTATTACGTGTCTGCACTTAACCAACTTTAAGGATTAAGAAGGTTCACCTGGATCCACCCTTTACCGCACCCCCATGTTAATTTACCCAAGGCTTTAGAATGTTTACATTTTCATATAAAACCAGACAGGGAGGGTTGCACATCCCATGTTTGTGACAATGACTTTTCAACCAATCAATATGGGTTCATTTATCTAACTTCAAGCTCTACTTTGAAGAAGGAGTTCAAGAAAACCTAGTTCTTACACACTAGGATCCCATTTCAGTCATGTTCCCTGATGGATCAGTTACCCCCAAGCTATACTTTCTTGATAGCTTTGAATCTTAGATAAGAAACCATTTTGGTTGAACTTCTTTGAATTTCCTTATGGATAAAAACTTTACAGAACATCATACAACACCCTTGGTGCAGACCGAGGGACCAGGGATCAACAAACCGCCGCTAGGATCCCCGTTTCTCCTTTTAAGATCCTTTCTATACAACACAATATCACGCTGACATTTCACCACTGCTTTGTAATATTTCCAACACTACTGACCAAGTCCCTTTTTATTTTATGATTTTGTTTTTTTGCCATGTTATGAATACACCATTCCATGGATTGCTATTTGTGAAAAAATATTTACATAGATAATCATTTCAAAAATTAATTTTCTGGAATACATTTTCTTTGAAACCATCAAAGACGCCTAAACACTGATGTAAAAGAATAACCACATCAATAAACCGTAGGGGTTAAAAGACAGATTTAAAAGATTTCCCTTGGGGCACGCAGTAAACACTGTAATTAGGCAGCTTTGGTTGCCTAGTGAGGGAAAGAAAACAATCCCAACTTTCCCAAGACATTACCTCCTGCTTCCAAATAAATTCTCATATCATATATTGGGGCAGGGAACAGTGTGACTTCATGCAGTTATTTAACTCCAAAGCCTATCATCCTCATGCAGGATTTCTCGGTTCGCTGCTGTGAATTTAAATAAGAATGCTCTATTTGTGATGTTTCATAGTGCTTAAAACACATTAAGCACAGTCGATGTAAAATGACCTTACAAAATAGCAAGGAGCATTGCACAGAATATCACCTTGCCGCCGCTAACTTGACCGACCTATTGAGAAAACTAGACTTGGGCATTTGGTTTGAAATTAACTGTGATTCATCCATATTTGGACAATCAGTGGATCATTAGAATCCTGTAACTAGGAATCAACTTATGGACGAATCGTGAAGCAAATAAAATAGACAATGTAGAAGATTTTTCATTGTATTTTTTAATTTGAAGTTCCATCTAAGGCTCGAAAAACAAATTAAAAAAAATAAAAATTCTAGAAAAAAAAGTAATGGAGGATTGGTGTTTATGGGACAGCCACTAAATGTGGATTTTATTTGCAGATTAATGTGGAGTGACCAAATAAAGAAAAAAAAAAAAAAAGAGAAAAGGGGATCAGTAAATAAATAATCTATATTTACTGCGCCTTCTCTTTTTCTCACATGATCTGTGAACCAAAATGCGGGAATTTTTTCCATCATTTATATTATGGATATATTTAGCAGTACACCTATTGGACCATTTTTGCACCCTTTTAGTTAATTTGGTTACATTTTCCCGAATCACATTTACAAAATTCTACGGTCCTGAAAATATTTTCTTTTTTATCCGAAAGAAATTGTTCCATCTTGCACGAGTCTACCAATATACTCAAAATGTATCGCTTTGATGGTTGTGCAAAAACAAAAACTCCAGGATACTCCATCTGCAGGAGTGACAAAAGGTACTTTTAAACTACTATTGTTTTTCACCATGAACGTATCAGGAACAAACTGTGAGTCAAAAAACATCTGGATGCCTGCAATTCACCCAGCCTTGTCAGTGCTTTATTGCTTAGCTGACAAAAGTATAGAAGAGCTGGAGAAACCAGAATAACCACAAACACACACGAGCTATCCTAAGTCACCACTGTTACTATGCAGAAAATTACAGAGCGCATCCAATGTACACTGGACAAAGTTGTAATTTGTACACATACTGTTCAACCATCAGTTACAAATTCTTTGCCGAAACAATTCGTTTTAGATCTATCAAGTTTCATGACATGTTGAGATAGACAACATTGGAATAAACCAAGCGAAGGAACAAAGTGTGCAACAGCGCTCAAACCCATAACCGGTTAACTTTTATTTTTTAAAGGACAAAGAAAACAGAAAAAAAATAAATAATAAAACCATTAAATATATGTCTATCTTACTTAAGAGTCAGAAAGAAAAAAAATAAGGATAAAAAGTGAAATGAGGTTCATGTATATCATAGCTGTGATAAGACTCTATGTAAAAATGTTTATATTTACATTCTATATATAATTTAATGATCATATAATTTTGGAACAAATAGAAAAGATGCACCCTGCAAAAATGATAATTAAAAAGTAACCCTTGGAAAAATGGGAGATGCCATTGATTGTCTATACTACCATTATCTTTTATTCGCTTATCAATGTATAGATAACGTATTTAGTATTTTTCAATTCTGTGATTTGTGAATATCTTTAAATCATCACCAAATCTCATATTATAGCGCATAACATTAGCAAGCATGGAATGTAGTCAGGGATAAGAAGGGAATAGACCATCATGCTACTTAAAGGGACATTCCAGACTTCTAAAGCACTTTAGATTACTGAAAAGCTTTATGTGTGAGGCGTGTGCCCTATTTTTCCCCCATTTTGTGAAAAGTGCAGATTTCAATAGAAATAAAAACACTTCTTTATGAATTTACCTGGTTACATCCCCTGGATTTTTAAACAGGTCCTGTTACTTCCTGGTTTGGTTAGCTCAGTGGAACCAAACTCAAGAGGCAGCACCTTACGTAGAAAGACTTCTCATTGAGCTGCATTGGGAACTCTGTAATTGGACAGCCATAGAAAGTGTGGGCAGGGTTAGAAGGGGAGGGGGTTTGTAAAAGCTGAAGACAAGAGAACTGCAGGTTTAGCAAGCGTTTTTCAAAATATACCATGAATCAAAAACAAAAAAAAAACATAATTAAATGCCTGCAAAGTTACATATAGGTTATATCTACCGAACTATGAGCTTAATCCCTTTTGTATTTGGCGGTGTATTGTCCATGTAATTGCTATTTAAGCTGGCCATTATATCTCTACAAACCACCAGTTCACTGATGCAAAACAGTTGCAGTCTTGGTTCTTCACTCAAAACCAATTCTTTGGTTAATAGAAGTCATGTATAAAGCAACAGGGAGTTACTAAAATAAATGCAGGATTGAAACTAAAACCATCATGTTTTATGTGTTTTTTTTTCCTTTTTGTTTGCATTTTGCTGCATGGCATTCTGGGAGTGTGGTATAAATATTAACAAATATTTAAAAATTGAAAGTTATGGGTAGAAATTACAACCCACTGTTCATGAATAGTGCAAATAATTTTTTTTTTTTTTTTTTAAGTTTTCTAATAATATGGACATTTTCACAGCAAGTGTAAGTGACAAGCAGATCCCACCCTCAATAGGAAGATGATCATCAATCAGGGGTCTCTGATTTTGGTCTATGTGTTCCATGTTCTATTCAATGGTGTGAATTCTAGAAAAAGTGACAGTTTCCCTTTAAGTACTGCCTAATTTGAATTGGGTTACTACTACAATAGCAAAATGATCTCACAATTCAATCAATAGATTCCTGTTGTTTTAGTTACTTATAATGAGTGCTCTATTATATATGAAGATAATTATTACTTGTTTACCCTAAATATGGTGAATAATGCCAATGGAAGATTGTTTTGCAACTCACTATGAAATGCTAAAAAACACTTTAATATTTCCAAAGTGAATGCTAAAAGGGTATAATCATCTTAACGAGTAATAGGCATCGAAAAAACGGAATATAAATGGAGTTTAAGAAATGTTTTTGCTTATTTATAAGGGTTGCTATATCAACGTTTTAATAATAGACATTTATAAACAAGTCATAATGTAGGCCTGTATTTTAATTGTCACAGTCTTGCTGCATGAATTGTATTAGCAGCAATCTGCCAATGCTATTTTAAGGATATTACAAAGAATATAAAACTTTACATTAAAGCACAACGAGGCAGAGTTATCTTCATTCTTTTTTGGAAAAGCCGCTTTTGTACTTAAAGGGACACTCCAGGCACCAAAACAACATCTAAATAAAATCAGTGACTCCCCATTCACTAAACTGCCTTGCAAAAAGGAAAGTTTTTTCTAAGCCAGTTTAGTGAATAGGGAGTCGCTGATTGCCTGAGAGCATCAGCTGACCACTCTCAGCAAATCAGTGGCACCCCTGCTCGGCGGCACTCTGCTCTTCCTGAATCTGAAAATTCAAAAGCAGGAAGCCTCCTTGGGAGGAGTGGAGACCAGCGCTGGAGGTAACTTTAGGGTTAAGCCCAAATAATCCAAGAATGGCTAAACCCCTTGAGGCAAGAGTGCCTCCAGGGGCCTCCTGGTACCATAACAACTTAATTTGGATGAAGGGGTTTTGGTGCCTGTGTTTTTTTTTTTTACTTTCCTTTTTTTAAGGAAAGGGTAACCCTTTCCCCACTAGTGAACATTGTTAATACATAGTTACATAGCTGAAAAGAGACTTGTGTCCATCAAGTTCAGCCTTCCTCACATATGTTTTTGCTGTTGAGCCAAAAAAGGCAAAAAAGAAAAACAGTCTGAAGTGCTTCCAATTTTGCAACAAACTAGGAAAAAAATTCCTTCTTGATCCCAAAATAGCAGTCAGATGTCTCATTGGATCAAGCAGCGATTACTCCACTAATTAGAAATTATATCCCTGTATGTTATGTTTTTGCAAGTATTTATCCAATTGCAGTTTAAACATCTGTATGGACTCTGATAAAACCACCTCTTCAGGCAGAGAATTCCATATTCTTATTGCTCTTACTGTAAAAAAACATTTTCCTTAGACGAAATCTCCTTTCTTCCAGCCTAAATGTGTGACCTTGTGTCCTATGTATAGCCCTGTTAGATTTCCAGATAATGGTTTGTACTGGCCCCGAATATATTTGTATAATGTTATCATATCCCCTCCGAGGCGCCGTTTTTCCAAAATAAAGAGATTTAAACTTTTTAATCTTTCTTCGTAACTAAAATGCTCCATTCCTTTTATCAATTTTGTAGTTTTTCTCTGCACTTTTTCTAGTGCCATGATTTCTTTCTTTATAACAGGTGCCCAAAATTGCACAGCATATTCAAGGTGTGGTCTTACCAGTGATTTATAAAGAGGCAAAATTATATTTTCAGCCCAAGAATTTATGCCTCTATTTATACATGACAAAACCTGGCCTTAGCAACTGCAGATTGACATTGCATATTGCTGCCTAATTTGTGGTCTATAACAATTCCCAAATCCTTCTCATGTGTGGTTATCCCTAATTCACTACCAATTAGCGTGTAAGTTGCTTGTGCATTCTTGACCCCGAAGTGCATAACTTTGCATTTCTCTACATTAAATTTAATCTGCCATTTTTGTGCCCAGTCCACCAGTCTATCGAAATCCCTCTAAATACATGTTGCTTTAACCAAAGTTACAGTGTATTCTGGTACAACCTTAAAGCAAATTGTCTTGCAGAGGATTTTCAACTACCTATGACTGAACATCATAATTTTATAATGTAGTGAAGGTTTGCCTTCATTGCAGTAAAAAACGAAAAATAGCCATTCCTTTGTGACCCCCCCCCCCCCTCGTGCTACCCACAAAGTCTCATAATTCCCAGCCAGTTTAACAGTAGCGATTTTCAATAACTGAAAAAAAACATGCACTCTACAGCCTCAAGTCCCAGGACCATAAAAAAAAAAAAAAATCTCATGCATTGTGTACAGATGATGATAGTCAGTCACACATCAGACCTCCTGGATTTCATTCCCAAGCATAGCCAAACACCATCCCTCTCTGCCTTTAAGGTTTGCACTGCAGACAGTTGATAGGAAAGGAAACACACTCAGAACAACATCAGGTGATGCTTCAAATCAAACGCTTTTACAAAAAGTAGGATGCTAAGAGGAAAACTCACCATGATTAATGCTGCAGGCTGTAGCATCCCTTAGACGTTGTGATCCGAGTGTGACCTGCTGTGCAATCACAATCTATAAAATGTGTCTTATTACTGACAGAGGCCCACAGGGACTCATTCTCTGAAGAGTTAATTTTCTTCTGTACCCAACACAAAATTAAAAAGGCCCCAAGGAACCCACCGCCAGATTATCTATAGTTTACCTCAATACCTCCTGCAAATGCAGGTTATTACTGCTGCCATGAATACCTTCTAAACTGAAGGTTAAATGTGTTCCTGTGTTTTAAGTTATTAACCCTGTGTGGGCATAGTGAACCAGCGGTGTTAAGTAGGTCAATCATTTCAGAGACGGAAAAAAGTTATTTTTAAATGCAAAGAAATGGAATGTGATATTAAATTTACCTTTCCTCACATTGTACCAGTGTAAACCTGGAGTAATTCTTGGACAACATGCTCAAAAAGTTAGGTATTGCCCCAATAAATGTGGCCCTTAATGTATTTATCTCTAAAAATGCATCATATAAAACTGAGGTGCTTAAAAGGGACACTATAGGCACCCAGATTACTTCATCTCATTGAAGTGGCTTGAGTGCAGTGTTCCTGTCACCTTAACCCTGCAGCTGTTTTGTATGAGGATGGGCAGCATCTTCAAATCCCCCAGAGAAAGGCATTTAATAAATGCTTTCTTATGGGGAAGGCCTAATGCTCTTGCAACGCTCTTTGTGCATGCGCATTAGGTTCCTCTGAGGGTTTAACTCCTCCTCTAGTGGCTGTCTACCAGACTAGATGGACTTCTGGAATCGAAGTGGACCTTTGGTCCGTTATCTGACGCTGGACGTCCTCACGCTCTGCATGAGGATGTCAGGCATCAGATTTTTCCCCATAGAAAAGCATTGAATTATCCCTCAGCACTTGGTCAGACTCTGCTCATGCTCCTACCCTGCCGACGTCAGTCGACGGAGGACACCTACTGCGCATGCGAGGCAAAGGCCGCGCTTTCATTAGGATTTCCCCATAGAAAATCAGCAGAAAGCTGTTATTTTTGTGTAGAAAACAGCAAGATCTATTACACTTACCTGGCCGTATGTCATTAACTACACCCCATCCTCCTCCTCCTTCTAAGCTTCATGTAATTTCAAAGCTTTCTCCTATTACTTGGGTTCATGTCTTATCCTAAATTTCCCTTGGAGATTATTTTCAGCTTTAAAAACATGATTTTTTTTTTTTAAACACCTGTTAAAAGTATTTTCTTGTATATACAAGCACATTGTTATGCTTTACTTTCCCTTTCATTCCAAAAAAAAAAAAAAACGAATAATGATTTAGAGAATTTAAAGAGGCACTGCCACATTGTCTGAAAGTGACAGCCTTCAATCCTACACCCTAATAAAAGATATTGAAGTATTTAGTGGGTTGGGGAGTGCAGTGAAGGCACCTATAAAACATGCTTATGTACACAGCACTCCTATAGTGTTGTAGTGAAACAGAGAACCTTTTCAGTGTCAGCGTCAAAAATCAGAATTTTTAATTTTGCCTGTGTTGGGAAGATGCAGAGAAAATACCAAGTGATTCAAAAACATAGTGTGCATGTTAGGTAGCATCAGCCCAGGATCCTATACAAGCCGAACCCTAAGCCAGGGATAGGCAACCTTCAGCACTCCAGATGTTGTGGACTACATACCCCATAAGGCTCTTCCACCCATAATGTTGCTAAAGCATCATGGGAGGTGTAGTCCAAAACATCTGGAGTGTCGAAGGTTGCCTATGCCTGCCCTAAGCCAAACTAGATCACTAACCCTAACTGTAAAATATACACAGCAGCCTGAGTATCCATCTAGTGTATCCCCTCTATACAGCACCAATGCACCGCTTTCAGGTCTGGACTGGGATAAAAAACCTGTTTGGGTACTTAAAGGTAGAGCAGCCCAATAAGAGAGGGGGAGTCAAATAGGGTGTGTTATGCGGGCGCTCCAAGCACAAGCATGCCATTCAAAATTAATATGTTAGTTTGATGCCCTTTAACCGCATGAACTGTCTTACAGGCGGGGGGAGTCAGAGCCCAGCTGGTCTAGTGGGCTGGGTATATTGTCTACACCTCTGCCGGCTTGAGTCCATGAAATATAAATGTAGGGAATTACGAGATACATTTACGTGTTTGAAAAAGTCCAGTAGAACATTATTACAGCATCCTAATGGGCAGATGGCATTAAAACATGGGAATTTATTGTATATGCAGAAATTGCAAGACTTATTTTGATTTTTTTTATTGCATAATATATATATATATATATATATATATATATACACACACACTTGCAAGAAATAAAAGAAAAAAAAAAAGTACCCTACATCCCTCACTGTGCACGTGAATGTGGATTGCATAATGTATACATTGATATTCATCTCTAGGCATTCCACACCTTTCCTTCCAGCATATCTTGACACGCCAGTTTGGACAGATTTAAATACAGGTACTAAGATGGATGCAGTCAGTGATTTTAAAACCTGTTTTCATTATAATTAGAGTTAGTGTATGGTCTAGGAGTGAAGTTGCTGTATTGTACCTCTCCAAATTCAATCTGTACGCCCAAACAGCTATTCATCTACAGCAGGAGTTCTCAACCCAGTCCTCAGGACCCCCTACCAGTCCAGGATTTGGGGATTACCTGGGTGTGTCTAAGGTGTTTAGAAAAAGAAAAAATAAACACCTTAGACTCTAAGGTGTTTTTTTTTTCCTTTTTCTAAACACCTTAGACACACCCAGGTAATCCGTAAACCCTGGACTGGTAGGGGGTCCTTGAGGACAAGGTTGAGAACCCCTGATCTACAGGAACAGCTGCCATGAAACAGTTCCATGGTGACAGAGTATAAAATTGAATTGCTTCGGTCTGTTAGCAATAATCTCTCTTGTTGATTTGTTGAAAGCATTTTATTTTTACCCATATGCTTAGTTGTAGTAGTAGGACTGCAATAAACAAATTCCTTTAGCTTATGCCTTTGACAGAGGTAAAACAAATAAAATAAGATAATGGCCTCTACTGAGCAGGAAGTATATACAAAGCTTAAAAACCCCTTCTGTCACTTACCTGGGTCCATGTCCCTCAGCGCTGGCTCAGGTCCGCCTTCTCTCCTAATCCACCAATATCAGCCAGCGGGGGAGGCCTGATGAGCATGTGCATTAGGATTTCCCCAAAGGAAAGCATTATTCAGTACTTTAGAATGCAGGCCCCTAGACAAAGTCTTAGTACTGCAATGTATACAAAACCTTCAATGTTTTACATTGCAGGACTAAGGGGGGCACTGCACCCAGACCATTTCAATGAGCTGAAATGTTCTGGGTGTCTATAGTGTCTATAATGTAAGAAGGGCAGGAACGATAGCACTGAAATGTTTAACTCTGACCCAGTGGGGATATACCCTCCAGAAAGGATGTGTGTCAGGCTTGGCCATGTTGTAGTGCTTGTATATGCGTAGAAAGGCTTTGGGTTTGTTTAAAGTTATCCATGTTTAGCCTTCATTGAGGACAATAGAACAAAACAGATTCAGATGAACAGGACTCAACATCAGGACCATTCCAACTAATTTGTGACTAATGCTTTGTATTCAATCACATACACATTTTGTGTGAGAACCCATAAGGCATACACTGTTGCATAACAAAATTAGGAAACAAAGCTCTTCATCAGCAAACATTTTAGTGAGCTAAGAGGGTTATTAACTCAAGAGAATTGTCAGGAATGTAAAGTGAATTTCAAATTTAATTTTAAAGGCAAAATTGGTTAAATATTTATCCTGAATGTTTTGGTCTACATTTTGAAGTTTACTTTGATTTACGGACAATTTTCAATTTTGTAAATACCCTTGACAGATTCTCAAAAGGCTGGGATTCATTTTTTAATGGTTTGTTTATCATGCATTTAAGTTCATGTGGCTTGATCATTTATTTTTCCTCTAAGTTCAGAGTTGTGGATGGAGCAAAGAAAGTCTCTGCTTTTACTTTACAAAAAATGGGAAGTGAAAACAGATAATGGCTTTAGCTTATAAAAACTCTCTTAACGGAAGTGCCAATCAAGAACTGATTCCATTTGCACCACAAGTGTTACAAACATTTCACACTAAATCTCATTAATCACAAAGGGAGCAACATACATGCCAGGTTAACTGACATCCACAGTGACCAGCCCAACTCAGGCACTGTGTTTTTTAAGGAAAGTGGGACACCAGCAGAGGCATAACTAGGAAGCCCTAGGCCCCAATACGAAAATTGCTTGTGACCCCCCCCCATGTGTCTCATCCCCCCCCCCCCAGTCCCTCCATTTGTCTCATTCTACCCCCAGCCCCTCCATGTGTTTCATTCCCCCTCCCCAAGACCCTCCATGGCACTCATTCTCCCTCCCAAATGTCTCGATGTGTCTCATTTCACCCTTCACCCAGTCTATACATGTATATCATCCCTGCAGCCCCTCTATTTGTCTGATTTGCTGCTATGTGTCTCATTCTATCTAGTCACTCCTTGTGTCTCATCCCCCCACCCCAGCTCCTCCATGTGTCTCATCCCCCAGAATCTCTACATGTATCTCTCCCCCTCTCCTCGCGATCCGCTCATACACACTACATTCAGTGACCAACAGGAGGGGAGCGCTGTGCAGTACACTCCCCTCCTGCCAATCACCCAGCAACCACAACTGCATCGTGGTAGGTATGCCACTGGACACCAGAGACTAAAAGCATAATCAGGACTGTTTCTCTAAATGCAGGATAGTCAGGCGTATGTTTTTAAAGGGCACATCAGGGATCAGGGGATTAAGTACCACACAGAGAAGTGTGAGGAGCTTATTTTCCCAAATTCAATCTAGGAATCAATTCTTAATTTATTGCTGAGCTATTCCTTCCACAATTGGGAAATTACCTGCATATTTTTTTTCTAATTTAGTTTTTTTGGGGAAATTATAATTAGCATATGTAAACAATAATACCCATCCAGCAAAAGTGTCATTTGTTTAAAGGGACACTCCACTGCCCCACCCCTCCCATAAAATTGATTTTAAAAAAATACAAAAATCACAATTTAATAAACTCTGTAAAACAGGCATTCATCTACTTACATTTTTTTCACAATTTTAGGTTTAAAAATAGCTTGAAAAAAAGCTCCAGATCTCTTGTCTGCAGCCTTTGCAAGCCCTCCCCTTCCAACCCTGCCCAGACTTTCTTTGACTGTCCAATGACAGGCTTGCCAATGCAGCTCAATGAGAAGTCTTTACAAAGCAGGTGTTCTGAGCATTTGCTGCCTCTTAAATTTAGCTTCACTGAGCTAAACAACCAGGAAGTAACTGGATCGGGTATCTGATTGACAGCCAGGTGGTTGTAAGAAAGTTACTTTATAAAACGCTGAACTTTTTATTAAACAAAAAACAAAACACACTCTTCTAAGGCTGAAGTGCTTCAGGTAGATGGAGTCTCCTAATTCACTTTTCATAATACCCACTCTAAATCAAGAGAATTCCATATGGCCTTTTTGTGGCAAAGCATTCTTTGTTTTTTATTTCCAAGCAGCTGGAGGGAACTGCCATAGATTGCTTAACATTGTGTATGGTAAAACATTATTTTTATTTTTTTTACCAGTTTATTTGTTCTCCACGTGACTCAGATAGCATAAGGCAAAAAAAATATAAAAAAGATACATTGAAGCTTTCTGATTCACTTGTATACAATAAAATGATAGAAAACATGTACGGGCATCACATCAATTTGTCATGGTCTACTTAGAACCTGCTGCATAATCATACAATGCATTGGAGCCCTCCTTGTATAAATTAGCAATATGTTAGAGGAGTGAATAAACTGTCAACATATTTTTATTATTATTATTTTATTATTTATATAGCACAATCAGATTCCGTAGTGCTGTACAATATGTTTACACTGCCTGTTTTACCCATTAATTACCATATAACATTATTATTATGATTATTATTGGCATTTATATAGCACCAACATATGTTGCAGCGCTGTACACTGTGTTATGATTGAAAGGAATGCTCTGCCCCCTCATTAAGCCGTTCAAGTCCCTCAGACGGACTACAATGCTAGACAGACAGAATGTTGCAGCAAATACCAGGGTTCTGCTTCTCGGTTACCAACACCTGCTGACAACAGGAACTGCCTGAGAACTCTCAGCCAATCCCTAGGTTTTACAGTGCGATATTTAATGTGCATGTATGTAATTAATGACTGTTGATGGCTGTGCACTGCACAATGCAACTACAAATGACATCATCAACCGTGTCTTATTCTTCAATTGTGTTACAATAACTGAGATTATCAGCCTGCCCAGGACACAGCAATATTCTCTTTCAATGTCACTCCCCCCCCTCCCCTCCTCCTTCTGCACAATCTCCCCAAACACCCCTCCTTCCCTACGGTTGGACAGACATCTCCTCCCCTCTCCCAGCATCACCTAGGAAGAGAAGGCAGAGAGGAGAGATGAGAGAATAAACACAGTCACATCATCCAGCAGACACTGTCATCCTCTGTAAAAGAGAAAGGGAGGGGTGCCTCTGTGGGCATGGGGATCCACCATTAACCATGCCCTCCTCCCTCAGCTCACCCCCTTTCACACAGGTGGGCACGAGTGTACAAGGACAATCGCTTTGACTCACCAGCTTGGGCTTGTTTTTGCTTTCGTCGGGCTCGGTGGCTTTTCGCTTTGAATTCCTGCTGCTGGGGAGTTCGGGGTTCTTCCCTGGGGTATCGTCCTCCCATCCTGCAGATGCTCCTGCTTGCTGTTGATTCTCCATATTTTTACACAAATCACCCAAGAATAATCCACGTTTCCCAGTACTTAATCTTCCTAGGGGGGTTGTTGCAGCGAAGAGATAGACCAATTATCCCTTTAACAAGAATTGGAGACAGAGGTTTGTCCCCTCCCTTACGTACACTGTCCCTACGCGGGCTTCTTAAAAATTTCTGTGTGACACAATGTCATTTGTACACAGTCACACCACTCTGTCCTTTACACGGCTTGTCAGACTGTTTACCGAATTCCTCTGATACCTCAATCCCTGTGTGTCTGTATGAGTCTTTTTCTTTTTTTTTTTTTTCCTCCTTCTTTTTTTTGCTAGTCTCCCTTTAAGGCAGCCACAGAAAGGAGTTTTCACTCTACACCCTCCCTAACCAGGAAATGAAGCTCTAGACTTAGACAATCAAGGGCCTATCAAATACTAACATGTATACAGGGTTACAGTCGAATATGCAACACACTGCTTTTTTGCATATCCTGTCTCATGGCTGAACTATTTGATTATTTAAGATATAAATAATGTCTTTTAAACTGCAGCTGTGTGCGTACACTTGGGAAAAGCATGCCTCTCTTCTTTCCCAAGGATACTTTTTTTTTTTTCTTTGAGTCATTTAGCTTTAAAAGGAACATTAACACATTTTCAGAATAACATGCAGCTGGTTTTTACAATGTTCTAATTTGCAGTCTGCATGGCGAAAAAAAAAATCACTCTTAATTCTGTAACAAATGCAACATGTTGTTGTGAAACATAATATAAAACTTTTTTTATATAGTACAACAATTTGTAAAACAATTTAAATAATATTTGTTCCGATCTTCCTATTTAACACGAGACCAGAAAACCAAACATTTTAACAGTGGATTCTGTACTTGACAAAATTAAAGTGTTTTTTTTTTTTTTTTTTTATTGCACACTTAATATATTTCAATTAAAATTGAGTTTAAAATGTCAAGTATTGTTTGAGTGAAATTGAAAGGATACTTTATGCTTAGGGATTTGGCGGTGTAAGTCTGTATTATTTTTAACATTTTTCTTTGCATGATCCCAACACCAATTTACTTGTAGACAGCTACTGAGTCAGGAGTTATGCATTTTCAAAGCACAATTTACACCTGCTTAATTTGTGTCCCGAGAACCAAAATTCAAGAAGTTTCCCACCCCACCAATGACATAGTTCACAGGATGTGTGGTTATTTGCAGTCATTTGAGATCCAGCTATAGAAACATAGAAACAGAATGTGACGGCAGATAAGAACCATTCGGCCCATCTAGTCTGCCCAATTTTCTAAATACTTCCATTAGTCCCTGGCCTTATCTTATACCTAGGATAGCCATATGCCTATCCCACACATGCTTAAACTCCTTTACTGTATTAACCTCTACCACTTCAGCTGGAAGGCTATTCTATGCATCCACTACCTTCTCTGTAATGCATCTGATTAATTAGTTTAAAGGGACACTTTAGCTTGTTGAAATGCTTTATGTGTTATTAGATATACTCTTAATGAGGAAAAAATGCATAGCTAAATGTATGCATGTTTTCATGGGGATACATCGACTAAACAGTGATTTTTTTAATTTATTTTTTTAATAGATTTTTTTTAATTGTATTTGGGCAGTAGGGTCCATTTAATGCATTAGATAGCAGGACAGCACATATTTCATTATTCTATGGTCATCTGTAACATTGTATCTATAGGGACAGGAAGTGGGTCTTCTACATTGTTTTAGTTTTTCTCAATAGACACCAATAGTTTCACCCTGGTCATATTTCCCTAGACAGCTGCAAATTCCCCATGACTAGAACAACGATTTCAAACTGTGCAGTCCAGATGTTGATGGCCTACAACTCCCAGAAATCTTTGAATGCCCTAGATGATCAGAGAACCATGGGTGTTGTAGTTTGGTAAGACAGGGGTGGGACAGTGTTTGAGAAGCCTGCTTTAGATGGGACATGGCTAATTCTGCCTGGAATTCACATACTGCCAAATGAGGTCAACTGGTCACGGGGTGGGGGTCATATGCGATATCTTCTGTGATGATTTGATTTCCTCTGGCAGACTATGAATTTTACTCGCCAGGGAGAACTTTTCATGCAACTTCTCACATCCGAAATTCCATAAGCAGCAAAATAGGGGACCATGCTCTCCTAAACCTCATAGAAGTGTTATGCCAACTGCTGCACCCCAATATCAGTGGGTTCCCTATAAGGTTTTCTGCTCTAAATGATTTTCAAGCCTCCAGTGATTCTTTTGTTTAACAGCCACTGCTCCTCTCGATTACAAGCTTGTTCAAGCAGAGATGACTCTTGTTTCCTGTTAACGTTTGAATTAGTTTGCCACTTATTTGCCGTTAAATCCTCACGTTAACATTGTACAGCGCTGCTAAATATGTTGGTGCTGTATAAATTCCAATAATATTAAAAGATTATTTTAGCCAAGCCAAACGTGTACCCAAAGTGCCCGATTTTCGAATGTGTCTCCACATGGAAGCAGTTAACCTGATAACCAAAACAAAAAGTGCTGTGCTGAATATTACAAATAGTGGGACAAACATTTACAAATCATACACAGTCATTAAAAATTTAGATGTACCTGAAATAACAAAAAAAAACACTCTACATCCTTATTTATAACATTATAGATCCCTTTTAAACCTGTGAAAATAAGCTTATTTTTACCAGAGCCTATTATTAATATTATTCCCATTTACATAGCGCCGCTGCACCAACCTATTCCACAGCATTTTACAATGCTAAAATAGGCATTTTGTGACACAGATTGTAGCTGCAAAATGCAATGACGGGTCTTCTCCCCAGTCTGCCCATGTTTTTGTGATTTTATATGGCGCTTTACAGACATTTTAATATCACGCCACAAAACAAGGGAGTCTGTGTGCTTGTGCATAATTACTTCATATCGAATGCACCTTATTAAAACATTCCACATAATACAATTAATCAGATCTAGTGGCAACTTCACAAAGCTATTCTTCTCAAACTTCTATACAGACGCTGTGGGTTATTTTTTTGTTTTTTTTTAAACTGATCTGTGATTCAGACAGCTCCACCCTCATCGCATCCTCCCTTTTAGGTTTGTGGTTACTACCTAGTCATGCTTTTACCATAGTCTGATTAAAAAAAGAAAATAAAAATTGTCACTATGAATACTATTAATATTATTTTGACTTCAAGCTTGCTAGAGCAGGGCCCCAGTTATGCTTAAATGTGTTTAGCAAGGTCACCGATATTTAATTTTAACCCATTATACAGAGCTATGTAAATAAGAGACCATGACAGAGCGTTAAAGTGTAAAAGCAATTAAAATTAAGAATAAACTCAAATATAATGTTCCTGTGGAACTTGTGCAGTTTGTGCATTAAGCCCTCACCAAATCATGAGAGGTGCCTAAAAGGTAGATCTCAGATGTTTTAAAACTACAGATTCCTGATGCTTTGTCATTCTAGAGGCATGCAAAGCATCATGGAAGTTGTAGTTCTACAACATCTAGGGATCTACCTATTGAATACCCAGGTGCTACAGTGTTGCTGAGCGTATCCCTTATTTACTGGTTTACGAGCACAAGGCAAGCTTAAGAGCTGTAGTTTAATTGTCAGTTGAATTACAACTCCCATAACTCTAAGTCATAATATAATGTTTGGAGCAATTAATGTAGACTGGAGGAAAGCTAGAAAGGCTGGACTTATGAAGTAAAACAATATATTTAAAAATACATGTATACCCCACAATAATTATCTTGATGTATTGCACTTTAAGTGTGTCCTTAGAGTGTGATTTTATTGAACTTTTACTGTCCTCAGTTCTCTCAACATTCCAAGTCGCTGGAGTTAGACATATTATAATGAATGTTATTGATAGCCATCTGCAGACAGACAATAATCTAATTATTTGTCATCTGTGTAATTGAATAAATCATTTAGAACACATTTTCCTACTGAAGACGACTGTTATACATTGAATACATTACCAACAATCTAGAAAAGTGGTAATTGGGGACTGAAGGATTACATGGTCTGCCTGTTATTTCAACTGGTAGTTCATGTTTCAGAATGCTATATTGTGAGAATGGTGACGACATTTATGCTACTGTCCCCTGTCAGAGAGTCAGGCCCTAATCATGTACGTCCCAGGTTTGCCCATTTTTATGAGAAGCAGCTAACATAGAGGCCAACCTGGGGCTTTAACGTGTGCTAATTGTAAACAGCAAAGACCTCCCCTTAACCCCTGCATTATACTATTGTACACATTAACTCCTACACTACACTCTCATTAAAAATTAACCCTTACACTGCAGCTAATCGTTAACCCTTACATTACACTACACTCGTTTTAGGCCAAAAGCAAATTGCATACATTTCTCAAACTTGACTATTTTGAATTAAACTTTGAAATTGAAATATCCCTGGTTAATTCCTGACATTTCAAAGCTTAGTGAATAATCCTGACAGTGTTAGAGCCTAGCGATAAAAGGGTTTCACCTTTTTGGGTGGTGGGTAGTGATGTCGCGAACATAAAATTTTCGGTTCGCGAACGGCGAACGCGAACTTCCGCAAATGTTTGCGAACCGCCATAGACTTCAATAGGCAGGGGAATTTTAAAACCCACAGGGACTCTTTCTGCCCACAATAGTGATGGAAATGTTGTTTCAAGGGGACTAACACCTGGACTGTGGCATGCCGAAGGGGGATCCATGGCAAAACTCCCATGGAAAATTACATAGTTGATGCAGAGTCTGGTTTTAATCCATAAAGGGCATAAATCACCTAACATTCCTAAATTGTTTGGAATAACGTGCTTTAAAACATCAGGTATGATGTTGTATTGATCAGGTAGTGTAAGGGTTACGCCCACTTCACAGTGACAGACCAAACTCCCCGTTTAACGCACCGCAAACAACCGCAAACAGTCCATTTGCACAACCGCAAACTCCCCATTTGCACAAGGCTGGATACCAAGCTAGCCATGTCCCATTCCTTGTCCTCACTGATGTCAATGAAGGTCTCTTTCTCCACCCAGCCACGTACAACACCAAGGGTCCCCGAAAGGTGACAACAAGCCCCCTGGGATGCCTGCTGTGTTTGGTCTTCCACCTCCTCAAAGCCACCTTCCTCCTCTGACTCCTCTTCTTCAGACTATTCTTTCTTTGCATTGCCTTCTCTGCATTATTATAAGGTGTGTTAAGTAGTACTATTCCTATTAGTTTAATCCCTGTTATGTCCCCTATCAGGGGACGTGTATATGGCATCGATTTTAGGAACCGGGAGATGGAAAAAGATGCTTGGTCGGTCCTCCTACTTCAAATTTGGGGCACTGCGCGTGCAATCTAATGTGCCACCAGATAGGAGTGGTGTGTTAAGTAGTACTATTCTTATCAGTTTAATCCCTGTTACGTCCCCTATCAGGGGACGTGTATATAAGGCATTGATTTTAGGAACCGGGAGATGGAAAAAGATGCTTGGTCGGTCCTCCTACTTAAAATTTGGGGCACTGCGCGTGCAATCTAATGTGCCACCAGATAGGAGTGGTGTGTTAAGTAGTACTATTCTTATCAGTTTAATCCATGTTACATCCCCTATCAGGGGACGTGTATATGGCATCGATTTTAGGAACCGGGAGATGGAAAAAGATGCTTGGTTGGTCCTCCTTCTTCAAATTTGGGGCACTGCGCGTGCAATCTAATATGCCACCAGATAGGAGTGGTGTGTTAAGTAGTACTATTCTTATCAGTTTAATCCCAATGTCACGACTACTAGTGTGGTCCAGCACACAGAAACTATGTAAACATATACATAGGCAAGAAAAGGAAAATAAAAGGACAGAGCGTAAACCGGACCTTAGAATGGCCAGACTAATACGCTAGAGACAGAGAATGTTCAAAGGGAAAGACGAGGTCAAGGAAGCCAGAAAATACACAATACCATTTACACAAGCCAAGTTAGGGAAACCAGAATTCAAAATAACCAGGGAAAAGCCAAGATCAGGATACCAGGAAATCAGATTCACAATGATAAAGCACTCTCAGGAAACCAGGAACAGGAAACCACGACAGGGCAAGGTACTGGGGTGAGCTAGGGATTTAAATATCACGCGGCGGGCCGGCAGCCGCGACACCCTGTTACGTCCCCCTCATCAGGCTTTTTTTAGTCGAATGTATCACCCACTGTCAGTCCCTTCGGGATCCATCCCTCATTCATCTTAATAAAGGTGAGGTAATCTAGACTTTTTTGACCTAGGCGACTTCTCTTCTCAGTGACAATACCTGCTGTTGCACTGAAGGTCCTTTCTGACAGGACACTTGAAGCAGGGCAGGCCAGAAGTTCTATCGCAAATTGGGATAGCTTAGGCCACAGGTCAAGCCTGCACACCCAGTAGTCAAGGGGTTCATCGCTCCTCAGAGTGTCGATATCTGCAGATAAGGCGAGGTAGTCGGTCGAGTTGTTCTTTGAGGTTGGACCCAGAAGGGCTGTGGCGATGTGTAGGACTTAAAAAGCTTCATCAAAAACACGTCTGTAAAGCGTCCTGTCCTTGCCGGCATGGTCGTGGGAGGAGGATTACTTTCACCTCTTCCCCTGTTAGATTCCCGTTGTGCTGTGACATCACCCTTATACGCTGTGTACAGCATAATTTTTAATTGATTTTGGAACTGCTGCATCCTTTCCGACTTGCCGTAATTCGGTAACATTTCAAGCACTTTCTGCTTATACCGGGGGTCTAGTAGCGTGGACACCCAGTACAGGTCGTTCTCCTTCAGCCTTTTTATACGAGGGTCCCTCAACAGGCACGACAGCATGAAAGACCCCATTTGCACAAGTTTGGATGCCGAGCTACTCATGTCCTGTTCCTCGTCCTCAGTGATCTCACTGAAGGTATGTTCTTCACCCCAACCACGTTCAACACCACCGGTACCAGATAGGCGACAACGAGCACCCTGGGATGCCTGTTGTGGTTGGTCTTCCTCCTCCTCCTCAAAGCCACATTCCTCCTCTGACTCCCCTTCCTCACAATCCTCTTCCAGCGTTGCCGTAGGTCCAGCAAGCGATGCTGATAAGGCTGTTTCTGGTGGTGATGGTGACCACAACTCTTCCTCTTCACGCTCATCTACGGTCTGATCCAGCACTCTTCGCAGGGCACGCTCCAGGAAGAAAACAAATGGTATGATGACACTGATGGTGCCTTCGGTGCGACTGACTAGGTTTGTCACCTCATTAGCGTCCAGTAACGTGGCAAAAAAAATCCCAGCTCCGCAGAGGCTGTCCTAGCACTCCGGTCATACAAATAGTCGTTAATGGCTTTTTCTTGTTGGAGCAGGCGGTCGAACATTAGGAGTGTTGAATTCCAATGTGTCGGGCTGTCCCAAATCAAGCGCCTCACTGGCATTTTTTTTGCCGCTAGATATCGTAAAAGTGCGCCATGGCCGTGTAGGAACGCCTGAAATGGCCACACACCTTCCTGGCCTGCTTAAGGACATTCTGTAACCTGGGTACTTATGCACAAAGCGTTGTACGATCAAATTACACACATATGTCATGAACGGCACATGTGTCAACTTGCCCAAATGCAATGCCGCCAACAAATTTCTTCCGTTGTCACAAACCACTTTGCCGATCTCCAGTTGGTGCGGAGTCAGCCACTGTTCCACCTGTGCGTTCAGGGCGGACAGGAGTGCTGGTCCGGTGTGACTCTCAGCTTTCGGGCAAGTCAACCCCAAGACGGCGTGACACTGCCGTATCCGGGATGTGGAATAGTACCTGGGGAGCTGGGGGGGTGCCGTTGATGTGGAGCAAGACGCAGCAGCAGAAGAGGACTCAGCCAAGGAGGTTATGGAAGAGGATGGAGTAGGAGGAGTAGAGGAGGTGTCAGCATGCCTGCCTGCAAGTCGTGGCGGTGTCACCAACTCCTCTGCAGAGCCACGCATTCCATGCTTGGCAGCCGTCAGCAGGTTTACCCAATGCACAGTGTAGGTGATATACCTGCCCTGACCATGCTTTGCAGACCAGGTATCAGTGGTCAGATGGACCCTTGCCCCAACACTGTGTGCCAGACATGCCATTACTTCCTTTTGCACAATCGAGTACAGGTTGGGGATTGCCTTTTGTGCAAAGAAATTTCTGCTGGGTACCTTCCACTGCGGTGTCCCAATAGCTACAAATTTTTTGAACGCCTCAGACTCCACCAGCTTGTATGGTAAAAGCTGGCGGGCTAAGAGTTCAGTCAAGCCAGCTGTCAGATGCCAGGCAAGGGGGTGACTTTGTGACATTGGCTTCTTATGCTAAAACGGCACTTCGGCGTATAGAATACACAAGCAACGTATACCCTTAATGGAAGTGAATTAGGGATAACAACACACGAAAAGGACTTGGGAATTGTTATAGACAACAAACTATGCAACAATGTGCAATGTCAATCAGCAGTGGCCAAGGCCAGTAAGGTATTGTCATGCATGAAAAAGGGCATTCATTCTCGGGACGAGAATATCATTTTGCCTCTCTATAAATCACTGGTAAGACCACATATTGAATATGCTGTGCAATTTTGGGCACCTGTTCTAAAGAAGGATATCATGGCACTAGAAAAAGTGCAGAGGCGGGCTACAAAATTAATAAAAGGAATGGAACATATCAGCTATGAAGAAAGGCTAACAAATTTAAACCTATTTAGTTTAGAAAAACGTCGCCTGAGAGGGGATATGATAACATTATACAAATATATTCGGGGCCAATACAAACCATTGTGTGGAAATCTATTCACAAACCGGACTTTACATAGGACACGAGGCCATGCGTTTAGACTGGAAGAAAGAAGATTTCGTCTAAGGCAAAGGAAAGGTTTTTTTACTGTAAGAACAATCAGGATGTGGAATTCTCTGCCTGAAGAAGTGGTTTTATCAGAGTCCATACAGATGTTCAAACAGCTACTAGATGCATACTTGCAAAGACAGAATATTCAAGGATATAATCTTTCAATGTAGGGTAATAACTGCTTGATTCAAGGATAAATCTGACTGCCATTCTGGGGTCAAGAAGGAATTTTTTGTCCTAGCTTGTTGCAAAATTGTGCTTCAAACTGGGTTTTTTTTTTTTGGTTTTTTTTTTCCTTTTGGATCAACAGCAAAAAACAGGTGTGAGGAAGGCTGAACTTGATGGACGCAAGTCTCTTTTCAGCTATCTAACTATGTAACTATGTAACTATGTAACTATGTCCTTGACAGACACCTGACTGTGGGCAGATGAGCAGGAACTGCTCAAGGCGAGAGACGGAGGGGCGGATGGTTGAGAGGGGGCAAGGAGGACAGCAGTGGTTAACGTGGCTGAAGATGCTGGACCAGGAGCAGGATGGCGGCTTTGAGTTTGTGTGCTGCTTGTACTCATGTGTTGATCCCATAGGCGTTTGTGATGTGCGAACATGTGCCTTCGCAAAGCAGTTGTACCTAGGTGGGTGTTGGACTTCCCACAACTCAGTTTATTTTGGCACAGGTTGCAAATGGCATCGCGGTTGTCAGAGGCAGACACACAAAAAAAATGGCACACTGCTGAGCTCTGCAATGACGGCATTCTGGTGGTGGCAATAGCATGCGTTGATTGGCGTGCTGTCTGGCTGACCCCGGGTGCCGATGCATGCTGTCTGACTGTGCCACTAGCTCCTTGTGATGACCTCCCCCTGCTTCCAACTCGTCTCCTCATCCTCCTCTCTGTCTCCCTGTCTGTACTTTCCCCCTGTTCTTCTTCTCTTCTAGCGGGCACCCACGTGACATCCACGGACACATCGTCATCATCAACCGCTTCACTTGTATCTGACAACTCACAACATCATCATCATCACACCGTACGTCCATGTGTGTAATGCTGCCTGACTGAGACATATCCCTGTTATCTACATCCTCTGGCAATAATGCTTGCGCATCACTCATTCCTTCCAACTGATGTGTAAATAACTCCTCTGACATACCAAGTGAAGCGGCTGTGGTGCTAGTGTTGGTGGTGGCTGCAGGCGGGCGAGTGGTAACTTGAGAGGTGCCCGAAGCTAAGTTGGAGTAGGATGGTGCATCAAGGTTCCGAGCGGAAGCTGTAGAAGATTGGGTGTCCTGTGTTAGCAAGTCAACTATGTCCTCAGAACTTTTCGAGTTCAGGGTACGTGGCCTCTGAACACTGGGCATTATTCTAGGGCCATAGGGAATCACAGCACCACGACCACGACGGCCCCCGCGGGTGGCCTGCCTCTGCCTGTCATTTTTTTTTCGATCAGTGGTACTATGCGTGAAAGCTACTGTGACAACAGATATGAGTGGCACTGTGCAGTGGCAGAAGTTGGCAGAGTAGACGCTGTAGGCCTGAAACACACGCTTGCAGACAACTAACTGCTATTCAATCTATTACAGTCAAAATTGTATTTTTTTTTTTAATGTACACTACTGTTACACCAGATATGAGTTGCACTGGTGTGAAACTGTGCCCTGGCAGGCCCTGAAATGCACAAGCGTGAAGGAAACTGACTGTTATTATATTACAGTCAAAAACTTTTTTTTTTTTTTTTAAATGCAAGCTATTGGGACACCAGTGAGTGAGTGGTGGCACTGGGTAGGCCCTGAAACGCACACTCGTGAAGGAAACTGACTGCTATTATATTACAGTCAAAAAAGTTTTGTTTTTTTTAAATGCAAGCTATTGGGACACCAGATATGAGTGAGTGGTGGCACTGGGCAGGCCCTGAAACACACACTCGTGAAGGAAACTGACTGCTATTATATTACAGTCCAAAAAGTTTTTTTTTTTAAATGCAAGCTATTGGGACACCAGTGAGTGAGTGGTGGCACTGGGCAAGTGGGCACAGTATACGCTGTGAGTCTGACACACACGCTGGCCGACAACTAACTGCTAGTCAATCTATTACAGTCAAAATTGTATGTTTTTTTTAAATGTTCACTACTGTTACACCAGATATGAGTTGCACTGGTGTGAAACTGTGCCCTGGCAGGCCCTGAAACGCACAAGCGTGAAGGAAACTGACTGCTATTATATTACAGTCAAAAAAGTTTTTTGTTTTTTTTAAATGCAAGCTATTGGGACACCAGTAAATGAGTGGTGGCACTGGGTAGGCCCTGAAACGCACACTCGTGAAGGAAACTGACTGCTATTATATTACAGTCAAAAAAGTTTTTTTTTTTTTTAAATGCAAGCTATTGTGTCACCAGTGAGTGAGTGGTGGCACTGGGCAGGCCCTGAAATGCACACGCGTGAAGAAACTGACTGCTATTAAATTACAGTCAAAAAAGTTTTGTTTTTGTTAAATGCAAGCTATTGTGACACCAGTGAGTGAGTGGTGGCACTGGGCAGGCCCTGAAACGCACACTTGTGAAGGAAACTGACTGCTATTATATTACAGTCCAAAACGTTTTTTTTTGTTAAATGCAAGCTATTGTGACACCAGATATGAGTGGTGGCACTGGGCAAGTGGGCACAGTATACGCTGTGAGCCTGACACAAATGCTGGCATACAACTAACTGCTATAAAATCTATTACAGTCAAAACATTTTTTTTTTCAAATGTACACTACAGTTACACCAGATATGCGTTGCACTGGTGTGACACTGTGCCCTGGCAGACCCTGAAACGCACACACGTGAAGGAAACTGACTGCTATTATATTACAGTCAAAAAAGTTGTTGTTGTTTTTTTTTTTTAAATGCAAGCTATTGTGACACCAATGAGTGAGTGGTGGCACTGGGTAGGCCCTGAAACGCACACTAGTGAAGGAAACTGACTGCTATTATATTACAGTCAAAAAAGTTGTTGTTGTTTTTTTTTTTAAATGCAAGCTATTGTGTCACCAGTGAGTGAGTGGTAGCACTGGGCAAGTGGGCACAGTATACGCTGTGAGCCTGAAACACACGCTTGCAGACAACTAACTGCTATTCAATCTATTACAGTCAAAATTGTATTTTTTTTTTAAATATACACTACTGTTACACCAGATATGAGTTGGACTGGTGTGACACTGTGCCCTGGCAGGCCCTGAAACGCACACTTGTGAAGGAAACTGACTGCTATTATATTACAGTCAAAAAAGTTTTTTTTTTTTTTTTAAATGCAAGCTATTGGGACACCAGTGAGTGAGTGGTGGCACTGGGCAGGCCCTGAAACACACACTCGTGAAGGAAACTGACTGCTATTATATTACAGTCCAAAAAGTTTTTTTTGTTAAATGCAAGCTATTGTGACACCAGATATGAGTGGTGGCACTGGGCAAGTGGGCACAGTATAAGCTGTGAGCCTGACACACACGCTGGCAGACAACTAACTGCTATTCAATCTTTTACAGTCAAAATTGTATTTTTTTTTATTATATTACAGTTACAGCTATTATATTACAGTCAAAAAAGTTTTGTTTATTTTAAATGCAAGCTATTTTGACACCAGTGAGTGAGTGGTGGCACTGGGCAGGCCCTGGAACGCACACTAGTGAAGGAAACTGACTGCTATTATATTACAGTCAAAAAAGTTTTGTTTTTTTTAAATGCAAGCTATTTTGACACCAGTGAGTGAGTGGTGGCACTGGGCGAGTGGGCACAGTATATGCTGTGAGCCTGACACACAGTCTGGCAGGCAGGCAACTGCAATTACATTACACACACAAAAAAAAAAGCAGACTGATGTTCTAGCCCTAAAAAAGGGCTTTTTGGGGTGCTGTCCTTACAGCAGAGATCAGATGAATCCTTAAGGACTGTAGTGGACACTGAATACACTAGCCTAGCTATCAATTTCCCTATTAAATCAGCAGCAGCTACACTGTCCCTCCTCTCACTAAGAATGCAGCTTCACAATGAAGGTAAAATTGATGCTGTCCAGGTGGTGAGAGGTTCTGGGAGGGAGGGTCTGCTGCTGATTGACTGGAATGTGTCTGCTGACTGTGAGGTACAGGGTCAAAGTTTACTCAATGATGACGAATAGGGGGCGGACCGAACAGCGCATATGTTCGCCATCTGTGGCGAACGCGAACAAGCTATGTTCGCCAGGAACTATTCGCCAGCGAACCGTTCAGGACATCACTAGTGGTGGGCTCTGATGTCGCACTCCTTATCCCCCCCTGGAAAGCAGTTGTATGCTCACTTTCACTGCATTCACTTTCCATGTTTATTGCTGTGAACAGCAAATACTTTCCTAATCCTTTTAAAAAGGAACTGTCGCTGCCCGAGAAGTGAAAAAAGTAAAAAAGTAAAAAGTACTGCTGCCCCACAGTGCCTTGGGTACAAGCCATGGAAAATGCCATACGTCCACATGCGTAGTTGGCATATTCTCTGGCTGTGCCAATATAATGTAAATACAGTACAAAATCAGATTGTTTCTAGCAGCCAAGGGCATCTGCAGCATAGGGCAACAGAGGGCAAAAGTCCTCACCTTCAATGTTATTTTATTTCTCCCCTCTGGACATTTTCTTCAGACACCCCTGCTGGCAGTATTTGAAAAGAGAAACACTGAAGATAAACTTGACAAATAGCTGGAAATTAAGTAAAATAAAAATGGGCAAGTATACATGAGTTCTGCGTGAGTTAATGTGCAAAGCAGAACAACATTTAAAAAACATAAGATACAAACAAAAAAAGCACCCAAAATACAGCTTCAACATCATAAATGTAGGGGAGGAGACACCTAGAATTATGGCACAATATGAGGAAAAAGATGTAAACAACAACATCCGTGAGTCAGGTCTTATGATGTTTGAATCTATGCAACATGCTGACCCAGCTGGAGATTTCAAACTATTAAACAGTCACATGATAAATTAATAGGGAACAATCATAACAAAATAAACAACAGTATGAATCATATTAGAATCAAAGGGCTTATAGTCCAAATAAAGTTAAAGGAACCTTACTAGCAATATAACCACTACAGCCTGCTCTAGTGCCTATGGTGCCAAGTGCCATGCTGATCGCAAAGTGTAAATAGTCAAAGGGCCCAACTCTCTTAGCCAATGAGCTGGCCATGCATGGTGATATGCCTAACAGTCTACAGTGGTTATGGTAGATTGTAATCTCATTTGAACAGGACCTTGTTTCACCTCCAAATATCCCCTTTCATTAATTACAAGGTGTTTTAGATTGTGTTGACGCAATATAAATGCTTATAATAATAATAATAATAATAATAGTGCTTAACATCAATAACCTTAGCATGTATAATTTGCCAGTATTATTATTAATGTTATTTCAGCATCAATTATTAAGAAAAATGAAACAATGCCTGCACAGGTATAAGGGGCCTCACATTACAGAATAGTTACCATTGTTATATAGACATTGTAGATATGGATATCCCTTGCATCTCAGATCTTATATTTATTTATTTATTTATTTTTGCTGTTTTCTTGCTCACCTTCTGTCCCTCTTTTAGTCCATGTCCTCTTCATGGATTTCCACACCAGTCCCTTTGTGACATGTCTTACCTTCCCTTTTCTCTCTACTGTTCCATTATTTGTTAATCACCCCTCTTAACTGTGTAGTCTTCTTCACTTTCATGGAGTTTGTATGCCTCCCCCCCCCCCCAACCTTTCCTTCTGTGCATATTGTGTATATCCCACAAGTCTTTAATGTATTCTCCCTTTTATCATTGTAGTCATCCCTCCACTGTTTTGTTTGGATTGTTTTATTTCTTGAGCACTCAGCATTGTCTCCCTTCAAAGACTAGTTCCCAAGTGGACAGCCATATTTTTCTATCAACATATTTCCCCAGGGCCTTATCATACTGAATTCCTCTAAAAACCATATACACTGATCAGCCACTACATTAAAACCACCTGCCTAATATTATGTAGCCCCCCCTCGTGCTGCCAAAACAGCTCTGATGCATTAAGACGTGGCCTCCACAAGACCTCTCAATGTTTCCTGTGGAACCTGGCAGTAACACATTAGCAGCAGATCCTTTAGGTCTTATAAGTTGCGAGGGGGGGCCTCCACAGATTGGATTTGTTGCTCCAGTACATGTCACAGATGTTCAATTGGATTGAGATCTGGCGATCTCTTTGCCATGTACCTTAAACCATTCCTGAACAATTTTTGCAGTGTGACAGAATACATTATCCTGCTGAAAGAGGTCACTGCTATCGGGGAACACCATTGCCATGAAGGTGTGTATGCAATCTGCCAAAATCTCTAGGTAGGTTGTACATATCAAAGGGGCATTCACATGAATGTCGGGACACAAGGTTTCCTAACAAAACGTTACCCAGAGCATAACACTGCCTCAACCAGCCTGCCATCTTCCTATAGTGTATGCGGCCGTCCATGGTTTTTTTTTCTCAATTTGAGCTACAGTAACTCTTTTGTGTGATCAGACCAGTCGGGCTAGTCTTCGCTCCCCACATGCACATGCCCATCACACTGACACCAATTCACTGGTCATCCTTCCATGCACCACTTTTGGTATGTACTAACCACTGCATACCAGGAACACCCCACAAGACTTACCATTTTGGAGATGCTCTGATACAGTCATCTACCCATCACTATTTGGCCATTGTCAAAGTCACTCAGATATTTTGCTTGTCCATTTTTCCTGCTTCCAACACATGAAATTTAAGAACTGACCATCCACTAATCAAGTTATTAACTTCCCTTGTCAGTGATTTTAATGTTGTAGCTAATCAGTGTATGCTCGTAAAGGACTTTTCACTAAAGACCAAGTCTAGCTGGTCCAGATGATCAAAAATAATCCGGTGAATTCAAACTACATTGTTCTCAAGATTTACCAAAACCTGGATTGCAACACAGACTCCAAATTGCCTTGAATGTAGACTGGAAATCAGAGTGGGTGCAACCAAATGGCTGAAACGCAGACCCAAATGATGCAAATAAACAACTGAATGCTCAAATACAGTGATAATTGGACAGAATTGGCAGCCACCCGCCTGTAAATTCTGTCCAGCCGAATTTGCACGAAGACAGCTGCTAATTCCAATAGAAGCTATCATTACAAAAAGCGGTCATTAGCACCACTTTGCTAGCTAAATCCTTGGAAGAAAGGGATACATCCACATGCAGTCCCATATACCCAATAATTAAATCATTTATTTAGGCTTTTATGTGTATATTATTAATTTAGATTGTTAAATTCACATAGTTTGATTAAAATTTAATGTTAGCAATTTTCCAACTAACTGTGCTGTCAGTGGGCAAATATTGCAGAGATCTGTAGGCTCGCTTGCAAAAAGCAGAAAAATGTATTTAGCAGATTTGCCAATTTACTCCACATAACAATGTTCCCCTCATATCCCTTAGGTAACCATGCCACTGCAGATATGGACCTCTCCATTGCTGTATTTTAGGGGATTTATTGAGGAGAAATGTAGGCTTATATGACATCATAACCCTGCTATATCTCTACATAGGTATTAGCACAAAATATAACGCGACCGCCTGCAATGCTGGGGCAGAGGGACAGTTGTTTCGGATCACTATATTTCAGGTTACCAATTTATTGTGATTTAGTCAGGGTAGCAATAATCAGATTTGTTCCAGAAATTAAAAAAAATCAGGAGGATTTAGATCTGCTACAATATATGCTATGGGCACTTTAAGTTCATTTTAAATGATCCCCCCCCCCCAATTGTCAATCATGAACATATTCTGAAATTATATCTCAAATAAGTAAACAAATCCATTATACAACAAGTTAGTTTTAAAAATGCTCTCAATACGTATAAGTAAAAAGTTAGAACAAACTTTACTATAATAAATAAACATAAACATTAGGATATAAGCTAAAAAGCCAGTCAAATTGTCTTTATGTGCTGTCCCCTTTAAATATATCTGCCATTATGGACAGGAAAATGATTGTAAAGAGAATATGAGAACAGGCAAATGCTCGGAAAAAAAAATATATATACCATTCGCATATCAGACTGATCTTACCCATTAGCTTTGACAAGTTTCTTCTGCAAAAGAGATACGTCAACCCTGGAAAATAGTTTCAGCCTTCTTTGGGCCTCGTCAGCGATGGGTATATAATACCACTCTGGGCACAATGAGCATGGGGTCCACGTCTAGATTATCTTTTTAATTTAGGGAAACTTAGGGGGCAAAAATTGCAGGTGCAGTTTGCCGTCGATAAGCCTTTATTTATTTATAAAATATTTTACCAGGAAAGCCTTCTCAAAGTCTGTAACTACATCCTGTAATTTAATTTTGGTAACTATCTAAAATAGGTATTATATTCATAAGGAATAAACTTAAAATTTCTACAAATTAAATCTCAATTGAACAACCAAGGCAATAGCTGACCATAAAAAAATCTCCAAGTCAACCACAGTCACAGTTTGTCTATTTTTGTATTTTTGCATCATTCCGAAATAATAATAAAAAATAAAGTTTTCCAAAAACCCTCTGAAATTCTACATCATATAATGTAATATGCAGATGAATAAGAATAACATTATTATCAGGTGTAAAGATCCAGCCACAATGTCACTTTAACAAAAGTATAGAGAAAAGGCAGTGTTTACTTTACTGTCTAGAAACACCTCTAGTCACTCAGAGACAGATGTCGTCTCTGCATGGAAACGCTGAACGTTCCCCATAGCGATACATTGATTCAATGAATCTATATGAGGAGATGCTGACTGGCGCACTAGGTCGGTTTGCCATGCATGTGCAATAGCCTACCAATGCTTATGGGAAAGCAATGGATTGGCTGAGAACATCAAGAGTGATAATTTCTGCCATGGAGGTGGGGACAGGCAGGGACAGTCTCGGCGAGACCAGTGCGGAGGTGGAGGAAAGGTAAGTTAAAAATGCTTTATTTCCAGAGAGAGTGGGAAGGGGGGGTTAATATGTATTCCAGCACTATAGTGTCATGAATACGTTTTGTATACCTGACACTATAGAGTTCTTATAAGCCTTAAATATTATAATACTTCTTCAGTTTTACAGATAGTCACTCTTTTGCCGCACTTTAGAATGCTTAATTCTCTGGGCTGCACTTGAAAATAACACCTTGTTGTATACAGGATTCCTGTGCTACAGGAGTGAAACCTATTAACCTATAGTCACCCAGACCACTTCAGCTCAATGAAGTGGTCTGGGTGCCAGGTCCCCCAGGTTTTAACCCTTCAGATGTAAACATAGTAGTTTCAGAGAAACTGCTATGTTTACTTTGCAGGGTTAATCCAGCCTCTAGTGGCTGTCTTCCTGACAGCCGCTAGAGGCGCTTCTGCGATGCTGAATGCGAAAATCGCATCCAGCGTGCAGAACGTCCATAGTAGAGCATTGAGAAATGCTTTCCTATGGGCGTTTGTAATGCGTGCACAGAAGCTGATGTCAGAGTGGGAGGAGAGGTCACCAGCGCCAAGGGAGCCCGGTGCTGGATTAAGATAAGTGGCTGAAGGGGGACCCTGAGGGTGGGGGGGACCTAGGGGTTATATAGTGTCAGGAAAACGAGTTTGTTTTCCTGACACTATAGTGATCCTCTAATTACCTGTGACAGAAAGGAACTGCTATGACCAGTACAGCAAAGGTTACTCTTTTTACAATCAGAGTTTTATGACAACACTGTTTTTTGGTTGGAGAAACCCATTAAGAGTTTTCGTGTAAAGTAACATATTTAATGTCGTTTACACTCATTTGAGGTCCTTCACTAAACAGAACTGAAAACCGAACCTGAAACATTCTGGTCAAAATAGCGACGCTGTGACTGTTGCTAATATGGAGATTTTTTTTGTCTGAATTAGACATTTTCACCTAGATTTTGCATTTCGATTTTTCATTTCGCTACATTTAATATTTAGATAATAAACTCTGAAGTAGTGGAATCTGGTGAGTTGGCAAGGAAATAATGCTATAATCCAAAACAGCATATTTCAAATTTAAGATTAAGTTAAAAAAATAGGCAAATAGTGTTATTTAGTCACTTGTCAATGTAGTATTTAGCGAATAAATCCCACTATTTTCCTTTTTTTATTAGTAATCATTTAATATAGTCAAGCACTAGATATGTATTTTGAAGACTAGGTGGGTTTAAATAACGTGTATCCCGTTTTTATCGTTTGTGAATGTTGTGTTTTTAATCAGATAAATGCACAATAAATTAGAAATAGGAATTAATATTAATATGGAGATTATTGAAATTATTAGGAAATGTATTGCCTGCACTCCTATTCGATATGTAGTTTGACTCTAACAGACCAGTAAGGGGTTAATTCATTGCATGGTTTTAGAATGAATGAGTATGCAGACATAATGAATCAAACACCTACTCACAGATTCAGGAATGATGCTTGTGCAGTGATTGTGTCAGACAGAGACATTATAACAGCTACTGTTGCAAATTCCTCATGCTCTCAAATTGCAGTTGTAATCTGTACACATTACCACTGCTCTGAGAAAGTTAATTTTATTTTAACAGCAAAAAGTTACTTGATAACAGAGCTGGCGTCAGACAATTTATGAAGGGACGTTTTAAAAAGCAAAACAGTTTGCAGTTTATGTAAAGTGCTCTTTACATGACTCTCTATGTAACCATTTGATCTATACAATCATATCTTTCATTTTGATAATTTTTTCTGTTTGCATCAAAGGATATCAATAACAATAATTCACATGATCCGTACTGTCTCCAATGTCGCCAAAATAGAAAACAATAATAGATAGCTCGTTTTCTTTAACATATTATTTCATACATGTCTATTGTACATTTGCCTGATTAAATACCTCATACTCACGCCTCCGGAATAAAATAAATACAAAATTAAAAAATAAAATAAAAAAATAAGTAAAATGCTGATGCGGAGCCCTCAACATCTCCATGATTCTTAATGCCAATATAAAGCACACTCAGTGGACGCTGCGCTTGCTATAGAACTTCACCATGGGAAAGCATTGTATAATGTTTGGGGGGGGGGGGGGGGTGCTGTGTGTGTGTTTGGGGGGGTGCTGTGTGTGTGTGGGATGGGTGCTGTATGTGTGTGAGAGGGGTGCTGTATGTGTGTGAGAGGGGTGCTGTGCTGTGGGGGGGTAAGGGGTACTGTGTGGGGGGGTAGGGGTACTGTGTGTGGGGGGTAGGGGTACTGTTGTGGGGGAGTATGGGTACTGCTGGGGGGGTAGGGGTACTTCTGGGGGGTAGGGGTGCTGCTGGGGGGTAGGGGTGCTGCTGGGGGGTGGGGTGCTGCTGGGGGGGTGGGGTGGTGCTGTGGTGGGTAGGGGTGCTGCTGGGGGGGTGGGGTGGGGTGTTGCTGTGGTGGGTAAGGGTGGTGCTGTGGTGGGTAGGGGTGGTGCGGGGGGGTGGGGTGCTGCTGGGGGGGTGGGGTGGTGCTGGGGGGTAGGGTGCTGCTGGGGGGGTGGGGTGGTGCTGGGGGGGTACGGTGCTGCTGGGGGGGTGGGGTGGTGCTGGGGGGTAGGGTGGTGCTGGGGGGGTGGGGTGGTGCTGGGGGGGTAGGGTGCTGTGGTGGGTAGGGGTGGTGCTGGGGGGTAGGGTGCTGTGGTGGGTAGGGGTGGTGCTGGGGGGGGTATGGTGCTGCTGGGGGGGTAGGGTGGTGCTGGGGGGTAGGGGTGGTGCTGGGGGGGGTAGGGGTGGTGCTGGGGGGGTAGGGTGGTGCTGTGGGGGGTAGGGGTGGTGCTGTGGTGGGTAGGGTGCTGGGGGGGTAGGGTGCTGCTGTGGGGGGTAGGGGTGGTGCTGGGGGGGTAGGGTGGTGCTGTGGGGGGTAAGGGTGGTGCTGTGGTGGGTAGGGTGGTGCTGTGGGGGTAGGGTGCTGTGGTGGGTAGGGTGCTGTGGGGGGTAGGGGTGGTGCTGTGGTGGGTAGGGGTGGTGCTGGGGGGGTAGGGTGCTGCTGGGGGGTGGGGTGGTGCTGCTGGGGGTAGGGGTGGTGCTGTAGGGATGGTGCTGTGGTGGGTAGGGTGCTGTGGTGGGTAGGGGTGGTGCTGGGGGGGTAGGGTGCTGCTGGGGGGGTGGGGTGGTGCTGCGGGGGGTAGGGGTGGTGCTGTGGGGGGTAGGGGTGGTGCTGGGGGGTGGGGTGCTGCAGGGGGGGTAAGGGTACTTCTGGGGGGGTAGGGGTGGTGCTGTGGTGGGTAGGTTGCTGTTGTGGGTAGGGGTGGTGCTGGGGGGGGGTAAGGGTACTTCTGGGGGGGTAGGGGTGGTGTGTTAGTATCCCACCCCCCTCCTTCTTACCTTCAATGAAGTGTGGGGGGGGGGACACAGCCATCCCTGGTGGTCCGGTGGTGGTAAGTACTGCAGGGGGAGGTATCTGTGTAGCAGCTCCCCCTGTCCTCCCGCGCAATGCTGTGTGGAGCGTTGCCATGGTAACGCTCGGCAACGCTCCACACAGCATCGCGCGGGAGGACAGGGGGAGCTGCTACACAGATCCCTCCCCCTGCCTCCCGACCCGGAAGCAGAATAGGCGCCTGCCGTTTCGGGCAGGCAGGCGCCTATTCTGCAGTGATGGCGGACCTGTGGCCGCGTGCCCACAGAGAGGGCTCGGCGTGCCACAGGTTCGCCATCACTGCTATAAAATAACAGATGAAATTCATATCTTGTAATACTTTTATATGGGATTAACAGAATTTTGGAATGACGAGCTTTCGAGAGAATCTCCCTTTTTCAAGTCTAAAGCATTTCTGAGCAAAAACGACACAGAATTAAAAATTGAATTGTGATAGAGGGGTTGAAGCGACATGAAAATAGACACCATTTTCACAGAGTGTCGTAAATATCTTATGTAAATATCACAGAGTGAAGGGGGGAGAAAGTAAAACTAAACAAAAAACAAGTAAACAGTACAGAGGATGGTGCTAGAAGGGGGAGAGAAAAAAAATTATAATTACACAGATTAAGAATGCATGAATTGGGGCGGAGCTAGCCAACAAACCTGAACAGACACCATTACTCAAAGCTCTTCAAAAAAAATCATAATCCACTGTATCCTAGCAAAACAAAACCTGACCCAGCTCCATAACCCATCTAGCCTGACTATATAACACCGGCTGCACATTTAGATGCCTTTCTTTGCCACCCTGAAATAGCCAAACCAGCAGTGCAAATCTGCGGCCTACCTCACACCGAGGCTTCGGGCCCTTGAAGAGTTCCTCGGCGGACCGATTGTGGAGGGAGATGGGGTTACCTCACCTCTCACACCAACGCCAACCCAGGAACACAGGCCAGCGATGGGGCACCGATCGCAAAAGCCCAATGCCACCGCCGGCAGCAGGGACATAGGGGCTATCAGGCAGAGGCTGGCACAGTCAAGCCAGCACCTGCGGCTAACTCGCCTGTACCCAACCAAGCCCCCAAAACAGGGTCGCGAGGAATTGGAGACAATGCAGGACTCCCAGCACACAACACAAGCAGACCCCTCGGACGACTCAGCTCCCACTACAAAACGTGACCTGCTTGTTCTAGCAGCCGACTCGAGCTCCTTAAAACTGAAGTGCAGGCCGTCACAGAGCGGGTAAGGGCCTCTGAAGAGGACATTGCCAACATACACACAAACCTCGACACCCTAAGACAGACAGACAGGGCGGCACAGCACTCAAATCAATCATATGGCATAATATACCTTCCTCCTCCCCCGCCCCCCACATTTTAACCACAACTCAACTTTGAATTCTATGTGTCGTTTTTGCTAAGAAATTCTTTAGACTTGAGAAAGGGAGGTTATCCTGGAAGCTTGTCATTAACAAATTCTGTTAGTCCAATAAAAAAAGTAATTACAAGATTCGAATTTCATCTGTTTTTGGAAAAGGTACTTTTAAAAGGGAACTGTTACTTCCCAGGATTTTAATACTGTGTTTATCCTTTATTCATTAAATATACGGGTAAGTGGTTTGTAAAGAGTGAAATATGAAAGTCAATGTAGATATCTACTCCAATTCTTTTCCTGCAACTATGCAAATCCATCGTAGCTCTCTGTCAATCATTATTATAAACTCTGTCCTTTGCACTCGGCAGTCAGAGTAGCATACAGAGAAAAGTATCATTTAAATATTTATATTTAATACTTACATTTATTGTTGGGTTATGTATTAGACATGTAGTGTACACTCATTAGGCTGTTTTGTTTTTTGACTAGCACTTTTCTTACTCGCTCCCATATCTCCCCTTATTTGTGCCAAAATAATACTTCTGTATATCTTACACCATTTTATTTCCCTGTTCCATTTTGTTTCTGTTGTTTGGTTCGCCTATTGGATGCGTCTCGTGTGTTTCTTTCCAACATTTGTTTTCCAACACTGTCAGTTTTGCAGGTTTTACGCGACAGGTAAGCAGTAGTTACAATCTACTTGCTTGTTTAACCCCTTAAGGACCAAACTTCTGGAATAAAAGGGAATCATGACATGTCACACATGTCATGTGTCCTTAAGGGGTTAAAGAACTAAGAAAAAAAACATTCAAATTGTGCGTGCGTCTTTGTTTTCCTAGCAATATTACTCATCTGTCTTATTTTGTAAATGTAACCAAGGTTATCCTCTCCATTTGCAATGTTTACCCTGGCTTTGCCTAGTCTGAACTTGATTATGAAGTAATTTGCAAAATCTTACATACACATTTAAAAGAAGACAGCATTTCGTTAAAAAATATATATATATATATATATATATATATATATATATATATATATATATATATATATATATATATATCACACGTTTTAAGAGAGTTTCAGTAATTTATTTAATGGTGTAAATTCCAGAGAAACAAACAGTTCCTCTTTTAACGAAAATAACCGTAACAAAAATTTCAAAGCAAGGAATACCAAAGCTTGGTGCTTGGCCACTGAATCACACATTGTACCCACATGCCATACAGCACAAGGACATATCACTCATAGTCCCCCTACATGGCATGATGTCCCCAGAGGCCATCTACATGTCTCACAGTAACCATGTGGCATTTAGACATCAATAGGATGTACAATACTCAGGTGTCCCAAACTCCCATGTAAAACATACAGTTGAAATTGAGTATCTATCTAAAGTACACAGAGACCCCATTACATATCACACTCACATGATATTATACCTGCAGGGTATTGTCACTAAATATAAGGACGTGCCTGCAGGACATGAGAAAAACATCAAATAAGTAAATGTAAGCCCGCAGACATACTTTTTACTTATAGTTAATAATAGTGTCCTGCAGCATAACATTATTTTATTTATTACCAATGCTCTGACGTGCTAAGACAAGCACCATACATATACAGGATTGTAACATGGATATCCTAAATCTCCTTGCAGGGTCTCATTATCCTTTTTTGTCTCCTTATTTGGGTGGACCGTAGCAAAATTCATACCTCTTTATTAATTTTCACACAATAATGTCAATTTTGAAGTGTTGCCAGATCCACTGTATATTCCTGGACACATCTCACTTTATAACATGCTCAGTGGTGGTGCTTTGAAATGATGGTGCATGTACAACATATTAATTAATTTCAGAAGCATGTGAATGCTAAATTTTAATTTTACTGGCGATCTTTATACAGAAAACATGGTGTATCTGATAACCCTACACCTTAAGCTATTAGATCAGTAAGATCAGTGTTGTCATTTTTTGGTTTTACGATTTGCAGCATTCTCCATCCTACACCTGCCTATTCTGTCCCTCATCATTTTGAAAATAAGCCGATCTTGTTGGATACTATATCTGGTATGGGATGTTCTATCCTCTATTTATGTCCATCCCAAATGCAGTGTTTCCCCAATAGGACACTTCATGTGATTAGGAAGCGCAATAAATGTTTCTCTTGGTGAATGTTTCAGTTAACATTGGAATAAAAACTGATAACTGAAGTGCAAAAGAGCAGAGATTTATGGAATAAAACCAGGAATTTGAAAAGTTCCATCGAAAATCATCAGAGCATCCTGATGGCTTATTATTTCCTGATCTGTGCAGTGTTTTCATGCTAGACTTCCAGACATCCCAAGTCATTTTTGAATGTGACTCCCTGACACTCGCAAACCATAGACAATATCCAGTAGATCACACACACAATCTGACACAACAATGTGATTTTGTATATAATGTTTTCCCAGATATTGTTTATAATTCGTGGCCACCCAATAATATTTGCTAAATAGGGGCTCTGTCACGTGCCGTGGCTCTTTAAGTGTATGACTGTGTGCCTGTGTGTATATCTAAGTGTGTGTGTGTGTGTGTATGTGCCTGTGTGTATATCTGAGTGTGTGTGTGTCAGTGTATATCTGAGCATGTGAGAATGTGCCAGTGTGTATCTGAGTGTGTGTGTATCGGTGTGTATCTGAGTTTGTGTGTATGTGCAAGTGTGTGTGTCTGAGTGTTTGTTCCTGTGTGTGTGTATCTGAGTGTGTGTTTATATGCCAATGTGTGTTTCTGAATGTATGCCAATGTGTATCTGAGTGTGTGTGTATCTGTGTGTCAAGGTACACTGTATTATATTGCATATATGTGCTTGTTTATTTATTATTTGCACAATAGATTAACATAGCTGTGTAGATATATATTTTCTCTTTGGCTGTTTGTAGTAAATGCATGTGATGGTACAGTAACCTACCATCCCTTAGTAGGTACAATCACTAACTGTTATAATTTAATTCCCAAGTCAATGGCTATTAAAAGAAACCACTTAACTTTAAGTAAGGTGAAGCAGGAGGCTATTAAGTAACTCTAAGTGGTTTAATTGGAAATTCAACCTCTATCTCTCCTACACAAAATGCATGTGATGTGAAAGGTGCATTTACACCCATTGACAGGAAAATTACTATGTAAAACTTAAGTCTCAGAGTTCTAAAACAAAATGAAAATTTATTTTTAAAAATCCAAGTATATTAGTACAGTAGAATTCATCATCTGAACTCTGAGAGAATACTTTACAAATAGGGTTCCTTACATATGCTCCTGGACGTTTGTCTTACTGGATCGACTATACAAGAGAAGACGTATTCACAATAGATCTAGAAATACAACAAAAACACTCATCATAATACTGTATATATCAGTATAAAGATTATGTGTAACAAGTTTCAACTCACATTTTCCTGAGCCACTTGTAGTAGGCTCTTGCTATAAAGGCTTATAGGAAAAACCCCAGAAATCCGGCACGTCCACTCTCTGGAGGTAAATAAACGAGGAGGGGATACCCGGGGGAACCCTTTGACACCCGAAGCATGTCTGACACTAGCCGGAAACCCTAAAAACCTTCTGAGGCCTACCAGGGATCGAAGCGGGGAGAGGCGGCCGCTCTCCTCGCTAGAGAACAGGCTCACAGACACCTCAAACCTCCTACTTCCTACCCCCCCCCCCTTTGGACCGGTGGGGGACATCCCGGTCCGCACAGGGCGCTGGAACAAGCACTACACCGCCAGAACCAAGAAGCCGCACCGGGAAATCTTGGTGAGCCACGCGACACCCTCAAGATGGCCGCCACAGTGCAACCTCAGCAAGACCCATCAAGCCAAACGGATCAGAGCTGGAGGGAGGCCTTTGAGGCCCGGTTCGACGCTATCTGCAACGCCTTCTGGGACCGCATAGCTAAGCGTGGACCCCTGCCTACCCCTCCCAAGACGGAACCTACCTGCAGTGTACCAGCGGACACCTGTCCCCCTTCTGGGCTGGGGGCCCACCTGGAGAAATCTCCAGGCCGCAGTCCGACCACCCGCAGGGAAGACCGCAAGCCGGAAACCCCGGGGACCCGCGATCCAGCCTCACAATGGAGGAGGATCCACGGACAGAGGGCTCTAGCTCCCTTTACAGCCCGGAGCCTAAGGGACTGGGTAATGTCACGCTGCAAACATCGTCTGCACCACAAGCAACGCAATACACGCTCCTGCACATTGGAGAGGGGCACTGTCAAAGCCGACCTGGAACCCGACCCCCTACTATGGTATGCACGAGGAATTGGCTGAGGCCTGCATATCGCGCACCCACCAGCCCACCTACTGAAGCTTACCGGCAGCATGGACTCTGACAACCCTAAAGTGGACACTGCTAATCATAAGTATATTATGCCTTACACATGCGCACCCATTCTGTAGATGGCAAGGATAATCTCCCACTCTCACTTCAGCTTTAAGACCAATCTTACTGTTTATGTTGACGCCCAGAATAGCTTGTTCTTAACGTTACTATAGCTTTACCTTACACAAACTAATCTATATACAGCATGAAACACCTCACACACTCTCACATTAAATACCAAAACTGTGCAAGAAAAACATGTCATAATCTCTGTTTCACAATGTTGATTGAGCCTGTGAATGCTGTTGTGGCAAGACAGGCACTGCTGTAACTACCTGCAGAACAAAAATATAAAAAATTGCTAGATTTTCTGAATTTAGTGAATAAATCCCTAAATCGCCAATTGTTGCTGGAATTTCACACCCGAGGTCAAAATAGCTGAATTGCAAATATTGTAAATATATTCCTACTCGCCTATGGATTCAGTTTGGTTATTGTATTCTTAAAATGTGGAATTACCTTTGATTGCGTAGCACACAAGCTGAAAGGGAATGCAATTGAAAGACAAAACAGCAAAAAGGGAACAATTGCCCAACGCAGCTATTTACAAAGTTTGATTCTTTCCATGACAGCGTTCTACCATTTCCAGTTTACAGAATAAACAATTGTTTGTTTATTTGGGCATTTATTTTTATATATATATATATATATATATATATATATATATATTTATTTATTTAGCTTGAAGTGACCGAGATACTGTTTAGCATATAAAGATATAAATTACCTGAACAAATCCGAACACATCTAAATTAGTTTTCGAGCCTGCTGCTGTGCAGTGTTAATTGCACTTCTGCCATTTGGAAGAAATGACTACATGGGGGAAATTGGAGGTATATTAATTATGATCAACTATTGGCAGTTCAGTCTGTACTGTTACAGTTATATACAGTAAACTTGCAGTCAGCAGATAGCTTGTGTAATACAAACCATAACTCCCACATGCTCTGCCGTCACTCAGATTTCTATAACATTTCTATTTTAAACTGTAATCACCTAGCTCACATCAATGTGAGAAGCCTATCCAGCACCTGTCAGGGATGTCTGGAACATTATGTCACTGGGTTTAAAGGGACACAATAGGCACAAATTGGCCTCCTGTTTTACAGAAACATTTGAGACCCCTAAAGCACTTCAGCTTGCTGAAGTGCTCAATGTGTGAAGAGTGTATCCTTCTTATTTCATTTTACAAAAAGTACAGATTTCTATAGAAACTGACCCTGCCCTAGTTGTCAATCAAACAACTGGTCATGTTACTTCCCGGTTTGTTTAGCTCAATGGGGCTAAAATCAAGTGGCAGCAATTGACCAGAACACCTGATTTCTCATTGAGCTGCATTGGGAAGTCTGTAAATGGGCAACAATAGGAAGTCTGGCCTGGGGAAGAAGGGGACAGCTTGCAAAAGACTGAAGATCTGCAATTTTCGCAAGCTGTTTTTAGATATATCCCTAATTAAAAAAATTCATAATTAAATGTAGGCATGTTTTATTGGGGTGCATCTACGAAATAGTGATTTAATAGTGATTAAAACTGCATTTGGTCAGTGGAGTGTCCCTTTCAGTGCATAAATTAATAATGCAATAAAATGAGCAAATTACATTTAAATCATTAAAAGAACATATACTTACCTTCACAGTCCTGCATATGCACAGTGAGAGGGACTGTCTGCAGCTACAGGCAAACTATCCTTCACTAAGCAGAGGCTCCACCAATCAGCAGCAATATTGTCCCATAAACCCTTGTCCAACAACATTTGTGATTATCAGTATATCCTCACCCACTACAGTTAAACTCATCACATAGCATAGATACAACTGCTAGGTAAACTGACATACGGTGATAACATACAGATAATATACATTTAATATACAGCTTATGTCAAAGTTTTGTGAACCGCGCTGTGTGCGTCAATCTCCGAAGCTGTCAGTTCTCAGATGCACTGCTGTTGCTCAGTTCACTCGGGGAGCATGAAAGCGACTCCTTGATGTTCCGTGCACAACTTGGGTGAAAATAACACCAAATAGAAGGAAGTGAAAACTGTCAGCACTCTGTTGGAGCCTATTGGGTGTCCCTCACTCAGGGACACTCGATGGGCATCTCTGATCTCTGATCAGGGGACCAGTCGGATGCCAGCGGCCCATTAACATCGCGACCAGCCATTGATAGATGGTGCTGTGAGGAATTGAGTTAAGGTCACTTCCTCCCAGCTACCAGAGAGCTGCACAGAGAGGACTGGGGAGATGCAGAGAGAAGGTGGGAGAGAGAGGAGAAGACTTCCAGGAGCCTCAGACTCCTTCAGCTTCAGCCAGCAGGCCCCACTAGACCCAGGGGAAGTCACCATACAGCACCCAAAACAGGAAACAGGAGGGTGGCTGCAAATATGGAAATAATGACTGTGTATATATACTTGTGTGGGTGTGTCTCTGTCAGTATGTATGTGTATCTGTGTTAGTATGTGCGTGTGTACATGTATGTGTGTATCTATCTATCAGTATGTGATGTATTTGTGTGCAGGGCTCTATATACAGTGAGGCAAACAAGTCATATACCTACAGCAGCACTTTCAGGGGGGCTGGCAAAACACGCTGTCACAAGCTCCAAGGCAAATGCCTTGCTTGCCTCGTGCCCTGGGGGGCCCAAGATCTGGCCAGCTGGCCACTTTAGGGCCTCAGAGGATTTAAACTTTTAATATTCTCGCTGGGTGGCAGGGGAGCGCTGTCCTCAGCTCTTCTTGCTCCATCGTGACCCTTGTGTGATGCTGGGAGCTAGAATATGATGTCACTCTGGCCCCGGCATCGCTAAGCAGTGCTTGAGGGAGCAGAGCAAGAAGAGCTCAGTTGCCTCACAGCTTCCACAGAGTGCCTGCCCAGTTAGCACAGCCAGCACAAGCAAGACAGCCAGCAGCCCCAGCAAGCAGTCAGGATTCACCCCAGCTCTCCCAAAGGTAGGGAGGCTGGGTGGATTGGTGAGTGTATGAGAAGATTTGTGTGTGTGTGTGTGTGTGTGTCTATCAGTGAATGTGTGAGTGCATGTGTCTGTCATGAGTGTGTGTGTGTGTGTGTCAGTGAGTGTGTGTGTGTGTCAGTAAGTGTGTGTGCGTGTTTGTCAGTGAGTGTATGTGTGTGTGTCTGTCAGTGAGTGTGTGTAGCTGTCAGTGTGTGTCTGTGCGTAAGTGAATGTGTGTGTGTCTGTCAGAGTGTGTCAAATCAGTGAGGATGTGTGTGTCAGTGTGTGTCTGTCAGTGAGTGTATGTCAGTGTATGTGTATTCCAGAGTGTGTGTGTCTGTAAGTGAGTGGGTGTGTCAGTGTATGTCTGTCTGTGAACGTGTGTGTTGGTTAAATGGTATGTGTGCCAATGCCTGTATGTGTGTGCCATTGACTGAATCTATCAGTGAGTATATGTCGGTCAAAAAAGTGGCCTTGACACAAAGTGGTGTCAAATTCAGTTGTGCCTAGTGCATGACAAATCCAAAATACACCATTGTCTGTGTGTTTGTATCTGTGTCAGCATGTGTGTGTGTCTGTTAGTGTTAATGTGTATTTATGTCAGTATGTATGTGCATCTGTGTGTGTCAGTGTGAATATGTATTTAGGTCTGTATATCTGTGTATTTGTGTGCGGAATTGTGTATCTGTTTCTGTGGAAGTATGTGTGTGTGGCAGTGTATGTGTATATGTCCTAACATTCAAACGCCAACACAATAAACAAATACACCCCTGCATTCTACATAAAATCTCACCACCACATTCAAATGGACAAAGTACATACGAATACCCTACCACACATATACCCCATGCAAAACATGCTTAAATTCAAACACAGAAACACTGCTAACAAATACAACCCTGCAAGCAGGGTTGGTGCTATGCTATTTCATGCCATAGGCAAGACCAGCTACTTGCACCCCTCAAACCCCTTTGTATGTCTATTTTTCCCCTTCCCCATCCCCTCTGTGTGTCTCTTTCCTACAACCTCTTTGTGTCACTGTCCCCTTCCCCAGCCCTTCTGTGTGCGTTAATGTCCTCTTCCCGAGCACATCTGAGTGTGTCACTGTCTCCTTCCCCAGCCACTCTAAATGTCTCTGTGTCCTCTTTTACACTCCCTCTGAGTGTCTCTGAGTCTTCCCCATACCATCTGTTTGTTTGTCATTGTCTCCTGCCGCAGGCCCTTTTCTATGTTTTTCTCTTTTCCTCCCATGCACGCCTGTTTACCTCCTCTGTGTAGTGTGGTCAAGCGGACCATGGTAGAAGTTCTTCTGTATCTTTAACAGGAAGTTCTTTGTGGCTCCTAGTGTCAGACAGGGTAGAGGATACGTTACAGAGCTCAGACATTGCACCTCCTGGGCTGATGCGCTCTAGATGACTGGCTAATTTGCCTAGTGGTAGCGCCAACCTCCCTGCAAGGATGCAAAAGTTTCTAGCTGGCAAAGTATTTTGGGGGTTGCACAACAGTTAAGGATCTAGCTTTGTGCTAGAAGGAGCCAAAACTATTTCTTTAACCAGGGCCCTCTCTACATTTGTTTTACCACAGGCTTGTAGCTTAATTTTTACAAATCACTCTAAAGGTCTTCTTCAGAAGAGTGATAAGATGCCAGGTACTCTTTAAAAGGATCCTATAGTGCCTGGAAAACATACCTGTTTTCCTGGCACTATAGGCTCTTGGAGAGCCCCCCTCCCTCATAGCCCCCTTCCCTCAGCGCTGGTGACCTCTCCATCCCCGCCGACGTCAGCTCCCGAATGGATCCGAATGTGCATATGCGACTATCAGCTATAAGGTTAGTTTGGGGGATGGCCACAGCAGGGCAAAGAAGTGAGTGAAATGTATTAAAAAGATGCCTGGGATTGTGGGGGCATGAGCTAATGAGGGAGGAAAAGTATAACTGTTTGGCAAGGGCTGTGCTGTATTAACGCAACATGAATTTGTAGTGGAGGAAGTCAGACTGGGTGCATAACTTTCTCCAGCAGAGTTCAGCAGAACAGGAGCATCTCTGCAGGTAGTGTGTTGATTTAGTGTGCCATGGTTAGGGGTGTGTTCTCCTCAAGGTGCATGTATGGAGCGGGGCTTCAGCATCCAGGGAAGAGGTGAGGGTAGTGTTATATGAGGAGATAGCCAGTGAGGGACAGGAGAAAGTAGAGATGGATAGAAGTTGTGAATCAATATTAGCTGATAGCTACTGGAGGTCAATATAATTTAGATTTCTTCTTAGTTAAAGGGGGTTAGGTTGAGGATGACGGGGTAGGGGGCTATTGAGAGCAAATGACAAGAGGTGGTGATATGAGAGAGGAAATGGAGTGTTGCAGAGATTAGAGAGTGTACATTCATGAGAGAAAATAAGATCAAGGGTATTGCCAGCTACATGGGTACTTAGCCTACTGTGATAGCTCAAGGGAGGAGGTAATTGAAATCAGTTTTGAGGCTACTGAGAACAAGGGTAGGTTAGTGGGAATGTTGAAGTCCCCAAGAATTAGGGATGGAATATTAGATGAGAGGAAATAGGGAAGCCAAGCAAAAGAGTGGTCAAGGAATAGGAGAGGGGAACCAGGGGGACGATAGATAACGGCAATATTAGCAGAGATGGGTTTGAAAAGGCAAATTGAATATAATTCAACTGAGGAGAAAGAGAGGGAAGGAGAGGGGTATAGATTTGAAGAAGCAGTGAGGCGAGAGCAGAAACCCACCACCTTTGCTTTCAGAGTGTCTTGGGTTGTGGGAAAATTGAAAACCACCGAAGGATAGCAAGGCAGGGGTAGCAGTGTCAGAGGGAAAGATCCATGTTTCTGTTAAGGCTAGTAAGTCTAGGGAACAAGAGATGAAAAGGTCGTGCACAGCAGTGGATTTAGTAACACTGCAAACAGAGCATGCATTCCATAGTGCAGTTTGAAAGGAGGATTTAAAAGAAGAGTGACATGAGATGGGTACGAGATTATTGGGATTCCTGGAGTTAGCACATGGTGGGTTTACAGAGGTAGGACCAGGATTTGGAGAGACATTACCAGCTGCTAGGAGCAGAAAGATAAAGAGTAAGAGAAGGTGGGAGTAGGATTTGAAAGTTTTGTGAGAGGGTGTGTATTTAGAGGTTTTAGAAAGGGTTGGTGGAGATAGGCTGGAAAGATATAAGTAGAGTGCATGGGATGAAAAGAGAGGGGAGGGAAGTAAAGGGGAGCAAATATAAATATGAAACGGTAGGCCTGGGCATGTTTATATAACTGCAAGAGTTAAAATGATGTGTTTTTAATCTGAGTTGTACTGAAATAAACCTTAATTTCAAAATGCAAGCAAAAAGGAAACGTGGAAAATATATCAAAATTTGCTCACAGTTTAGCTATTCTAGATTACATTTTACAATTATATTTTTCATTCACTAAAATTCTCTGTCTAATTAATAACTCACTTAGACTTTCTACATGAAGTGTTCTTTAGTACAGCATTTTGCTTATTGGTCATAGAAACAAATAGATTATCTAAAACTACAGTTCTTATCTGGACTTTGTTAATTATCTTTACACTGTTATCTGGGTATGCATCTTGTTAGGTTTGATTATTTACTTGTTCCACAAGTCAACTGATGACATCCTCATTAGAAGGAATGCCAGTGGAATATGGAGAAATCACTTTCGCTTTGATCAGAACACAGCAAATTCCTTGAATTCGTATTATCTTCTCAGTATCAAGTTACTGCCTTGAATCATCTTAATATTTCATGTGGAACCTTTGAAAAATTCCATCTTGGGCAAAGTAATTCTGAGAAATCACATTTCCTGAATTCTCTCAGTTTTCCCAGACTTTTATCAAGATCCTACGTAAAATATAGAGATAATGCACACTATTTGAATTTGAATAATTTGAATAATTAGGAAGTTCTAATGTTTTTAGACTTATTACAACTTATTTAGTACTTATTTGTACATTCCTAGGTTGACTAAATGGTATTCAAATGACAATGGTAGAACTACCAGGGTTCCAACAGTAGACATTGTGATCGGGCCATGAAGTTCTGCCCTATTCCAAGTAAAATCTTGTTATTGCCATTTCTATATATTAAAAAAATGACTGAAATGAGCCCTCCAAGCACCCACTCATGGTCTGAATGGATGAGTCTGCCATTAGGCTATTGTAGCAATGCAATGATTTATTTAGAGACCAAAAGAGCATTACATGCAGTCTGCATCTGCTAGAGGTACAACACACTACCCCACTGGATCACCAGGGACCATATGTCCACTGGACCACCAGAGACTATACCCCCCTCCTTGCAGAAAGCAGGATGAGGTTAAAACACATTTTTGATGCTTACATTACACATACAACCCCCACATTCAGACGTCATACGCAATAACAATCAGCCAACCTGACACTCAATCACAGTCACAATCAGCCAGCTTTACACATAATCACATTCAGCTAGCCCTCCCACACATTAACATTCAGCCAGCTTCTCACACAATCACACTCAGCCAACTCTACTTCAAATAAGGCCCTGCCAAACCCCATACTAAATCACACAACTCCACACACAATCACAGCCAGCAAGCCCTCACACGCAGTCACACAGCCTACTCCTCACACAATAACACTCAGCCAATTACCATAATTACACGTCCCCACAATCACACTCAACCACCACACACATTTAACTCAGGTGTATTGCTAAGGGGCAAGTGCTTCTTTTATTCTTGCACTCAAGCTGAGAGGTTTTTATTTATGCCACATGCATCAACTGTAGGTAAGAGGTAACTTCAGTAATACTTCACAAATTATTGTTAGCATTTATATGGTGCCAATATTTTCCCTGAAAGCTCGATAATTTTACTTTGTAATATACAGGTAAGTGGAAAATAAGAGACAAATGGTGTGCTAACAGGAACAGTAAAAGAAGAGAGAACTGACCAGGTTAGCTTACATTCTAGAGGTGAGATGATATAGAGAACATAAGAGGAAGTTTCAAAAACATGTCTTGAAAAATCAAAAACAGGTGTAACGTTTGCATCTAGATGAGTTAAAAACAGAAACTAGTGTGAAAGGTGAAATAGTAAAATGGGTTATGAGGACACTAAATGCTAGGATTGTTGGCAGATGGGTGTGAGGAATTACCCAAGGAGATGATATGCCTGCTTAAAAAGGTAACGATTGCTGGAATTGAAACTATGAGAAGTTTGTAAGGTGAGAGATCAGAGAGTAGAAGAAATATATCTAGTGTGTCTCTGGCTTTAAGGTGATAATTAAATCCAAAGGTATTACCAAAAAAGGAGACACTGGCAGAAGTAACACAAAACCAAAAACAGAACGTGTAACAAAGGCTAAGGTTCTAAGGATCTGAAGAAGCAGCATGCGGTCTACAGTGTCAAAAGCAGCCGACAGGTTGAGAAGAATTAGAGTTTTGGATATAGCGGTAATAAGGTCATCAGTCACTCTGGTTAGGGCTCTTTCAGTGGAGGCGTACAGAGCAGAATCAGATGGAAGTGTATAAAGGAGGTGTACATACAATACTGTGGGTAATACTATGACAATAGTTTAGTTGAAGAATGTTTCATTTTGACCTAAATTTTCCAATTCTCCACAATTCCTGGTTTAATGAATTAACCTTGCTGTGTTACTTGCACGTCTAGCAGAATTACACTAATATCCGAAGCAGATGCCTGTTCTGTCCCCTTTCATTTAACTAATTCCAGTTGTATGCGACTTCTTGGAGCTTTCCCTAGAGATTAAAGGAAATTAGCAGAGATTGAATGCAATGCCGTATATAATGAAAGGTGCCTGCCTGTCTGCCTTTCCATCACATTATAACCCATATATAAAAATGTTTAAAATACACTGGCAAAACTATTTAAAGCAGACAGTTCATTCCTTTAACTCAGTAAAAGGCCTTTAAATCGCTTACTAGGCTGAGCCAAGCAGCAGTGATAAGTGAAAAATGAACTAGCCTCCACATCACTCCTTGGTTTCTCAGGAGCACACAGACATCTACAGAGCTAGCTCACTCTGGCATTTCTCCCAAAAACAAGCGCATCCCATAGCAACTGCATTGTGCAAAAACCTCCCAAGTGACAGTTGCTCTTTAAACCCAACTATTACATTTAGTTTATCTCATTACAAAAATTCTATTGAAATTAGCTTTGTGAATCATTTTTGATTCCAGAAATTATAAGTCCAACAAGTCCTGTTATCTGGAGAAAAAAAAAAAATATTTGGGAAAAAAAAGTCTAGTTTACTCTAGAATGTAAAAATCGGATACAAATTTACTACAATTCAATGTTTAGTGAGTGAACCCATTTGCCTGCCTGAGGATGGTTTCTTCTAAGGTCTGCTAATTTATGATCGAGCTAATACTTCTTAATTTCAATTACCAACATAATTGTACATCTCTAGAAGTGCAGACATTTGTTGAGAATGGGGCATTCAATGAAGGCACTGCATTAAAAATCATTGATCTCTGAAGATGGTGCCGTTCGACTGCAAGGGTTTGTGTGCAGAGATTGCACTTGTATTGGTGGTGGACCTTATGTAGAGAGCAGGGCCGGACTGGGTATGAAAACCAGCCCGGGAAAAAATTACATACCAGCCCCATAGCATTGCGGAGTCATCAGAATTCAGCTTAACAGCCCATTAAAATGCGGACGGCATATAACGCCGTAACAGCGTTAAAGAGACACTATAGTCACCCAGACCACTTCAGCTGAATGAAGTGGCCTGGGTGCAATGTCCATCAGGTTTTAACCCTTCACATGTAAACAAAGCAGTTTCAGAGAAACTGCTATGTTTACATTTGCGGTTAATCCAGCCTCTAGTGGCTGTCTTCCGGACAGACACTAGAGGCGCATCTGCGACGCTGGAGGCACATTTCGCCTCCATCGCGCAGAGTGTCCATAGGAAAGCATTGAGAAATGCTTTCCTATGGACACTTTGAATGCGTGTGCGGCCATGCGCATTCAGCTCCAGTGACGTCGGACGGGGGAGCTGACGTCAGACAGGGAGGAGAGGTCACCAGCGCCGAGGGAGCCTGGCGCTGGATTAAAGTAAGTAACTGAAGGGATTGTAACCCCTTCAGCGCCACGGGAGGGGGACCCTGAGGGTGTGGGCACCCTCAGGGCACTAAAGTGTCAGGAAAACCGCTTTGTTTTCCTGACACTATAGTGATCCTTTAAGAGTTTAAGGGGTTATTTCTGCCTGGGGAAGCCAAATGGTTAAATGGTTAAACCAGGAGTAGACATCCTTTGCCACTCCAGATGTTGTGGACTACAGATCCCATGATGCTTTGCAAGCCTTAATGGAGATGTAGTCAAAAAACAAAGGGAGTGTCGAAGGTTACCTACCCCTGCACTAAACCAGAAATATATAATACAGTTCCTACCCCATAAATATAATATTTAATGCAATAATATTTAATGCTCTCATCCAACCCCCTTCCCTCCACAGTTCCTAATAAATATATTACAAATATAATTCCCTCACCCCTGTAGCCCCCTCTATTTACATTTCATTCTACACACACACACACATAATAAATATATATATATATATATATATATATATATATATATATATATATATATATATATATATATAAATATTAATTGGGCCACAAATATAAATGTAAAACATGTAATCATTGCCTCATCTCAAATTCCCAAGTCAGATTTTTCTCATCCCCCCTCCCCCTATCTAGTATACTGCTGACCCCCCTCCCCCTAATATACTGCTGTCACCCCCTCCTCTAATATACTGCTGACCCCCCTCCCCTAATACATTACTGCCCCCCTTGTTCCCCTCCCCAATACATTACTGCCGCCCAATACATTACTGCCCTCCCTCCCCAATACATTACTGCCCTCCCCTTCCCCAATACATTACTGCCCTCCCCTTCCCCAATACATTACTGCCCCCCCTTCCCCAATACATTACTGCCCCCCCTTTCCCAATACATTACTGCCCCCCTCCCCTCGCCAATACATTACTGCCCCCCTCCCATCGCCAATTCATTACTGCCCCCCTCTCCACGCCAATACATTACTGCCCCCCTTCCCCTCCCCTCCCCAATACATTACTGACCCCCCCTCCCCAATACAATACTGACCCCCTCCCCAAATACATTACTGCCCCCCTCCCCATATACATTACTGACCCCCCTCCCCTCCCCAAATACATTACTGACCCTCCCCTCCCCTCCCCTCCCCAATACACAATACAATAGGTCCCCCAAATCCCCTTATTCTTACCTATACAACAGCTCAGGGATGAGAGGCCCTATGCAGTATCTGTAGAGCTGCCGCCGCGCAGCCGCCGGATGTGATGTCATGTCGTCATTTGCCGCTCACATCCGGCGGCTGACAGGAAGTAGCTGTGCCTTCGCACAGCAAGCAGCGGCCGGCGCAGGTGTGGCTGCGGCCATGGCTGCGGCCACACGGCCGCATAAGCAAACTTAAAAAAATGTTTTCATGTCTTGTGGCTGAGTGCAGCCACATGTCAAAGCGGCCCCAGGGCTGGCGGCCTACCGGGAAATTTCCCTGTATCCCGGTAGGCCAGTCCGGCCCTGGTAGAGAGGGCCCTGGTGCAAGAAATGTTATTGGGCCCCCTCTATTGCAAGCATGGCCAAAAGGTAAATCCCCATCTGTTGTACAACTTCCATAATGCTTTTTTAGCTGGGATCTACCATGTGGCCATCCTTGCAGAGTTGTATTTGTGAGCACTGTTTGTGCTTTAATGTAACATGTTTTGTTTATTTGAATGTATATATGTATTTGTGTGTAGTGTTGGCATTTGAATGCAGTTGTATGTAGGGATATACTGCTGCTATTTGAAAGCAGTGGTGTGCTGGTGTTTAGTGTTTGAATGTAGCACTGGTGTTTGATTGCTGGGATGTATTCACATATGCACATATACACATACAGTGCCCCCCACATATACTCTGAAACACACGCAGATACACACGCCAAAACATATGCAAACAATGACTCATAAAAAAAGGATACACAGACACATTTAGATATACAGATACATACACCACCATTGACACACAGATTCACAAATTACACACATAGATGCACACATGTAAACACACTGACACACAATGATATACATAAACACATATAACACACAAATAACACATATACAAAAACACAGATACACACACATACACACACATACACACATACATTACACATACACACAGATAATACATATACTTACACACATACAGATTAAACATATGCATACAGATAACACAAACATAGATAGCACATTTACATACACATATAACGTATGCACGCATGCAGATATCATACATATACACACACAGAAAACAAAAATACACACAGATAAAATATATGCACACACAGATAACATATACACACACAGCTAACACATAAACATAGATAACAATGCAAACACACACAGATAACACATGCACACAAATAGTACATGCACACATTACATATTTTTGCCACCATGCATTTTAGGTGCAGGAGTATAGCTTCAAAGCTCCCAGGGAGTCAACTGATTTATTACAGACCACACACAGCTTTTATGCACAGACCCCCTACAAGTACCGCTGAGGACCGCTCCTGGGTTTGGTTCATGCGAACAGCCTACAGGGAGCTAGCGTTCAGTTTCAGCTAGCAACTCCTTAAAGTGGTCTCAAACGTGGACCATAGTCTTATGGTGACAAACTCAATTTATACAAATATCCAAATCCTATGGTGGAACATGCAGGGACTGATAATAACACGAGAGCAAAAAACAGGGCGCAAGAGAATACTGAGAACAGGCAGCAGCTGAAATAGCCTGCCCTTCGGTGGGTCCCCGCTCAGTTCTCAAGCTGGTTTTAGCTCATCTTGTGCCATTACAGAGAGAACATCTCTGAAACAAATCAGACTGGTCCCACCCATACGGGCAGTCCAGATCCGAAATGCCAGCAAGTTCCCTCTGCACGAGAGATACAGCGACCCCAGACGATCGTTTCAGCCTTGTTATGCATCATCAGTGAGGCATAGCTGATATCTCTCTAGGCACCGTGAGCAAGGGGTCCACGTCTGGATTACCCTTAAACTTATGGAGAGCAAAAAACAGGGCGCGGGCGCGGTTCCCGAACAATAAAGCCAAATTGCACAAACCAAGCCTTTTTTCAGTGTATTTTGCATGGCCCATAATCCTGGGGCAGAAGGCTGGCTAGCAGGCTCCTTCAGGAGCCCATGACGAGGTTCGGTTCGTCACACACACCCCGCACCTTTAATGGGCAATGGGCTGACTAAAACATAAGACTAGTCCAGGGACCTACATAAAGTGTCCGTCTTAAGCTCCTAGTGATGGTGACTACTGTCACATGCACATATGTGCTTTTAGCTGGTAAAAATTAATCAAATGTCTTTTAATCTGTGCCCAAACAAATCAGTCCCATCTGGATTCCACAGTTAAATGCCGAGTGGATCAGTTTATTTAGGTGCAGATAAAAAAAGCATTTGATTCGTTCGTACCAGTTGAAACACATTAGACCACAAATCTCGTATATTTTCTACATCTGTCAGCAAAAGCTAGGTATAAAATGCATTACTGTGCAAAAATAACTTGAGATCAGACCTTTTGGTGACCTTAAAATTAGTGTGTACTTTATAATCTATGAAAATGGAACCTGCATGTTTGTGCCTCGAGGACCTCCAGAATATCTGTGTATGGCTTTTTTTTTTAAAGTGCACTTGAAAACACCTGCTTTATTAGCTAGGCCGCACATGTCGTAACTTTTACATGCCGGCCACATGTTCAGGTTTTAGCAATCATAATGAGTTAGAGAAGAGACAAATGCAGTCCATATATAAATTTCCTGCTGAGAGCATCAATCATATGTTCAGTGGGTTATAGTTGCTGTATAGTTGCTCTGTTTGGTAAAGGCCAGACTTGCTTCCTATAAAAGTTTAAAAGGCCCCTACAAATTTATGTTGACGTTGTGTAATTGCTCTGACATTGAACGTATACATTTCTGCAATCTGCAATTCAAATCTGCAATTTGGAGTAACTGTTCTAATTTTGGGCCCACATGCCACCATTGTCATTTCTTTGTAAGATCTCATTATTCTTTGTGAGTCTGAATTTGTATCAAAGCTGCTAAGCAATAATATATACAGTAATGTGTCTTAAACTTCTATAAGAGCTTAGAAACCAGATGGTGTAAACAGTGTCGAACACACAATCCATGGGGCCCCGGTGTGAAACTGATCCATGGGCCCCCCCTTCTTATCCTCCCCTCTTCCCCTCACACACCCCCGACAGACACACACACATACATACAGACACACATACATACATAGAGACAGACACACACACACACAGACAGGCACACACACACACAGACAGGCACACACACATACATACAAACAGACAGGCACACATACATACAGACAGACAGACACACACATACACACAGACAGACACACACACACAAACACAAGACATATACATACAAAGACACATACATACATACAAACAGTCAGACACACATACATACAGACAGACAGACACACACAGACACATACAGACCGACAGACACACACACATACATACAGACACATACAGACAGACACACACACACATACAAAGACACATACACACCTACAAACAAACACACACACACACAAAATGTTTAAGTCACCCTCCTGTTTCCTACCTTTTAGGTGCAGTGGGGTGACTTTCCTTGGGGTCCAGTGGTGGTTCAGATTGATGGGAGTCAGAGTTCCCACTCTGACTCCCTCTTCTGCTTCCTCCCGCGTGGCTCTCTGATAGCTGGGAGGAGTGACTGGAGCAGTCACTTTCTCCCAGCTCTATCTGATGTCATGACAGGGGGCCTGGTCGCTCTGTTAAAGCGCCCAGCGCAGACCAGGACCCCTGAAAATCCATCTCCATCGTGTGGCCCTAACAGCATGGGCCATCCGATGGACCCCTTAGCCGGCGGCCCCAGCAGTTTGCCATGCGGGCCAGGGCCTGAAAAGATCGAGGTGGATAGTCGGTAGCAGGGGTCTGCATGGCAGCTGGGCCCCCTGGAGTGACGGGCCTGGTCGCAGCTGTGACCCCTGCGACCATGGTATGTATGCCACTGGGTGTAAATGAGAGACATTGTTCTTGTTCTAAAATACATTTTAGTTGCATAAATTATTAGTAAGTCACCTGAAATGCCGACCTGCCATATAAAGGCAAACCTCTTGGGCCTTTGCCTTGACGTGGCAGGTGGGCATTTCCTTCTATTGGCCATGGGAGTTACCAAATAACCTCCATTTGTTTAAATATACATAGGGATTTGGGAAAGAGTGCAGGTAACTTTTTGTCGTTGCTGCCACACAAAGAGTAGTAGGAGTTTGAGCGCAGGACTTGTTTTTTGGTATTTGTTGCCGCCCATCAAATGTGTTCCCTATGTCTTGGTGCCAGATACGACAAGATACATTCATATGTTTTGTGGAGTCCATGCCTCTACACATCTGAGCTGTTTTGGCAGCACAAGGGGGATGTACACAATACTAGGCAGGTGGTTTTATTGTTGTGGATGATTAGGGTATATAAACTGCACATTACTTTAAGTTTTGGTTTTAGCTTATAATTTCATATACACCAACCATTCATTTTATCTGCCCACATATTGCCCATTTCTCCATATGTCACATGCTCTATCCATCCTTCCATACAATATTTGTGTATGTGTCTCTGTTTATATTTGCATGTAAGTTTATATTTGCCCCTTTCCATTCCAAATGTATTTCTTTGTCCCTCTTCAGCCCATATCGACCTCTCCATACCTATAGGTCTCCTTTCTCTTGCTCTGCCACTCGAAGTTGGTCTATGCTCAATATTACCACCAACTTGTTGCAACCATAGATAGTATATGTTTTTAAAGAATGCACCCATGCCCGCTCAGAGTAACCTTATTCCAAGGCATCCTTGGATTCATCTTTGCCACTAAGGAGCGCTAACTCATTCACCACTCTCTTCACTTCCCGAGGTAAAAAAAGTCTTTATATCAGGGCTTCTTGAAGTGTAATATTCAGACTTTTTAAAACCACTACATGTCTATCACAGTGCACATTGCTTACCAATAAAAGCAGCAAACTCAACGAATACATGCAGAACATTTAAACCGTGTGTGCGACTGACTGTGTAATCAGTCCATTGTCATCAGAGGTTCCATTTGAGCTATTGACACAGTAGGGAAGGGAGGAGAGCAGTGGAGCTTGGAAGCCATTAACGATTGTTAACAGACAATAACTTGATTGTCCATTAACAATCCATAAAGACTGTCACACTTCAATAAACCTGTCCCATTGTTACATTGCTATTTCTCTGTTTGATTATGTGAACAGTTACAATCATTTCTGTGTCTAATAATTTTTCATGAAGCACAATTCAATATGGGTGAGCTAAATAGATGCAAAGTGGAATGTTATAGCACACAATGTCAAAGTCAAGGTCAAAGTTAAATATAATATATGTACTAATTACTTCATGTTAATTTTTTATTTTTTTTTTAGCTAAAAAAGGAGCAGTGTTAAGTAAACATACAATAGAATTTTAAATTAATATGTGTCTGAAGGGGGATTTTATGAGCAGTAGCTAGATGTAATAGTTGGAAAATCTATGCAGGAGTTTTCAAGGTACCCACCAATGGAGAATGTACTCTGTCATCCCTGGTCATCCAATGTAAAAGGTCAACAAGATCACTCTCCTCCACTCTGTCTAGGAATGTCATAGAACTGCATTAAGGTCCTGATTATTAAAACATGACTGGCTGTGGAACATGGGAAGATTGAGACTTCCGTCGTCGATCTCCAATGATTACAGATCAGGAGATCTTACAACCAGGTTTTAATCTTACAACATCTCCCATCCCTACAAATGGTTACATTCCACCATGTTATACACTCTTCATGACTGGCATGATGATATTGTAGAAGCCACCAGAAAAAATATTTCTATTACTTTAGATCAGGCTTCCCCAAACTCCGGCCCTCCAGATGTTGCTGAACTACAACTCCCATGATTCTCAGCATATCTATTTCATTCATAGAATCATGGGAGCTGTAGTTCAGCAACATCTTGTGGGCCGGAGTTTAGGGAAGCCTGCTTTAGATTGTCTATTTCTTGGTCAGAAATATTTGATCTATTTGATGAAATCTAAACGTATTCTAATTTTCTTGTTGAATTATTTGCAGATGGATAGGCGAAAGATTCAAATAACAAGAGAAAAAGTTGTGTTAGTTATTTTTGCACATTTTAAAACTCTAGAAGAATAGAGAAAAGGAAAATATATATATTTTTGAAAATAAACGTGTTTGGCATGTTTTTGTCTGGGTGAAATAAACGTGTTTGGCATGTTTTTGTCTGGGTGAAATAACACCTTTAAGCTGAAAAAGAACACTTGATGTACCCATTCATCTATTCTGCGTCAGATACTGTGAACTTTGGAGATTATGACTTTAGATTTTAGAAAGAACCAAAATTATGTGTTACACACAATATTAAGGGGTCATACATTTTGGAAGTAACTAGCATTCTCTGTTTCCTATTATGAGTTCTATCCAAGTTTGAATAATTACCTGTAACAAACGATCTGTGTTAAATAGAAGAGACTCATTTAGCCAGAATTTTGCATTGCACTCAGAACAAAACATTCTTGCAGCTGTGTATCTATTTGCATTTTCAAACTTGACATAGACCTTTAAGCTAGAACATACTTATCAAGCATGCGTTCACATTTCATTGCTTCTTTGTACTAAGCATACTAAGCATTTATAAAGAAAGGTAATTAAAATCATTATGAACGTAGGAACGTTGGAACTTAATCACTCTTTTTTAGATTTTTCTTTTGCTTAGGACACAAATTCTAAATTTAGCTGAGATAGAAGGAGTTAAACCTAGTAAGAAACTTTATTTCAACTTGCTGTTTGTTTAAATAAGAATGAAGAAGACACGTTATTGACCTACCTGGAAGAAGATTCAGTTGCATAAAACAAGAAGAGCCAGTTTGACCAGGATATGATATCTTGCCAAATCTTTTACAGAACTGCTTCCATCGTTCTCAATCAGCCAGTTAGGCCTCTCAATATATGGTTTAGAAATTTAGATGTTTTGAAGAGAGATATCATTTTTTTTTTGGGTGTTATTGTTATTGCATCTGGGATTGGGGAGTGCCCAGGAAGTCACTGTTATGGATGCAGAAACCACATGAAGTGTGGTGAGAGAAAGTTTGCAAACCCTGAGAATTTAAAGGGAAACGATATATATATATTTGTGTACGGGATTATGGAAGGGGCGCACATTAAAACTGTGTGTAATTTTAATATATGAGAGTCGGTTGAGGTGTGCCGAAACCGACGTGAGGTTAGGCCTGCAAAAGAGGGCCCACCCAGGTATAATGATATATGAAAAGGGTGTGGTGGGAGGGAATTTCCGAAATCGTCGCAGACAGGTGAGTGGGGGGAACGCAGGGTTTAAATAGGCATGAAATCCCTCCCACAATTTCAGGCATAACGCCTTCTATTTGTGTACGGGATTATGGAAGGGGCGCACATTAAAACTGTGTGTAATTTTAATATATGAGAGTCGGTTGAGGTGTGCCGAAACCGACGTGAGGTTAGGCCTGCAAAAGAGGGCCAAAAAAGTGTGTGACATCACTTAGACATATTATAGAAAGCGAGCCTGATTTCTTTCTGGATTTGGAATGAACCGGTTGTATGCCGAGGACTACCAGCGACCCATCTTCTCTACAAGAAGAGTTGGAACTGGATGACTTGAGGCTGCTGTGGCGGCCCTAACACGGAATGAATGTACCGAGAAGGAACTTTGGATTGAGGCCAAGACTAACAAACAAGGAGCGAATGTATAGCATGAACTGTTTGAGAGATGTGGCAAAATTGTACGTGCAACCATTATAATCGGAACGCATTTGGCATCTTGAAACCACATACAATACTTACACATATCGAAAGCCGTAGAGTACGTTTGCTTAGTATTAGTGGACAAATCTTACCTGCATAGGCTCTAGCTACAGGCATGATTGATACCTTTTTTGACCTGCAGAGGAAATCTGGACTGCGTGTTCTTTTATCTCAACCGTTACGTTTAAGCAAGGTCCGACATCAGGACTTCGGAAGTGGCTAAAGCGGAGGAAACTGCAGGGGAACTTGAGACGTCAGGGTTAGCGTTTATTAAAGATAATATGATACCTGGAGCTATTTCTTGTAGCGTGCTGTGAGGAGGAAGGAAACGTAACAGGTTTAAATTATGCAAAACTCAGGAGCTCATTGAGCTTTCTCGTGTAGTAGAGCTGCTAGCTAATGGGAACCAATAGGTGAAGATAAGGACTATCCCGTAAGAGTTGAGGCCGTGCAAGTAGCCCTGTGTTTGAGAGAAGCCCTACCTACGATTTAGGCCATGTGGACTTGTACCATCTAAGCGTGGCAGGGTATAACCTCTTGTGGAAAAGTGATTAACCTGACCGAACACGTGCGATTACCTGCATTAAACCATAGCGAAAAAGGACTATAACAGGCGCCTGAAGAAACTGCCGTGACGTGAAACGAAGAATAGAATGCAAAACCGTGACCCACCGTAGGGAAATGTTTGCACGAGAGAGGAACCTGAAGAGGAGCTTTGACAAAATTTGAAGACGATATGTGTTCGTATAGCAAGTACCCTATAGCGGTTACTTGGTAGGCATGAGAACGTAAAGGATTGAACTACAGGATGCATGAGGTGTTACGCCTTGAATCTGAACATCCAGCATGACCGAAAGTAACTCCCGATGAGCTACTTAAGCTTACATAAAGAGAAGCGTGGATGACAACAAATGCATGACGAATGAATTGACTGCGCATGGAGGACCCCGTGAATGTCGGGCGTGCAGACAAGTCCCTAATTAGCAGATAGGGATTCGAATAATATTAGTTTGGCCAAAAATGGAGGCGGAGTGAAACCCCGGTGTACGATATGAAACAGGTGGGAATTCCGTTCACCCGGTCCGATCAGATCGCTAAAGCTTGTCCTGCATAGCTCGTATAAGCGACGCCGACGTGAAAACTGAGTGATAGTATGAGTCGATAAACGGTAATTGAGAACACAGCATACCAAAGTGCCGCCAAAACGTTGTGAACAAATAAACGGTATATCCGTGATACATGAGTCCGGAAGCAGTCACTGTACGTCACGTCAGCGCCTGGAGGACCCGACGATGGTCCGATACGAGGCCAAATCTGTACGACGTGCAATGCGGAGGGCAACGTGAGACCCAACATACCAATTCGACTGAATAAAAGCAAGAGATGCCCGAAACACGTTGTTGGAGGAACCGCTGGTCTTGGAGTCATCAAGCTTGGACTGGGCATGTAGTGTACGTGGTACCTAAGGATCGCCAGCGAGCGACAGGTTGGGGTAACATATATATGTATATATAAATACATACAAACATATATACACGGGTATCCTCGAACAGCTTAGCACTAAGCGTCTAGCAGACCCATTGCCCGTAAGAGATAACGTATAGAAAGCACCGGAGTAGCCGAGTAAGATAGGTCTGAAATACCGTTTTGCATCAATGTAGGAGTATGTAACGCACAATCGAACCTAAGGCGGGAAATAAAGCGCTAGGATACCTGAAGCGGTTAAGGGATCTAAAACATAGTGACTATGCTTGACGGGTCTGGGGTGTGCCGCCCCCCCCCCCCAGCTTACTAGGAGCGCGAGCGTGAGTGCGTGCGTGCTGGCTGACTAGCTAGTGCCGCGATGCGGCGAAACGATTACACTAGGTTGGTGACAGGTGAGGCCCTGCTAGTTGCCAAGCGGCTTGAGAGGCTCTATCTATGCGTTGGGGCGAGGGGGTAGCGTGGCCACTGAATGAGGTGGCGGGGTGTCGGCCTCTCGGTGACAGTTAAACATAAGATAGAATGGGAGTGACGGATGAGGCCCTCTCTATGCCACAATGCGAGGCGACTAACTATGATTTGGCCCGAGGGGCATAGTACCTCCGAGTACGAGGATGGGTGTTGGCCTCGCGGGACCACTAACCTATGGCGAAGAAGCCAGAGGGAATAACAACTAGTGGACACCTAGGAACCTAACAGCCAGCAGTTGCTAACTAAGATGGAAGGTCGGGTAGTGAGAGAGGACATGCTACAGAGCGAAACGTGGGTAGCGATGAGGTAGGATCGTACGTTCTGAGCGAAACTGGAGTGCCCAGCGAGCATGTGGGGTCCGGATGGTCGGGACGTATGAACTAGAATGCGTGTATGATCGTATGTGTGGCCCTCGGGGCTCGTGGTGCCAGACCGTGGCCTGGAGTCGAAATGCAATACGAATAAAACGTGTATATCAGTTGTCGTAATACATATATGTTCGTAGTATGTTGAATGCGTACGTGCCTTAGCCGAGGCTCGCTCCCCAGAACTGCAATATGAAAGTAGACGCATTTGTCCAATAACGCAAGTGCTGGACTGCGTAGGAGTACGCCGGGTTTTACACGTAACGCAAATTGCCGTGCTGACTGAGGATGAATTAGGGCTGGAACAGACAATGCTTCGTTTGCTGTGTACATACATCGCTTCAAAAGACCCTCACAACGATGAGCAGGTTAAAGAAAGTCAGAATAGCCAATTATCCAAAAATTCAGCCATAACCAGCGAGCTGGCAAATTACTGTAACCGTCAATACGCGTCACTGCATATCAGTACATCAGTGTTTATATCTGCGTATGTGTGCGTACGTGGACATCAGGGATATAATATCAAAATAATGACAATTATTAAATTAGCAAAAAATGTATTCATTTAATTATTTATTTATTTATATATTTTTTTTTTTTTTATTTTTTTTTAACTTTATTTTTTCATGCGAAGAATGTGGTAACATACAATGCTAGTGTAAGACTGACCATTCCAGGAATATAAAATTCGGTATGGCATAAAGGTTGATAGGACATTTCGTGTTATAAAATGCAAACAACGATTTAAATACAGCATGGTTTAATTAAATGAAGGTGAATGCTGAGGCTGGGTGACGTGATTCAGTGCCGGTCATGTGTGCGTGGTCGTAGTGCATAGGAGTTGGTCGCGGTAGACCTGTGTTAGTTCAGTTCCGCTCTAAGACAGTCGGGGTTGTGTGTGGGGCCCTGACGGGGTAATACCTCTCCCAAGCTGGCGGCATTTTAGAAGGGTTTTGCCCAAACCAAGGATGGCAGTACAAAAACTGCTAGGACTAAGCTGAATAGGAGGGACTGTACTCCATGTCGTTAAGACGTCAATGGATGGAAAAGCGAAATATTGCTGAAAACAGACTCTAGCTCTGTTTCTATATTGTTTTTAGTGTTTGGTAAATTCCAATTAAAAAGGACTCACGGAGGTTCTGCGATACATTTGAAGTTGCAATTTCACAGCTGAGACAATTGGCTTCAAATGAATATTTTAATGATGTCCCCTTTTCCTCTCCCAGAATTCATTACATGCTGCACAAACACGAAGGGGTTAGTAAAATGGTAAATTAGTGCGAACTGACAGCTGATTTACATCCATATGCAAACACAAGATCAAATGCTGCACTTTTGTAACGTGGTTATTTTGGTCGTTATTTAGTGAATAAGGCCCTTAATTTCAGGGACGTTCTCCATGTGATTGGAATAAGTGCCCTCAGAGGGCTATCATTTATCCTGTAATGTCATCCTATTTGTGCCCTGTCCCCATATATATATCTTACAAAATCCAAGACAGTTGGGTCGTGTGCAGCACTAAAAATCACAGCGCGGCAAAGGTGCGGCATGAACGAGTGCACGACAGCACTCCAACCCACGACGGCGTACCCTGCACAGCACAGCACAGCAGCACAACCACGCAAACACAATTGCACAGTGAAAGAACACCTTCAACCCGCACAGCACTGCAGGATGTGCCGGCACGCAACAAACACGAGTCAATACACAATAAAAACATGTGTTATCAGAAACACCAAGAGACACAGACCGCCGAGGATGCCACAAAGTGGGCCAAAGCCGAAGCGTGAAAGTAAATGCAAAGTCCGAACTGCGTTTGAAAAGTACTCACGATTGGAAAACTTGCTGAACGCTGACGAACGCGTACTCGTGTCGAGGCGGAAATGACGTCAGAGGTCTGCGACACCCGGAAGAGGAATTTCCGAAATCGTCGCAGACAGGTGAGTGGGGGGAACGCAGGGTTTAAATAGGCATGAAATCCCTCCCACAATTTCAGGCATAACGCCTTCTATATATATATACATCTACACTTTCTGTGTATGCAGGCCTTACCACACCTAACTTGGCTATGGCACAGTCTGCATGAAAAAAACATGGTTTTATTTTTAACTGGATGTTAACTTGCTTTAGAAGTTTTTATCTTCCAGGCTTCTGTAAATTCAACTGTAATTACACACAGGAGGCTTCTGCTGGGTCTAGAAGGCCATTGACAGAGCAGGAGATTAAACAGACTGCACAATAAAGGAAGTTTAAACATTAGATCTCTCTTTACAGGAAGTGTTCAGGATAGCTGTGCAAATTGTATGGAGTAAGGTGTGACTATATAAACAAAGTGATTTAACTGTATAAACAAAGTGAGTTTACTCTTAAGTGGCAGAGAATTGAGCTGTGAGACAGCAGGGGAATTATCTATACAGCAATACTTCTTCATTAATGAAAGTTGTTTTGGTGCCTATAGTATCACTTTGAGGTATGACTAAATTAAGGTAACAATTTAGATCTGAATTACATCTAAGTTCTAATAACAGATAAATAGAATCTAGTTTTAGAAGCAGTCTTTTTTATACACACTGATTTAACATTCCCTTTCAATGCTTGAAAAGGTATGTAGGTATGTGTATCTCTCAGGCAGTTTGAGTCACATGTTCCAATCAATATACTAACAATAGAGGCCAGTTTGATTAGTCCTTCCTTATAATAATAACCATGAACGTTGGTTGTTAGTTGTCAAAGATTGTTCATCACAGTGGCAGAATGGCAGTGGAATAGCACCACAAGAGTTTAGGGGCCCACTCTCACCCACTCATCAAGCAGTGGAAGAGGAATGTGGCTACCTATTTTTGGAGGGAGGCTATTCATTAGCAGTGAAATATGCCATTCTAAACTGAGATGTAAGATGGTTAGTTGGCAGGCAAATGTGCAAATCTAATTTGGGATTAGACAGGGTTTGTAGGCAGACACAAAAGTTGGGCAGGAAGAGTGTTAATTGTCGGATAAATGTGGCAGTCTAAATTAGAGAAGGAGAGTGTGATAATTAGGGAAATTAGAGAATAATTGCCTAGAGCAGTAGGGGTCACAAAAAAATATCTTACACCCAGTTCCTTTGTTCATCAGTTCCACTACTGGATTAGTACCAAAGAGGTTTATAAAGCAATTTCTGCCATAATCAAAAGAAAATTCTAAGGAACTTGGTCTACATTAAAGGAACACTATAGTCACCTAAACAACTTTAGCTTAATGAAGCAGTTTTAGTGTATAGATCAGGCTTCTCAGGTTTCACTGCTCAATTCACTGCCATTTAGGAGTTAAATCACATTGTTTCTAGTTATGCAGCCCTTATCACACCTCCCCTGACTCTGATTGACACAGCCTGCATGAAAAAAACTGGTTTCACTTTCAATCATATGTAATTTACCTTAAACAATTATATCTCTTTCTCTGTAAATTGAACTTTAATCACACACAGGAGGCTATTGCAGGGTCTAGCAAGCTATTAACATATCAGGGGATAAGAAAATCTAAATTAAACAGAACTTGCAATAAAGGAAGGATAAACTTTAGATGACTTTTTACGGGAAGTGTTTAGTAAGGCTGTGCAAATCACATGCAGGGAGGTGTGAATAGGGTTCATAAACAAAGTGATTTAACTCCTGAATGGTTGAGAATTGAGCAGTGAGACTGCAGGGACATGATCTATACACAAAAACTGCTTCATTAAGCTAAAGTTGTTTTGGTGACTATAGTGTCCCTTTTGTATTTGTATTCCTAACGCTATAGTGTTCCTTTAATTTACTTCGATTTCACTTTGAATTCTTACTTTAGTGAATAACCCTGTAGGCAATGTTTTGTTAGGCAACATATATACAAAATACTTAATAAAAAGGTACACCTCATCCAACCCATGGAGCATAATGGTAGACAAATCATATTTTGAGGAGTTTTCTAGCACTGGGGCATGTAGGCCTTGGAATAAATATGGAAGATTTCATTCTGAATTGTACCAACAAATTTAACAAGAGTATATCTAATGCAGAACAAAATATATAATAGCGGCAGGATTTTGAAAATGTAGAGTCAAAGTCAAAGTTTTAATATAGCTGAAATTCTAAAACAGCTATAATCAAGTATGCAGTGCATGTAACAGAGGCGGATCCAGAACCTAATTTTGGGAAGAGCACTGGTAGAATATTTAAAGGAACAATCCAGACACAATATCCACTACAGCTCTATGTAGTGGTTATGGTGCCAGGAGTGCTAATGTTGCCCTCCCAGAATAAGTAGTCAAACCATTTTAGAACAGTTTGACAACTTACCTGGAGTCTGCCGGGATAGGGGCACTAGTGGGATATAGGGGCAGTGTGCGTGTGTGTGTGTGGGATGCAGTGTGTGTGAGGAGTGCAATGTGTGTGTTAATAGTGCAGTGTGTGTGAGGTGTGCAATGTGTGTGTTAATAGTGCAGTGTTTGTGAGGAGTGAAGTGTGTGTGGGGTTCATGGAGGGGTGCAGTGTGTGTGTGTAAGTGGTACAAAGTGTGTGAGGGATACAGTGTGCATGGAGTACAGTGTGTGTGTGTGGGAGGTACAGTGTGTGTGTGTGTGGTACAATGTGTGTGAGGAGTACAGTGTGTCGGGGTTACAGTGTGTGTGGGGGGTACAATGTGTGTGTGAGGAGTACAGTGTGTGTGTGGGGTACAGTGTGTGTGTGTGGGGGGGGGGGTACAGTGTATGTGGGGGGGTACAGTGTGTGTTGGGTACAATGTGTATGTGAGTGGTACAGTGTGTGTGTGAGGGGTACAGTGTGTGTGGGTGGGGGGGTACAGTGTGTGGGGTGGGCAATATGTGGGAGGGCAGTGTGTGAATGTGAAAGTAATTGTGCATGGGGGTAGGGGGGCAGATTACAATATATATATATATATATATATATATATATATATAATGTGTGTTTTTTTTTTTTAAAACTAAAATAAATAATCTTTATATCCCCCCTCTCTTGTTACCTTTGCCGGGCAAAGGACCACTAGGGGAGGGGAGGGGGGTAAGGACCACTAGGGGAGAGGAGGGGAAGGGGGGGTAAGGACCACTAGGAGAGGGGAGGGGGGGTAAGGACCACTAGGGGGGTAAGGACCACTAGAGGAGGGGGGTTAAGGACCACTGGGCGAGTAAGGACCAATGGGGGAGGGTGGGTGGGAAGTAAGGACCACTGGGGGAGGAGGGGGGAGTAAGGACCACTGGGGGAGGGGGAGTAAGGGCCACTGGGGGAGGGGGAGTAAGGACCACTGGGGGAGGGTGGGTGGGAAGTAAGAACCACTGGGGGAGGTGGGGGGGAGTAAGGACCACGGGGGGAGGGTGGGTGGGAAGTAAGGCCCACTGGGGAAGGGGGGTGAAGGAACACAGAGGGATGGGGGTGGAGAGTAAGGACCACTGAGGGAGGGGAGGTAAGGACCACTGAGGGAGGTGGGTGGGAGGCCCACTAAGGGGTTTGGGAGAGGGAGGGTGGAGGTCCACTAAGGGAGGGAAGGACCACCAAAGGGGGGTAAGGAGGGAGGACCACTAAGGAGAGGGGAGGAGGGTAAGGACCACTAAGGGGGGGGAAGAGGATAATGAGCACTGTGGGGGGGGGGGCCTCGACTCGTTTTGTGGGGGAAAGAGTATCCTAGCTGTACAATAGCTAGTGGGATTATTCTACACTTGCAGGATCCTTCTGGATGTTGAGCTAAAGCGGCTTCTCTCTCTCTCCAAGCTGGGATCCAGACTATCCAAGCGGTCCAGCTTCCAGCTAGCCTGGGAGTAACCGTAACACTTTACTTTCTCAGCTATGCATGAGAGGTGGACTTAGCTGCAGGTCAGCACCTCGAGTAGGGTGCAGACCTCTGTGAATGCTTCCTTCCTGACTGTGAGCATGAGGGGGCATCAGCAAGGATGCTCTGCTCACAGTGTAGGGCTGAGCAGGGGATATTTAGTTCTCCCCACTGGCACATGCAGTTGTAGGGAGTCACAGAAGAATTGGCACTATAATGGTAGCACTGGTTCTGCTTTCTTTGCCCCTAAAAGAGTACTAATTGCAAGGGAAATTTGTTTACACATAAATACATTTCCTTTGCAATACATACATGATTCTGGGTACTTGTACATATACTGGGAGTTGTGTGTACACAGTTCCCATATTGAAATGGTCAACAGTTGATCAATGTTCATTTAAATTAAAAAGTAAAAAAATATATGGTGTTACCTGAACGACCGTCTCCTCCCACCATGACTAAACCTTTTTAAAGCAAACAGATTGTTGTGAGATCAAAGAGTAATTTCAAGAAAGAAGTTAATTATCTTTAATATGGATAATGTTTTTCAATTAGACACTGATAACAGTAGTAGGTAATGATATAACGTGTTAATCAGAATGACCCAACAGCATATAAACATCTGTAGAAAATTATAAAGCTTACTATTTTATTTTCACAAGCAACTAATTATCAGATTCTTTCATAATTAGCTTATCAAAAATATATGTAATTAAAAATGTGCTCTCTCTTTATCATAAGGTCATTTTTGCATATGCTGAATAGGTCCTGCATTCATTTTTGAAAATGTAATTTAGAACTTATCATATACTGTACGGAACACTTCAACGTTAGTGAGAAATTGTGTCACTCTGAGAAAATGAATTCCATATATAGTCAGGGAATAAAGTTCAGCCTATCCCATCATGTGTGCATTTATTCAATTTAAGTTAAAAATTAACTTTTTATAGGGTAAAGTAGAACTGTCAGTTATTGCTAACTGATGTTAAAGTCACATTTAAAGCACAATAAACACTCCAGCTCAGGACAGCTAATGGAATCTCCATATTGGTGCTTCTGTGAATTGTAGGCCATCTCTTAAATAGTTTGGCTACTTACATTTGGGTGAGGGCGCCAGGGTACTCATGGCACCAGAACCACTACATCAGGGACAGGCAACCTTCGGCACTCCAGATGTTGTGGACTACATCACCAATAATGCTCTTACACCCATAATGCTGGCAAAGCATCATGGGAGGTATAGTCCAAAAAATCTGGAGTGCCGAAGGTTGCGTATGCCTGCACTACATCATTCTTTAATAGTTGTGGTATGTGCCTTTACATTTTGATTTGTCTGGTGTAACGGATCACCTGGCACCCCGACTGGGTACCTCCGTTGATGGATGCTCCTAGCGCTTCCTGAGGGCTCCAAACACTCCAGCCGACACCATAACCACTGTAGACTCCTCCAGAGAGCAAGGCAGGAACAAGCTCTTACAAGAGCGTAGTAGTGATTTAGCAAGGGAGTATGAGAAGCATAGCAATCCCTTGTAGCAGATTCCCCCAATAAGAGACGGCACTCCAAATTGAGAGTGAAGTAGAACTGACTGTACTGGCACATACAGCCTCTTTTTTTCACATTCTACAAACAGGGTACAGGGTTTTGCAGAACAACCAATCAATACGTACAATACACTCAGACACTCCCACACAAAATCCTCCCCTCTGCCTGTGATATAATTACTGAACACAATGGTCTAATGCAATTGTCACAGGCAGGAAAATACACAGTGTTACACAATATTCATAACTCTAAAAGTATACATCACATTCACATTACATTTTCAGAATCAGCATACTCCAAATACAAACATACGTCAAAATCATACAAATTGGTCCAGTGGGTCAAAAGTTAGTTGAAAGTCCCTTTGTGACCAAATGAAGCATGACTTTTCTGCCCAAAATCAGTTCCACAGAGTCTTCTATCCTGGAGATAATTGGGAAGTAATCCAATTATCTCCAAGGACAGAGGCAAAACTCCATTAGCCACATGGTAGCAAAATACAATAAAATACATAAAAATATATAACTCCTATTATACTTAACAGAACCCCCACATTCAATCTATCCCCGGATAGCTTGGATCTGAGCGCTCCCTATATATCGAACAGCGCTCTGATGCCACAAACACAGTCCAATCGCCATGGGGTTAAACCATAGCAACAAGTTCCAACTAGTCTGGAAGTGTCTCCAATGCCCAGTGACGAGGTCGGTGTCGCCACATCTGGCTATTATGATACAGCCTGAGCATACCATGTAAAATAATTGCAGCGACATTCATGCACACACATATGGAACTATGGATGGAGTGCTTTTGTATCTAATTTTTCTGCTTCATCCTATAATTTAGATGTTACAAAAGTAAATGTCTTGTTCCTAAATCACCTACAGTACTTACCCCTGTAAACAATTCAGTAGCATTTTCTGGACTGAGAGAATTAGGTTCTGTCACGTCCACAGAAGTGACAAATCTACTTTAATTCGGTAAATATATAAAATTGCAAATGATAAAGTCTAATATGATGTAGGATTGTAAACCATGTTTAGAAAATGTATTACCTGAAATATATATTTTAAATTTATTTAAAGTGTTACACTAATAAAACAATTTTGACTGGTGACAGGAATGCAGAATAATTCATGATAATATGCAATGATTAGTAATGATAACGTGCTTAAACATAAGGCCATTGTGTCAATGTAAGGGTTAAACTTTTCTTGGTTTCACAAGTACTTCTCTGACATCACAGGATATCACAGTTTTTTTTTGTTAACCGCTGCTAATAAATCTTGAAGCATTTCCTTTCAGTAATGGCTGGAGTGCTATCTGGTCATATAAACCTCTGGGTGAATCATAAAATGAATGCATGACAAAACGTGAGAGCAGCACAGTGTTTTTTAAACATCCTGTTAAAGTATAGCTCATTATAAGCAATTAGCATTAGCCAAATGTTTGTAATTAATATAGTTGCTGTTATTTCCGATGTATACATTTTTCTCTGCCCCATCTCCCCTTTTTTCTTCCCTACTCTTCCTCTGCCTCAGACCCTCCTTTCATCCTCTGCCCAAGGCTCCCCTTCTCTTCCTCTGCCCCAGGCTTTTCTTGCTTCTCCTTTGCACTAGGCTCCCCTTCCTCTGCCCCCGGCTCTCCATGCTTCTCCTTTCCACCAGGTTCCCCTTCTCCTCCTCTGTCCCAGGCTCTCTCTGCTCATCCTCTGCCACAGGCTCTCCCTCCCCCGCTCCTCCTCTGTCCCATGCTCCCCTGCTCCTCCTCAGCCACAGACTCCCCTGCTTATCCAGGCTCCCTCTGATTATCCTTATATATGTAGTGCAAATGCACACACTGACACACATGCAGATACATAGACACACTGATACAAACAAAGAGACATATAGAGACACAGACACACATATACAAACACTGCCACACATGCAGATGCACAGACACATAGGTACAAACACTGACACACATGCAGATGCACATACACACAGATACAAACACTGCCACACATGCAGATGCACAGACATACAGATACAAACACTACCACACATGCAGATGCACAGACATACAGATAAAATCACTTCCACACAAGCAGATACACAAACACACAGAAGCAAACACTGACACACATCTAGATCCAAGATACAAACATTACCACACATGCAGATGCACAAACACACAGAAGCAAACACTGACACACATCTAGATCCAAGATACAAACATTGCCACACATGCAGATGCACAGACACACAGAAGCAAACACTAAAACACATCTAGATACACAGATACAAATATTGCTGCACATGCAGATGCACAGACACACAGATACAAACACTGCCACACATAGAGATGCACAGACACATAGATACAAACACTGACACACATACAGATACACACTAAAACACAGATACAAACATTGCCACACATGTAGATTCACAGACACACAGATACAAACACTGACACACATGCAGATGCACAGACATACAGATACAAACACTGCTACACATGCAGTTACACATACACACAGATACAATCACTTCCACACATGCAGATACACAAACACACAGAAGCAAACACTGACACACATCTAGATCCAAGATACAAACATTGCCACACATGCAGATGCACCGACACACAGAAGCAAACACTAAAACACATCTAGATACACAGATACAAATATTGCTGCACATGCAGATGCACAGACACACATATACAAACACTGCCACACATACTGATACACACTAAAACACAGATACAAACATTGCCACACATGCAGATTCACAGACACACAGATACAAACAATGACACACATGCAGATGCACAGACATACAGATACAAACACTGCTACACATGCAGTTACACACACACACACACACACACATATACAATCACTTCCACACATGCAGATACACAAACACACAGATACAAACACTGACACACATGCACATTAAAAGACACACAGAAGAAAACACTGACACACAACTAGATACACAGATACAAACATTGCCACAGATGCACATACACACAGAAGAAAACACTGACACACATCTAGATACACAGATACAAATATTGCCACACATGCAGATGCACAGACACACAGATACAAACATTGACACACATGCAGATTCACAGACACAACAATACAAAACAAACACAGACACACATACAGATACACACTGACACACATACAGATACACACTGACACATATACAGATACACTGACACATAGATACAAACAATGACACACATACAGGTATACACAAAGACACTCATGCAGCAAAGACACTCATACAGACACACAAAAACACACAACGGCACACATACAGGCCACGATGGTAGCCACCCTCCAGTTTCCTACCTTTGCGGTGCAGGAGGGTGGCATCTGCTGGCTGGGGCTGTTGGGAACTGTTGCTATATAAATATTTTATAGGGCAATCTGTCTGTGAATGGTGGAGAATAATAGCTATCACATAGTTGTTAAAGGCAAAGATGGAATAAAGAAACATGACATAATTTTATAATATATATATATATATATATAAAAATAGTGAGGGCTTGCACTCCTGGTGTAATCCTGTGGTGCCCGGTGCTGGTCTTGCAAGGATCATGCAGAAATGACCGCACTCCAAGGACTTTATAGAGATTCTCAAATAAAATTTTACTTTTATTCAATCCGATTAAAAAGTCAAGCCCACATGGAGCTTTCATCAGGACAAAACATGGAACCCTAATAGCCAGACCAAACTAAACATCAGTGGTGTAGAGAGTGGTTGTTGTAAAAAAGGAGGTAGTATCGTATAGCAAGTCACTTGCATGGTGACTTGAAAAACGCAAATGCGTAAACTGTGGCATGATTAGACGTGCCCTGGCAGAGTTGATGGCAACTGAAACTATGTATCTCTCCCCACTCTGTCTGTCTCAGGGAGCATGGGGAGAGATACTTGCAGATCTGGGAGAGCCTCTCAGAGTTCCATCAGACAGAAATACTGCATTGCCGGTATTCCTGAAATACCGGCACCGGCCACACATCCTCAAATACCGGCTGTGCTGGTAAAATACAGGTTAAGTGGCAACGCTGTAGGGTGATGAACTGAAATGCATATGATAAAAGTCGATATGGCTTGGTGAGGGCTAAATACAGTAAGCAGAATGAGGCATCGCTGCCAAATACAGTAAGCAGAATGAGACATCACTGTGATGCTATACGTACGATTGAAATAGGCTGAATTTGCATTAGTAGTGTAATACGCCATATCCGAATGGCTGAACAAACTTATGATTTTGTTGAAAAAACAAGTTATAGAAGCCATGACTGGGCCGGACGTGGCAGTGCCCCATGAGCTTCTAGGGAGGAGGCTGTTATTTACTAGAGAGAGGTAAAATGAATACTTGCGTGGGCCACACTAGGCCATGAGCAGCTTGTCTGGAGTTTAGGCAGTTTGTGTTGATGACCTTTGAACCGGAAGTAGATGGTTCTGCACTGAACCAGACAGTCTCAGTCCAGAGGAAAGGTCAACCTGTGTATTTATAGGCCGGAATAACCCCTCCCACAACTACAGGCCCAGCCTTCCGTGTATAAAACCGGTATACCGTGCACTCAAGTTTTAATTTGAAATATTTGCAGAGTGCCAATCCAGAGCCGTCATGTACAGAAAATAGTAGACTTCACTTACGGACTCTAAATATGTAGTTCAAAATTTTATTGTAGAAATGACGATCAACGTTTCAGTCCTCTTCCAGGACTTTCATCAGGATCAATATATAGCGCTCACCATACACAGAAAATGCTTGTTTAAGAGGGCATAATTGGAGGAGGATGTAAACATAGAGTTTATTCAGAAGAGAGACCTGTTTACTTTTTTCCAACCTGAACTTATTTCTTTTTATATCTACTGGAATCATGTGTAAATGTATCTGAGGTAAAATAATGAACCCACAGTTCTTTTTATTTTCTCATGCTCGTGTAGTGTGATATACAGGGGTGGAATGATTTAATTTTTTTACATCTATTCCTAATTCAGAGCAAACATAATACATTAGCAGTGGTTTGGCCTCTGTCATGCTTTATTATCTCGGGGCAGATTGAGTTCAGTTTTTGGATCTATCTCTTAAAATACAACTTCGGTTAGTTATTCCTTATAAGGAAATTTCTCACAAAAATAGTTTTCTCGTAAATCCCACAGCATAAATACAGTTAGAGCGTTGTGTTAAGCCATTTGTTTCTTTCTATGCTGTATTCTGTAAAGTGAATCTGACATTATTATTATTATTATTATTATTATCATTATTATGTTTAACATATTTAACCCATTAAGGACACAGCTTCAGAAGCTTGTCTTACGCTTAATGACACAAGCAATTTTTGCATTTTCTTGCTCTTTGCATTAAACTGCAATTTGCATCTCTCTCGTTTATTGCACCGACACATATATACTGTTTTTTAAAGGACAGAAAGGGCTTTAATTTGATGTAACATATATATATATATATATATATATATATATACATATATATATATATATCGGGTTTCAGTTTTTTGATTTTTTGTGTCCTGATGAAAGCTCCCTAGAGGAGCTGAAACGTCGATTTATTCTTCGCAATAAATTAAGATTTAAATATATGTAAATGCTTGAGTGCCGTTTTTTCCTTCTCTTATATATATATATATATATATATATATATAATAAGTAATAAATGTAGGCTTGCACTCACGGTCTGTAGGTAGATAAAATTTCTTGTTTATTTCAATTCATTTAAAATATGGTTGCTGCCATTATCGTCAACGTTTCAGCCACTCCTGTGGCTTTCATCAGGACCAATTCAGCATATATATATTACAGTTTTTGCAATAATAATGTGTACCTAATTAGTGCAGGTTAAGGAAAGTAATTAAAAATAAATTCATTTAGTTGTTCTGATTTACAGAATATATAATGTGTCTGGGATTTTAAGTTTTTTTGGTAGTTACAGGTCACAAAGCACAAGGAGTAAAATAAACTTTTAATGTGGAGTGATTTTAGAATTTGGTATGTTTGTCTTGTAAGCTTAATAGCCATAAAAGAATACAATATTGCCACACAAAAGTATATATTTATATAAAGAAGAGATCACAGGTTATTGTCCTAAAGTTGTTTTGACACTTTCTACGTAGCCATATTACCGCCAATCTCTGCTAAATATTGGAGCAAAATGATTTTTTTTTTTTGGTTTTTGCCACACAAACTTATAACAAAGAACTTCTCATGTGTATTTTGTAAAGTTGGTGTGTGCTATTCCTGTACAAAACTTTATTTTGTGTCCAGCTACATCTGCTGGGTACAATGATATTCCCATTGTATATCTTTGGCACTATTTCGTGAAGAGACAGTGCCATATATAGGAGACCTGTCCTTTTCAGTATTTACAGAAGAATTTTGAGAGACGGATTTAATGGGCCTATGCTTCAATTGGCGGTATTATTACAGTTTGACTGTTCCAAAAAAACCCACAAAGGCCTACCATTTGTAAACGTAGAAACTCCAGGGTATCTCATATGGTGCATACTGTGCCTTAACATACTCCCATTTTTCCACCAATATATGCCAAAGTATGTGGTAAAAATAATTTGGGGCATTTTTTACATATGGATTACATTTTTGCTGGGCATTTTGTATATCTCAGCCTATTTTGTGAAGTTACAGTGCTGTAAAAGAGACGTGACAAGTTCAGGTTTTCAAGTGTGAATTTTCATGGAGGGATTTGATGCGTCCGTGTCTCACTTTGGAGGACTTGAGCAGGCTACATATTACAACTACACCATAAAGGCATACCATTTCTTTTAGAACACATCCCAGGGTATTTCAAAAGGCATATTTTGAACCTTAGCGTGGGATCATTTTTCCGCTAGCTTGTACCAAGTGTAGTGGTAATAATCTTTTTCAGCCTTTTTGACACCCAAAGTGAGTTTGCACAGTATATTTTTGTTAAGACACCTTTTGTCTTAATAAGTAAATCACCGTTTAGTCCACCTTCCCCTCTCACCGTATCAAGTCCTTGTTCGTATACTGTATAATCCACGAACCATAACCAGGGGCAGCAGTAATTTCTCGAATAACGATATCCACCAAACGGCATAAGTTTCCCAATAATAGTCCTTAAGTGTAAATAAGAATCCCCCCAATAACGAGACTGAAGCTCCGTGTTGAGGGTCAAAACAAGATCTGAGGACTGGAACATCCAGCCTGCTTTTTATTAGGAAAAGGCACACACAGGGCACTCCCAGGGGGAGGATGAAAATAACCAATTATACACAGGGTAACACCCCCACCTCTCCTCCCCTCAGATAACCACATAACACAATTATACTGTACAATATTTTACCCCAGTTCTGGATGTACCCCAAAACCAGGGGGTACACCTTTAAGTCCAGCACCGCTTGAAAGGTCTTGGTTAGGGGAACACTCTGTCCAAATCCCAGCCCATTCGGTTAAGGGGTTCGGGAGTTATGGATGATTGAAGTTTTGACCGACTGCACGGATCTTCTAGCCGAAAAGAGTTCCACAAGTTTTGGCCCTGCAGTCGGTCTCCGTTCGCCGGTTCGAATCATACGAAATCCTCATCATCCACAACTATCTCCGAGTTCGCTGGATTCCCCATAGCTGATTACAGGTAACTACCGAATGGCTCGTCGTTCGGTAGTTCCAACACGAATTTCTGGGTGTATGGAGGTCTCAGCGGTGTTCGCCTGTTTGGGTATCCGTTTTTAGTTCCACGCGTTCACAGGCAAACACCGCTGTTCGCACGCAAGATGGCCGCGAACACGTGCAAAAGTCCCGAAATGGCGGCCACCCATATGTTAGACATGGAGTTCGTGCGAAATGAGGTGAACGGCTGGAAAACAAGCTGGAACAGTAAAACATGCTTCATAACATAACGAATCAGTCATTTAGACAGATGGCACAAAATAGCCGAATCCACCAAAGCACTAGACAGACGGATGGTTCTGTCACAATTTTGCAAACCTTATGTGTGCTACGACTGTATAATACTACATATGTTGCTCAGCTATATCGTCTGAGTACAGCAATACCCTTGTATGTACCTTTGCCAGGTATATGTGCATGTTGAAGGGGCACATTTTAGATGCAGCCATTCAGTTTTTTTCTAACTTTGAAGTTTACGCTGTGTCCATGTTCCATTTTGGAGTAGTTTAGATGGTTGGTGTGGCAAATCTAGCCACTTATCTGACTTTAAACCATATATTTAAGCAAGCTGTATATTTCTGCTACTGTTCTCTGTATTTTCATGTATGCTGCATTCGTGTGTTACAGAACACGAATACCGCTAATGTTAAGCCTGGTTATCCACGAACAGTGAATCACCGCACTGTTCATGGAATAAGCAAAGTACCGAATGGGAGACCACCCATAGCAGGTCGTGTGTCTCCAATTAGGTACTTTGCAACAATGTATTGGTGTTAATTGCGGTTTGTTGCGGGTGGCCGCCATTCGTGTACTGAACACGAGGCGGCAGCCATCTTCGTTCGCGGAAAGCCAGCGTCGAGTGCCTGGAACTAAAGCTGGACTTCCGAGCCGTTCGGGAGTTTACCGTTTTCGGGACTTTCATTCCCTCCATTCAGGCAATCGGTTAAACAAAGTGGTCCTGATAAGGGAAACTGAATGGCGTTTGGTTATTTGTGCTGGGATCTGAGCGCAAGTTACCTTCGCTGTGCGCCCAGGTCCCAGCTATGTAATAAATGATTAACTGGTTGTTTAGCACAGATATTATGTCGGTTATTGATTTTAATATGAAAACTGTGTTTGTCTGTACCAATGGATAATCCCATTAGCAATTCATTCTGGGATAATTGTCTCCTTGGTACAGCAATGTATGATGGGTATTCTAGGTGTAAAACCCAGTTCCCCATGTAGTCCCCTACTGGACAAGCCCTGTATTGTGACTTGGGAAACCCCTTACATTTGTAACCACATAAATACTGTGCCTGTAATTAAAAACCTCAGTTGACCTCCAAGCTATGTGTCGTCTAGTTCTTGGGAGGAAGGGATTGTAACTACGCTACCTGCATTTTGCCTGTTTTGTACCTGCTTCATCCTGTCTACCAGCGGAAATACACTGGGTAATACTACTACTCCGCTACAGTTGGTTATTGAAATTTCCCCAGAAACACATACTATTTATTAAAGAATACACCCTGGGGTAATTCAAAAGGCGTATTTTGAACCTTTGCCTGGGACCATTTTTTCTCTAGTTCGTTCCAGGTGTAGTGGTAATGAGCCCTTTTAAATGTTTTTTTTGTAACTTTTTAAAACTTTTAAAACTTTTTAAAACTAGTTTTTAAACTTTTTTTGCTTATTAATTTTTTTAAACTTTCCTAAACTTTCTTAAAACTTTTTTTTACAGATTTAAAATTTTTATAAGCTTTTTATTTTACCGTTAACCTCTAACTAGCAGTAAGCAGCACTAACAGTAAATTCCCCAATTTCCCATAACTCCCAGCCACCCCAGCTAGAAAAATATATATTTTTAAAATATTTAAATTAATAAAATAAGGGTTAAATGAGGGCTAAAAAAAAAAAGTTAACCATAAGGGGTTAAAAAAAATTGGATCACAGGATAATACTGTGATCTGTATTTTGATCACTGTAGGTAGTGATCAACTGGCAGGGAAGGGGTTAATTTTTATTAGGACTGGTTAAAGGAGGGTGAGATTTTTTTTTACTTTTTTTTAAAGTGCCTGTAATAACTGGTTAACTGGTCCGTCATCCCCACCATGACGGACCAGGTACGTCACCCGTCGGGAAGGGGAAAAGCAGCTGTAACAAAAACATACTTTATTTTTTTTAAACTTTTTTTAAATAACCAATGCTTCTCACATCTGATTCCTACACAAACTATAGACTATTATAATTCACTTGCCTTTGGGAAAGTAAAATATAAAAATCTAGACTATGTGCATGTTGGTAAACAAAATATCACAGCATGGGGGTTAACTGAGTGGCCAGCACAAAAAAGTAAAAAAAAAAAAAGAAGTGAATGGAAGTTAATATGACCCCCCATCTAACTATGCTGTCACCTGTCATGCCTTAGGTGGAGAAATATCTGCTAATGGTGAGCATGCTTTGGCTATTGCTGTCCAGTTGGTAAACAATAATAAAAGGGCAGTGTCCACCCACTTGATTTAGTGTACCTCCCTCCCTTGTGTAGCTAGATGTCACCAAGAAACCCCCATTAAAAGGTCCTTACCGCCATAATAATAATAATCTAATAATAATGGGTATGGACCCAATAATTTTGTAAAAAAAAAGAAAAGTATGTACCGGTACTTTTCTTTAGAATTCTTCTGTCCCAAATGTCTTTTCTTTCTTCAAATGTCGTCTTTAAAAACGATGAAAGTCAACCCAATTTCAACCATGGAGGGCTTTATATAGGCCCCACTCCCTTTGAATTATCAGTGCACTTCCTTTACAAGTTTTTTTTTTATAGTTTTAAACATTTATGTGCATCCCATCAAACTGTTTATTATGATATATATATATATAATACGACTCAGAGTACTGCAAAAGAAAATTTGACTTTCCAATTTTTTGTTGTATCCTGTGACAATATGTTTAAATTATATTTTATTGGTTTAGAATATCAAATCCATATACAATTATCTTGTATCCATTATATATTCCCTTTATTTGCGTGATTATATTATTACAAGCCCTTACAAGAAATAGTTTTGGTTTTATTTGTTGATTGCAGTTTCATAAACCTTTTGGTGACTCCCATAAAGAGTGACAATAAACAAACTGAAAGATAAAAGGAAGAAAAAAAAAAAGAAACAGCATTTTTTTTGTTCTGTGAACATACTGATTTATAGATACACAAAAGAATCCATGTTCCACTAGCCTTCTATCTAATCTCACTAGACGAAGTGTCCAGAGCATAGCACCCATATCATGTCTGTATACAATCATTAGTGATGTCATGCAACATTGTATTCAACAGGAAATGTTGTGATGTCATAGTTTTATGCACAATACACAGATTCAGACAGTGTGGGAGCACTGCACTATGAATACAATAAACAACAGGGCAAAAATAGAGAGTGCAAGATAATTTAAGGAGATAAGATCCTAATTACTTCCTTATCACATTAGCATTTCTTTTAAAGACACATAAAAGGGCATCATTTTCAATAGTCAAACAGAATTGACGGACAACATAAAACAAAAGTTGACTGATGTGTACTTTATTTTCAATAATCAGCTGCAACCATCCATTTATCCATGCAAAGATCATGCAGGACCTAAATCTAAACTACTTTCCTAAATTCTATAACATGAAATATATAGATATTCGAAAACATCTCCAAGAATGCAAAACAGGAAAGTGATCGTAATATTCAGGTATCCTGGTAGCTTCATATTTACTCTCTCCTAACCCTATAATAACTTTATCAAATGCAGCTATTTGCATGTGATTAGTGGCCATATAGTATATACACCTATATAGTGCAAGAATATTAAATTGGCTACTGCCAGGATAGTGAGACTCAACTGAGTGTTCCATGAAATATGGAATGTATAACATATACCAAGTAGAGAATAGTTAGGGACAAACCAGATAGGGGGAAACTAGAAAGCTGTAATAGCAAGAGACAATAACCAAGTCAATGATTACAGAAAGGAGAATACTTAGTAATAGCCAATATTAAAATCCGTTAGACGGTACTAAATATATAGGACACTATAGGGAACAAAATACAACCACAACAGGGCATAGAACCAAGCCCTAAGCAGCTATTTATAGTGTGGCTCATTAATCAGGTAGCCATACCCCTAAAATATCCTGTATTGTCAAAATCGAATGCGATACGTCATATGCGCTATAATGTCGGTGAACGAATCACGTTTTAAATGCGGGTAGAGTCATGGCCAGTGTTCAGACTGCAGGGTAGACTGGACAAGCCATGAGAAAGGTTACAGGTTGTCTGCAGACCTCCAGGAGGAGGTGCCTCAGGAATAAGAATGCAAGCTATGTTGCATTTTGTTTGACAGTAAAGCCTTCATCGTTGCTTTTTTTTGTCTGTGTATATGTGTATTTGTTTCTTTGCATATGTCTGTATGTTTATCTGTATGTCTCTATGTGTATCTGTGCCTGCATGTGTGTCTGTATGTCTATCTGATTGTCTGTATGTGTATCTGTATGTCTATATGTGTATCTGTTTTATGCATATGTGTCTGTATGTGTATCTGTCTGTATGTGTGTATGTGTATCCGCATGTGTATCAGTGTGTGTCAGTGTGTGTCAGTGTTAGTATCTGTAGAAGTGTCATTCTGTGTATCTGAATATGTATTAGCATGTGTGTCCATGTACTATGTGTGGCGAAACCGACCTCGCCACGTGTCCTTGGAGGGGGCTGCTTGCCCGCCTCTTGCCTTTAGACTATGGCCCCTGTTCTTTTTCCCTGCAGAAAGGCTGGTTTGTGCCTTTTTTTTTTTTTTAATTCTTTATTTTATTCGTGCATAGGTTAGGCGAACAAGTTAGCGCCGTCACAGCGGCTGGTACATGCATAACATCCAATGGATTATAACAATTATGTGACATGAGGAACAGTGCACATTTTGTATTTTTGTGCATAGGATTATACGCGTGGTTTTCATGAGTAAAACAGAAACTTAGCATGCAGATTACTTTCACGTTGTTTGTATTGTGTATATCGCTTAAACTATCTGCGCTAATGATTCACCATGTGGGGGCTGACTCAGTGAGTGCAGTACAGGTATAACTGGCTGTCATGTGAGGGTGATGACCGTTTATAACGGAAAATAAAACATGTCACAGGTTAGGTTACTAGGCAAACTGGATATATACAGGCATATAAGAAGGTTTCTGTCTAACCTGCGTGTTGGTTAGTTAGCATACATGAGTATTTGTTGATGCATAGTTAGGTAAACAAACGTATTATGAACATTCTGAGTGTCTGCAGTCAGTAACTTCATTGCCATGAGTTAAACGTTAAGGCTAATTTGAAATTAAAACAAAAACAAAAATCTGTTGTATGAACTGACCCTGACTTTTGTAGGCTTATTCATAAAGACAAGGTCACAGACATGCTTATAAAATGCGAATCAGGAAAAAGGGAGAGCTTGTATCTGACCACTGGGGTTGTACCACTGTTATGGTCTATGCAAGGCGGGTGGGGGGTAAGTGCAGGGGAGCACTGACTAAATGCGGGCTGAGCGTACCACAACAATATGCGCGATTTGCAACGTTGTAAATTGCTAGGTCGGGAGAATTGTATGAGGGGGTGACAAATTGCCGTACAAGAGTAAAGCTTAACTGGTTAAGGTACATTGCTCGAAGCAATTATGAAATTACTACAGAATAAATGGCTATTTCAAAGCATAGTATTACTTATTGCCCCAAGAGAGTGTTCAGTAGCTCAGTGAGAGCTTCGTTTTCCCCTCTACTTGCTGTGTACGATGGCAGTCAGGGGGGTGCTAGATGCGCCCGAAAATTCAGTCCCATACTGTGTCTAGCCGATGCCCCGGCGAGTTTCCACAAAGTCCAGCTGTAAGGGTTTTCGTGGCGTCTTGTCGCCCCCTAGCTTGTTGATTAAGCTGTTCTGTGTGCTGAGAGGTGAATCCTGTGGGTCGCCTGTTTGGAGCGGTTGAATCGCAGGTCCGGTTGGTTTCGTATGCAGGTAGGGGACTGCACCCGATATGCCTCCCGCCGTTTTCGGCCTCTGGGCCCGCTTGTATCTGCCTAGTCGGGCGGCCATTTTGGAGCCTCGTGGTGTCTGTCTGTAGTAGCTCCGTCGTGCTGCGGGCCGTATCCACGAGGTCACCACTCTCTCTGCTTGCCGATAGGTAGCACCCCTCTTCTGCAGGGCATACCTGAAGCTTGCGCAGAGGTAATCAAAGGTCTCCAGAGGTGATGTGGGTGGCTGGGTGTGTGTGCTCCGCCTTCCATGTTTGCGCCGAGCCGCCATTATGGGTTTATTCTGTGGGACAGTGTCCCCGGTTTGGCTTTTGTCTGGGTCGCCTGTCTGCTTCCTTTGTGGACCAGGATATCCCCCACCGGTCCAAAGGGGGGGGGGGGTAGTTTGCAGAGACGTCGCTTAGTGGCTTTTGTGCCGGAGAGAGCGGCCGCCTCTCCCCGGTTTCAGCCTCAGTAGGCCGCATTAGTTTCTCCACGTTCCCGGCCTTTACGGGTCCCGGAGTGGTCTCGCTGGGTTCAGGAGGGCACCCCCGATGTGGGTGGCGCACCCCCGGATGGTTTTGGGTAAAGTTGTCCCCGTTTTGGCCCCGGATCGTGCCTGCTCGGCCGGAGCCCATGTCAGATGCGACTGCCCCGGTTTGTGCCTTTCTGCGGACTGTTAAAGCCATGCTACCCCAGATAGCTATGCGATGGAGCCCAGCTGTATACTGAAAAACTGTATGTATGTGATCTGAGCGCCATCCGGTAATAATGTGCGCTCAGATCTAAGTTATCTGGGGATAGGTAGAATGTCTGTATTTTATGTATAAATGTAACCTTGTGTATTGTATTGTATTTTACTGTCTTTTTACTGCCATGTGCTTAATGGAGTTTTGCCTCTGTCCTTGGAGATAATTGGATTACTTCTCAATTATCTCCAGGATAGAAGACTCTGTGGGACTGGTTTTGGGCAGAAAAGCTATGCTTCATTTGGTCACAAAGGACTTTGATCTATCTTTTGAACCAATGGACCAATTTGGATGATTTTGACATATGTTTGTATTTGGAGTATGCTGATTGGAAAATGTGATGCATACTTTCAAAGTTATGAATATTGTGCAACAAAACTGTATTCCTCTGCCTGTGATAATGAGATTACACATTGTGTTCAGTAATCATATCACAGGCAGAGGGGAGGATTTTGTGTGGGAGTGCCTGTGTGTATTGTACGGATTGATTGGTTGTTCTGTAAAACCCTGTGGGCTGTTCTATGTTTGTGGATTGGGAATAAAAGAGACTGTATGTGCCAGTACAGCCAGTTCCTGCTTAACCCTCAAAGTGAAGTGTCGTCTCATTATTGGGGGAGGATTTATTGTATGCTGTTCCAGTTTGACTGCTAGGAGTGTAAACCTATTCGCATAGGTTTTCCTATTCGGCTGTATACAGCATTCATATGCTTGAGAGAATTTATATGTTTCTCCAGTTCGGTGATTGTGGTGTCTGCCAGAGTGCTTGGAGTCCTCAGGAAACGCTAGGAGCATCCTTTAACGGAGGTACCCAGTCGGGGTGCCCGTCGATCCGTTACACTATGTATATGTATGTGCTATATTATACAAATGGAGTGGCGGGGGATGCATTGGGGGGGCTCAAGGCAATTTTCGCACCGGGGCCCTGTGCTTTCTAGTAACGCCTCTGCCTCCCTGAGTAGTTTATAGTCCTTATTCCATTCTCTAACATGATTAATGCACAGTTTTTTTTTACAAAGTTAAAACTATCAGGAATTCAAAGTGAAGTTAATTTCAAATTTAAGGGAAAAATAACCAAATAACCAAACTAGAACAATTCTCCAAGTCAGTTAAGCACCCATTTTGGCTTTTTTTTTGGCTTAAAGGATTACTCTTACCATCATAACCAGTACAGCTGCAGTGGTTATGATGTTACGAGGGCCCTTGTGTCATTCCCTGTTAATAGGGCAAACCGTTTTGCTGGGTGCCAGATCTCCCCTATAGCAGTGTGTAGAGCTGCAGAAACACTGATCATGACCTTCATTAATTGGCTGATAGCATCAGTTGAACACTCTCAGCCAATGAATTAGATTCTGTACATTGAAATTTGCACAGAATTGACATTAGCCAGGCCGGATCTGTAGTTTCGAGCTGGCTAATGATACCCCAGTGATGCTGATGGAGGTGGATTAACATCTCTAGAAGCAAAGGTGTTAAACACAGTGCAAAACATTGCATACACAGATTTCAGGCACCATAAACACATCAATTTACTGAAGTGGTAATGGAGTAAACGTTTAAATTTACTATTCTCTTCGAATTTATTTTGAATTCTCTACTATTCTCACTTTACTGAATAACCCTGCTAGTGGCTCAAGAGTCCACTCCCCTCTCCTACCTTCCAAGGCTATGTTTTCCTGCTTGCTCACCTGTCGATTCCTTCCCCTTTGTTGCTTCCCATCCTGTGTTTTAAATCTCACAAGCTCTAGATCAGGGATAGGCAACCTTCGGCACTCCAGATGTTTTGGACTACATCCCCCATAGTGCTCTTACACCCGTAATGCTGTCAAAGCATCATGGGAGGTGTAGTCCAAAACATCTGAAGTGCCGAAGGTTGCCAATGCCTGCTCTAGATTGTAAATTTGTAAGGAATAGGATCCTCCTTAACCTTTTGTTTTTTGCTAACATTTCTAAAAGTTTGTTTCTTAGTTGTTGTTTTTTGTAATACCCCTTTATTAAAATTGTAAAGGCCTGTGGCATATGTTGGCACTACATAATTGTTATTTATTATTATTATTATTATTATTAATAATAATAATAATATAATTTTAGAATAAAACGGCACAAACGTCACTTTATATTGCAACTGACCAGCTATCTAAGGTTTAACAAAGATTTAGATTCCAATGTTCGCATTCCTAGAAATAAGTAAGACTCTAAAGAAATGTAAACTATAGAACTAATCTGTTTACAAAAAGCCATACAATGTAGATTGTGGGAAGCATGCAAACGCAGCAGGAGTAAATGTCAGTACATTTGAGATTTCTATGCATAGTAAAGAGGATGTGCTCTTGGACACAGGGCAGTTAGAGAATTGTTCATTGTTTGTATTATATACACCATTAAAGCACATCTGATTCTATGGCTGCCAGCGAAGAAAATTACCATAAAGAGATTTTTTTCTTACAACTTCTGTAGAAGGATTTTAAAAGCATTAAAATAAAATATCAATGACATACTTATTAATCCAGACATTGTGAGTAATACTAAATACTTTATATAGGTCCAACCAACGTCAATCAGTTGGAAGACAATTCCGATCAGCCTCAGTAGTGGATTGCAACTCCCACTGCTCCAGAGAAATTATTCATCCCCACTTGGTGTATTGTACCTAATATTTTATCCAACTCGGATTATTTAAGCAGAATGAATGTAGGTCTTTTCTGCAGACTACATATCCAAAAATCCTTAGAAGTGCTTTGTTAGCAAAGGAGCTTTTCCAGATTGATTCTTGCCAGATCCCCTCCCACATTAGTTAAGTATAACACAGATTTTCACAAGAAACCTGGATGGCTCTGCTGCTTAATTAAACACTAAATCTCAGATGTTGTAAAGGGGAACAATAAAACATGGTCCAGCTACCAATCAAAAGTTCTCAAGCTTGTTTAGTTTATAGGTACACACATAGTAACCTCCCAGTATTACAAAATATAAAACAGATACATACTTGTTAAAATGACAGGAGAGCTACTGATGAAAAAACAAACAAAAAAAATAACACTGTCTATTAAACCATTTCAACCACTGTTTGCTCCAATGTTAAATTCTTGTTTCACTCAACTTCTGTCTTACTGTCCTTTAAGGGACAGTCGTGGGACCACACTTTGTGCATTACAGAGACATACCAAGTACAACAAGCTGTGCTTTTTCTGTTTCTCTATATAGTGGTATAGTATCACCTCTAAACATTAACTTGGGTTAGTGATCTTATTTATTATGATGGGTTATTATAAGAGTTATACACCTTTGTTGTATAAATAATTGACTGGTCTCTTATGAATCAATAATTATAATATATAACCACTCGTGTGGCTGTCACCAATTAAGGATGCCATCTCAATCACCAGAATCGTATGAAAAGTGACATTATGTAAAATCCGTATACTGCCAGAAGGACATCAGTTAATTAATTACTGAAGACTGCAAATAAATTGTAAATATTGCCTATCAACACGTACTATGTATGAAAACTATACCTCCAACTTTAACTAGTTCTAGAAATGACATAGATCAGTGTGAAAAATATAAAGCAATGATTGTTTGTGCATAGTATGCAATGTCTATTCTTGTAAACTATTGAGTATAAATACCAATAAAATTACAGCATAGTAAATTGTTAGAATGGTGGTGTTTATCTGGAGTGTTGTATATATCTATAGAAAAATGTATTAAAACACTAAATGACAACATGCTTAAATGTATTAAATAATTGTGTGTAGGCTAGTCTGCCTAGCATAGACTAACTGCACGGTTATCATAGTCTATCCAGCTTCCTTAGTGCTGAAAAAAAATGTTTTACTGGTACCTTAAAATAAAATCATAACTAAGTAAGTGCATTGCAAACATCACATCAAACAATGCAAAAATGATAAGGGTGGAAGGGACTTTATAGCTAACTCTTTTGCCTTTACAGTTAAGCTCTCTGGAATCACCAGTGTCAGTGACTGTGCAGTCTATATATACCTGCAATTTGCAAGCTTACCCATGCTGCGCTAATCCCCCCCCCTGCCCCCAAATCAAAGATGGCACGAAGTGCATGTCCTCTAGCACAACTAAAAGTAACCCCTTCACTATCGAGATGCTGCAACTGTATACATGCTGCGTGTTAATTATACAAAATAGGTGCAATATCATGATTATTTATTCTCTCATTTATAATGATCTCAACTATGGGCAATATATATACCGGTATATTTAAAAAATATGTGTGTGTGTGAAAAGTGTACCCCAGTAGACAAAAACCCATGTTACACACAGGGCCAGTGCAAGGATTTTTGGGTACAAAGGCAAAAAGGATTTTGATGCCCCACTACCCCCCCAAAAAGCATCTTCACTTGTGTGCCTCTTAACCCCCTTCTCTCCAGCCCCTTTGTGTCTTTTACTCTTCACAGATTCTTTGTGTGTTTCTGTTTCACCCCTAGGCCGTTTATCTCCCCCCAGCCCTTCTGTGTCTATTTTTCCTCTTCTCCAGACCCTCTGTGTCTCTTTCACCCCAGCCCATTTGTTTTCCTCCCCATAGGCCCTTCTGTGTGTCTCTTACACACCCAGCCCCATCTGTGTGTCTTTCTACTCCCTCATGTCCCTCTGTGTGTCTTTCTCCCCCACTCAGGCTCCCCTGTGTACCACTCTTCCCGCTATGAACCTTAGTGTTCCTCTCCCCTCCCTTCATTGTCCCTTACGGGTGCTCTCCCCTTCCTGTACCTTGGTGGTCCTCTCCCTGTCCCATAGTGTTCCACTCCCCTCCCCTTCCTGTCCCTTAGTTGTCTTCTCCTCTCCCCGTCCATTAGTGGTCCTCTCCCCTCTCTTCCCGGTCCCTTAAGTGTTCCTTCCTCCCCTGTCCCTTACTGCATCCACAACACTAACACACACACTGCATCCACAACACTAACACACACTCTACATTCACTACACTAACACACACTGCATTCATTACACTAAAACACACAATGCATCCACAACACTAACACACACTCTGCATTCACTACACTAGCACACACACTGCATCAACAACACTAACACACACACTGCATTCATTACACTAACTCACACTCTGCATTCATTACACTAACACACACACTGCATTCACTGCTCTGACACACACGCTGCATTCATTGCACTGACACACACTCTGCATTCATTACACTGACACACACTCTGCATTCATTACACTGACACACTCTGCATTCATTACACTGACACACACACTGCATCCACTACACTGACACATACTCTGCATTCTTTACACTAACACACACTCTGCATTCATTACTGTCATGCCTTAATTATGATATCCTCTTACTTCCTGGTTCCACGGAGCTTAGCCACACCTCTTTATGACACGGTCTCCCTATTTAATCTGACCGCACCAGCTGATCCACGCTGGATTATTGAACTACGTTCCGTACTCACGAACCGGCTGCAACATCGTTGTGAAAGCCCTCTGTTACCGGACCGGACTGGAAGACTTCAAGTTCCCTTCACCTTTCCTCATCCACGACTAAAGTTGAACTCTCACCATTCAGGATAAACCGCCTCTGAGGAGATCTCGGGAACCAGTGTTCTATGTGCCGGAAGCTAAGTAAAACCTCTGTGATAAGCGTTGCATCTCAAAGCTGTTATTTCCTGTCTCCAAAGTCCTTTGTTAAAACAACCTCGTGACAGCTAACTTCAACTCATACTTTGTCTCAGTTAGCTGCATCTGTCTTACTTCAGTTTAAGTCTATGGAACAGCTATTGTAACTTCTTATCACCTAATTAATTAATACTACTAAAGGACTCTTTCTGCTTCAGTCATCGTTTACTACTTAAAGCTACAGTGCATATAATTGTGGACTTCAGTTATCGTTTACTACTTAAAGCTACAGTGCATATAATTGTGGACTTCAGTTATCGTTTACTACTTAAAGCTACAGTGCATATAATTGTGGACTTCAGTTATCGTTTACTACTTAAAGCTACAGTGCCTATAATTGTGGACTTCAGTTATCGTTTATTACTTAAAGCTACAGTACCTGTAATTGGAATTAAAGTCAATACCTTTTACTTTTTATAATAAATATTCAAACTATAAAGAAATCTGCAGTTGTGTTCCTTCATAACAAATGTTTAGACGTGACACATTACACTGACACACACACTGCATCCACTACACTGACACACACACTGCATTCATTGCACTAACACACACACTGCATTCATTGCACTGACACACACACTGCATCCACTCAACTAACACACACACTGCATGCACTACACTAACACACACTGCATCCATTACACTAACAAACACACTGCATTCATTAAACTAACACACACACTGCATTCACTACACTGACACACACACTGCATCCACTACACTGACACACACACTGCATCCACTGCACCTACACACACTCTGCATTAATTGCACTGACACACACTCTGCATTCAATACACTGACACACACTCTGCATTCATTACACTGACATACTCTGCATTCATTACACTGACACACACACTGCATCCACTACACTGACACACACTCTGCATTCACAACACTAACACACACTCTACATTCACTACACTAACACACACTGCATTCATTACACTAAAACACACACAATGCATCCACAACACTAACACACACTCTGCATTCACTACACTAGCACACACACTGCATCAACAACACTAACACACACACTGCATTCATTACACTAACTCACACTCTGCATTCATTACACTAACACACACACTGCATCCACTGCTCTGACACATACTCTGCATTCTTTACACTAACACACACTCTGCATTCATTACACTGACACACACACTGCATCCACTACACTGACACACACTCTGCATTCATTACACTAACACACACTCTGCATTCATTACACTGACACACACACTGCATCCACTACACTGACACACACTGCATTCATTACACTAACACACACTGTATTTATTGCACTGACACACATTCTGCATTCATTGCACTGACACACACACTGCATTCACTACACTGACACACACACTGCATCCACTACACTGACACACACTGCATCCACTACACTGACACACACTGCATCCACTACACTGACACACACACTGCATCCACTACACTGACACACACTCTGCATTCATTGCACTGACACACACTCTGCATTCATTACACTGACACACACTCTGCATTCATTACACTGACACACTCTGCATTCATTACACTGACATGCACACTGCATCCACTACACTGACAGACACTGCATTCATTACACTAACACACACTGTATTTATTGCACTGACACACATTCTGCATTCATTGCACTGACACACACTGCATACACTACACTGACACACACACTGCATCCACTACACTGACACACACACACTGCATCCACTACACTGACACACACTCTGCATTCATTGCATTGACAACCACTCTGCATTCATTACACTGACACACTCTGCATTCATTACACTGACACACACACTGCATCCACTACACTGACACACACTCTGACTTTGTGCTTTGTCAGGGGCCCCAACATTTCTGGTGGCGGCCCTGCCCCCCTCCCTCAACATCAGGCCCCCTCCCTCAACATCAACATCAACCCCCCTTCCCTCCCTCACCATCAACCCCCCTCACCATCAACCCCCCTCCCTCTCACCATCACACCCCCCTCCCTCTCACCATCACACCCCCATACACACAACACACTTCAAGCAGCTACCCCATACACACAGGGTTTCAGACAAAAACGCAAACATGCTCACAGAGACATACATTCACACTCAAGGATACTCTCTGTCAGACACACTCTCAGGCACATACACAGGTAAACTGTGCATCAATGTTTATATGTGACACTTTTTTGTTAGTGGGGCCTCATGTTTGAGTTTTGCCTCAGGCCCCATAAAGTCTAGAGCCGCCTCTGTACTGGTGAATCCTTCCAGTGTAAGTAGTCAAACCATCAGTTGCAGCCTCTTCTGAAGTGTTGCCAGGTATTCTATTAGGTCTCTCGACCTAAACCCTGTGTGCAGGGCCTGCTCATTGGCTGAGAGCATCACCTGTTCATTCTCAGCTATAGAACTAAATCCTCCTCTGCCAAGGTAAGTTGTTAAAACATTTTGCAAATAGTTTGACTGCTTATCCTGTGAGTGCACCAGAACTCTCTTGGCGCTAAAACTAATACCTTATTCAATGCAGTGTTGTAGTGGTTATGGTGCTTGGAGTATTTAATATAGCAAAGATGTTTGGTTGCAACACAGATATGCTTACGGAATGTTCCTTTTTTGGAATGAGCTAGAAGAGTAATCTCTCAGAATATTCACTTAGGACATGGTGTCTTATAATCATCTGTATAGAGTTAAAGGAGCAGAAGAGATCTGCTATTCAGTAATAAAAATCTGTTTTTTGCCTCTCTTGTCGCGAGTGGGAAGACTTTACAATCCATGGAAATTATTAATGCAGGAATGTACAGAATGTGAAATACATAGGTCTACATAAATACATACAATAGAAGAGAGCATCGGTAGGACATTTAACAATCCTCATCCTCAATCCTCATATTTAACAAGCATTCCTGTTGCCCACACACAATCTTAATGACATTAAAGCCAAATAGAGTAAAGAAGGTGTTTCTGCATTTTGCATGTTGTGCAAAAAAATGCTTTATACAAAGACAACCAAATAGCGTATTATGGCTTTGTGAACAGCAAATATAAATAGTAATAGAAATGTATTGAACACATAAAAAAAAATTCTATGAAATTAGATACTTACCTTTGAATGTCTTGTTTTTGTTCAGCAATGGTTTACAGGCAGAGCAGAGATTTATGGAAGTTTCCAAAGCCCGAGATGGCACTGAGCATTTGCAACACTGACGAAACAAATCATTTCAGTGCTGCAGAAATTCAATATACAAATACCCACAAAATAAACAATAAAGCAACCTGTGTACCAAGGACCATATGTTAAAAAAAAGTAAAAAAAATTTAAAAAAGGATTTTAAAGAACAAAATTTAAAAGGTAATCAGCAAGCCTGGTGAGGTGGAAGTCTCTTCAAATAAAGTTCCCCAGAAACCCTAAACTGGTATATGCTTTATCCTTAATTGTGTGGTGGGAATTGGGATTGTCAGTAAATAACCAGAAGACATACAGTACTTCTGCCCCTTCCTTGTATCATGGAATGCCATAAGGTGGTGGATTTTTATATATAATAATATGACATTCATAATTTCCAGGTCCATATTTAATAAAGAAACAGTGGTGTGGAACTGCACTCAATCCCCACGGTGATATGAATCTGGGTGCAACCAGGCCAGTTCCAGTACCAAGAACCCAATACTTGATAAGGCAAAAAATAGAAAGACCATTCAGGTCGAAACGTTGTGATTGGTGGTGGGTTTAATAAATTGCCTTCTTTGAAACCTGGAGTGCCTGGACCTCTTTCTGTTTTTTTGCCATATTTAATAAAGGACCTGATCCTAAGTGCCTAGCCCTCCCATCTTCTCAATGTCTACTGGAAGGTAGATATTCCAGTCCTCATTGCCTATTGCTGAGATGCACAAAGCTCCCTCTGATAACTTGGTTTTCAGATTTCCCTGTAGCCAGTAAAATTAATTCACAACTTCTGTTGACATTACAACTCCAATATCAAATTATGTGATTGGTGAAACAATTCCTGGGTAGTAAATATTTATGTGTCATGACTGAAAGGGCCATTGTTTTCACACAAACGCAGCCCGTTTTATAGAACATGCCCAAGTTGAGAAGCTATTGGCTTCTGATTGGTCCTACTCTACTTCCTGACTTTTCAACATTTTCTGAAAAAAATACATTTAAAAAAAAATTGAGAGGGAAGTTAACAACCCATTAATATGGACAAATAAGAAATCTGATTGGAACGTCAAGCTAAGATAGCACTTATCTGAGTTTACCCCTGATATCTAAAAGGGTTTTTTGAGATAGACATAAAAAAGAGGAGATAAACTCCAGAACCCTAGATCAGTCTTAATGATTTTTTAGTATTTAGATCTTTTAAATGAAAGGCCTTGAATACCAAAACATATTCGAACTTTTAGGTAAAGAAACCTTTTCTTATTGCTTCTTGAAGTAGTTAAACAGTTAATGCATGCTGGAAATGAAGAGAACAGAGCACACTTATAAAATATGATTTTACAAATGTACTTCTAATTAAGAATGATCTGTTCTCTGAGTGTGTGAATAATGACCAGAGATTTCAGAGATATTAACATTGAGAACCTCAATTGGTTTTTCCATGTCTATTTGTCACAGTTAAAGAGGAGAAGTGTTTAACCTTAGACATATTCCTTCGTTTCATTAGCTGAGTATTTGTCAAATGTCAGACCAATATATGCATAACCTATTTCTCTGGAGGCAGACAAAGAATACCCTTCTAAACTTCTCAGAGGAACTAACCTCTCTGATGAATGTCATATGTTTTTAACAAAAACAAGATAATTGATGTTGTTAATAACTCTCCACAGATCTGATCTGCAGCCAGTGAAGATTTTTTCACTGCAACAAGTTGAGGTGTGTGAAATAACGATGTATAAAAAAAATGCATTTTAGCATATTCTATGCTGCATCTAAAAGTTACAATTATTACAGAAATGTTAGACTTCCAGCAGTAGAAAGTTAATCAAAATAGCAACCTGAGTTTATTTCTCCATTCAAAAATTCTGTCTGTAGCTGTAATTCTGACTGTTGTGGTCATCGAAGTAGCATCTACTCTGTCCTCTTTGGAACCCTGGTGAAAATGGCACTATGCTGGATGGGGTATGGTAAAATATGGTAAAATTCCTAGGATGGTTTACCTGCTATAGGTTTACAATCAATTTGTTAGAAATATTTTTTTAGTAGCAGGATACAATCAAGCAAAGAAAAATTCTAAAGACACTGATTTACCTAATAGAGTAGCCCGAGGACCAGAGAGTAGAAGAACATCGGAATGCAAGTGTGTCATCAGCACACAGGCGATATTTAAGTCCAAAGAAAGCAATTGATTTACGTAGAGACTATGCGTTGATGTTTAAGAGCAAGGGACCAAAAGAAGATTATTGAGGTATTCTAACAGAAAGAGGTGGTAGAAAAAAAGCAAGTGCTTCATAAGGAGACATTGAAAGAATGAGGTCAAGAGAAAATATTTGAACTGGGAAACACAATCCAAATGAAAAGAACTATATCAAAGGCAGGAGAACGTTTCAGGTGGATGAGTAGGGAAAGAGCAACACATGAAATGAAGTGGGAGACATGGATAGAGTGCACTTCAAAAGATGAAACTACTACAGGGGGTATTTATTGAAAAAGGGAAGCAAACTAAATCAATCACCTAAAAAAATGGCAGCAAAGGAGTGATGCAGTAATGGTGGCTTCAGTAAGAGCCAAGGGTTTGGCATTTTTAAATAGGAAACTATCATGTACATAAGATTTGAGGCTTGCAAATTATACATTCAATAAAGTAGAAGAGTTTGGGCTGCGGCTTTGGAATGGCAATGCAATGGGTATGAGATTGATGAGGTTTTAAAGTGAGGTTTTGGCAGTTACAGAGACAGAAGGCCGAGTTTTAGGAAGATGTCTCCACCAGATAGAAGAATGTCAACTGGTATGCTATGAGTGTTTCTTTACATTCTCCGTAGAATCAAAAAGGAAAGAATGTTTTGAGAAAAGAGAGCTTTTGGCTGTGGAGGTTGGGGAGATAAGAGATGATGCTCAAGTGTCCTTTCTTGGGATGGAAGAGACAATGTGTTTGATGAAAGTAGATTGGAAGGAAAAACATACATGTTTACTGTAAGAAAACTAGATCATACATGTTTAAAGAAAACTAGATCAGATTGGAAGAAACAAAGAACAGATCCTGAGAGAGGGAGAGAAGTGGAAGCGATTAGGGAAAGGTAAGTTCGGCATGACAGTGCCGTTTTAAGTGAATAAGCCAATTTAGTGCATAACCCTGCAAGACAATGAAAGGCAAATTGTATGTTGAAACATCCAAGTGCATATTTTGCAGTGGTCTATGTTCATGTTTTTTTTTTTTTGAAAATGTAAATTCAATACGAAAAAAATAAATAAACTTCATCTCATCTCCAAGTTTGTCTTTGAAAGTAATATTGCAGTAATGCAGTTGAACTGTTATATAAAAATATTTATTGCATTTATTGCCTTCTTAAATTGATTTTTTTTTCTTATTTCAGTATGTGCCTCTTCTTAAATAGAGTTATTATGAAAACTGGTCCCTGTCACTGTGCAAATCTTCAGACTCTGCACATTCCCACTATATTGGCTGAAAATGTGACCTACATCCACATTACAGATGTGAGCTATATTTAAAAAAATAAATAAAATAACATCAGTAAACATAAACATGTCATCATTTAGGCTACTTCACAGACACGTGTGCTGCACAGCTGTTTCACTGCATACTTCTTTAAATCATTTTATCGTGTCCCATATATCAAACGTTTGATGTGTAATATAAAAAAACTTCTCATTGCTTTTAAATACAGTTAAGAATTTAAAGTACGATGCACCATCTTTATATAGTGGATAGCCTTGATATTATCTGTTAAACTATGTACAAACATCATTATTGGGTGATTTTTATTATTTTTTGTATTTTGTTTAACACAGTATATTACAAAAAAGGCCGCGATGCAGCAGATGCGTAATTATTATGCAATGTGTACACAGTCTAATACATAAAATCTCAGGTCCATGTTCAAATGGAGTACAATAGAAATAAGCTATTAGCAGAGAAAGCATTATCCACTTAAATAAGCTTCTTATATTTTCTAGACGCCCTAGTGGTCACATATGATACTGCCGGATAAAACAAAACATTCACAAAGCTAATCATTAAGAGGCCAAATCGAATCTTCTCCCACTGCTCCCCGGGTGGTTAGTTCATGTCTTCAACACTGAAACAGTTAATCCCGTGTAACACAACATTCTCCACACTTTTTAAGAGGATCATAGCTATTAACTCTTCAGGTAACATGTGTAATAGCATGCTTACAGTTGGGAAAATAACCACTAAGTACCTTAATAGATTTCTAAATATTTCACTGTGAACATTTGTGGTCTTGTTAATGCTATCTCTTGATATTTTTGTCTGTTTACTCACAATTCACAAGATGTAATACTGTAATACGTTCTGGAATTATGAATGGTGCATAGTATTTGCACGTAACTGTTCATGACGCAAATGCCAGATGCAAATATTATTTGGTCTATTCATTTGAGGTTAAATTGCCCATCACAAAGAATATACAGTATGTATATATACAAATATTTACATGCACATACATTCCATAACACATTAGAGACCAAGCCAACCACACTGGCGGAACTACTGCGGTCGCGTCACAGGGGTCGCAGCTACGACCTGGCCCGTCATTCCAGGGGGCCAGGTTGCCCTGTCGGCCCCTGTGACTAGGGTGCCTTCCAGCATTTTGGTGCGGACCCGACCGCGGGGAAAAAATGCCGGGCCACATTGAAGGAGCCCATCAGGTGGCCCATGCTCTTGGGGCCACACAATGGCAATGGATTTCCTGGGACCCGGTCAGCGCTGCGGCACTTTAAGAGCGTGACCGGGCCACAGTCAGGTCAGAGCTGGGAGGAAGCCGTTACTTCCTCCCAGCCAACAGAGCGCCGTGCAGGAGGAGAGGAGGGAGTCATAGTGGTAGCTCTGACTCCCATCAGCATGAGGCAGCCACTGTACCCCAGGTAAGTCACTAAATTATTTTAACAGTTTGTGTGCGTGTTTGTGTGTGTGTGATAGAGAATGTCCATATCAGTATATCTGTGTGTGTGTCTGTTTGTGTGTGTGTCTGTCTGTGTGTGTCTTTATGTCTGTGTGTGTGTATGCATTTGTGTCTCTGTATGTATGTGTCCCTGTGTGTGTCTATATGTATGTGTGTCTGTATGTATGTGTGTGTGTCTGTATGTATGTGTATCTGTGTGTATGTGTGTGTGTCTATATGTATGTGTGTCTGTATGTATGTGTGTGTTTGTATGTCTGTATGTACACTGTGTGCGTCTGTATGTATGTGTGTGTTTACGTGTGTGTGTGTGTGTATGTGTATCGGTATGTATGTGTCTCTGTGTTTGTGTGTCTGTATGTATGTGTCTTTGTGTGTATGTGTGTGCGCATTTGTATGTATTATTTTAATTATTTTATTATTTATAAAGCGCCATCAGATTCGGTAGCGCTGTGCAATGGGTGGACTAACACACGTGTAATTGTAACCAGACAACTGGACGTACAGGAACAGAGGGGGTGAAGGGCCCTGCCCAATGAGCTTACATTCTAGAGGGAGTGGGTTGAAGTAAAACAAAGGGTAAACGTAGAGCTATGAAGTAGGTTGTTAGAAAAGTATTCACTGAGGGCTTAGTAAGTAATTTTTGACAGTTACTGGAGAGGTGGTGGGGGATAGACATGTGCATGGGGAAAATTTTCGGTTCGGCTTTTTGAAATTCAGGACTTCGGCAATTCTGGACTCCAGCACTTCTGGACTTCAGCGGTTCGGTTCGGCACTTCGATACCGTGGGAATTAGGGAGTTATCTACTTATTCATTCCTGTCATTCTATTGACTGGCTAAATAACTTACACTTTATATGAATGTGTGCTACTTGATTGTTATAAGTGATGCAAATGCTTACAGCTGAATCCTGGCTATGTTTGTATACTTTTTATTTAAAATTGTATATTGTGTAACATTCTTCTTCTTCCACTGGGCAAGTATATTAGTACTTAGTTAATACTGTGCTTCGGCACTTCGACACTTCAGAACTTCAGCAACTTTGGTACTTCAGCATTCGGAGCTTCGGAACTTTGGCACTTCGGCACTTCAACACTTTGGAAATTCGGTAATTTCAGAACATCGGGACTTCGGCAATTCGGCACTTCGGGAATTCGGCAATTCAGCTATACGGACATTCGAATGTACCCGAATGTCCGAATTGCCCAAAATTAAACTGCTAACAGTTTCATTGATATGCTTTCTTGAAGAAGTGTTTTTTCAATGATTTTTTGAGTGGAGACTGGGTGAAAGTCTTACGAAGAAGGGAAGGGAGTTCCACAGAAGAGGTGCAGCCCTGGATAAATCTTGGAGGCGAGCATCAGAGGTGGGAGTATGGACAGAGGATAGACGTAGATCTTAGGCAGAGCACAGGGACCTTGACAGGACATACTTGTGTATTAGGGAGGATAGGTAGGTTGGAGCAGCATCATGTAGGGACTTGTAAACAAGCACCATCATTTTAAATTGAGCCCTATATCTAACTGGAAGCCAATGCAGGGGCTGACAGAGCGGGGAGGCACGTGAGGTGTGAGCGGACAGGAAAATGAGCCTCAACGCTGCATTCATTATAGATTGCAGCGGTGCAATCTGGGAACACATAAGATCACTGAGAAGGGTATTGCAGTAGTCAAGGCGAGAGAGAACGACAGCGTGGACCAGCATTTTAGCCGCATTCGGCATTAAATAGGGGCGGATGCCCGCTATGTTTTTGAGATGGAAGCGACAGAAATTGGCGATTGATTGGACATGAGGGGTGAAGGAGAAGTTGGAGTCAAAAAGAACACCCAGGCACCGTGAGATTTAGCAGCAATTCTAGTTATGCCTCTGCCCATAGAGACACTTTCCCTCAAAATGGGGGCAATTTATCACAGTGTTCTCAATTCATCTCTATAAATGTCAACAGATTCGGCCAATATTTTTATCGAATTTGCAATGGATTTACTGCCTGCCAAAATTATAATTGCCATGACCCCCATATTAGTGCTAGTGCAAGAGAGGTTTTAAATCTCCTCCATGCCCCCACTTGTCATGCCACAAGTGGGAGCATGTCCATTAAACAGCAAGTCGCAACTGGCTGCTCGCTGTAATAACCACCCTTACCATTAGCTGGGGGTTCCAAATAAAGTATAGGGGGTGGATATGTTACTTCCACCCCATGCCCACACTCAGGGCCAGCAGGAGAAGGGCTATATCAATAGCAAACAGGGGTCTTACTGTCCTCCAATTCCCCATCCAAGGTCTGCATGTTGGGACTATAATATTAATAATTTCAGGAGACATATTGTATATACTGACAATTTAATTTGTATGTTATTATTATTATTATTATTATTATTATTATTATTTATAAATTGCCAACAGATTCCTCAGCGCTGTACAATGGGTGGACTGACAGACACATATTTTAAACCAGACAAGATGGACACACAAGATGAACAGTGGGGTTGAGGGCCCTGGTCGATAAGCTTACATGCTAGAGGGAGTGGGGTATACTGACACAGGAGGTAAAGGCAGGGTAGAAAACTCAGTCGTCACCTCCATAGGGGCATCTCAAGCTGGGGGAAGGGGGAGGGGACCACAAAAAATAATACATTTGAGGGGATTTTGGATAGCAAAGTCTCTTAATTAAATGCACATTAGTTCATTTAGCATTTGCACTTTTAGTAATTTGTCTCCCGTGTTACAATTAGTATAGGACCCACTGATATTGGGGTACTCTGACATAGTGGTGGGCTTAACACAATATGGCTATATGGTGGACCACTGTATGTTTGTGTGTGCGCTGTTCCTTATTCTGTATTTTGTATCAATTTTGATCTCTACAGCATGACCATTTCTTTTTTTTTTTACTATAAGCATTGCTTTGGCATTTCTGGAGTCAGAAGCGAAAATAATCTTAAATAAATACTCCTTAAGATTAAATTCTTTTGTTATTCCTGTTTGTTATTCCTGTACGAACAGAAGTGTGTGTTGTTGGTTTTTTCTTCTGAACTTGTTGTACAGCTCACCAAAAAGAGGAAACACTGCTATCAGCCTTAGCAAAATAATCAAGGTGACAAATGATGCACAATCCTTGACTCATTAATATCTCTCAGTATTTATATAACTAAACCTTTTTTTTTGACTGATTACCATATGAAGCAAACATAAAACAAGAATAAAAAATGGGGCACGGAACAAAGCTCCCTCATTGAATTTCTATTTGTTTTCCCGTGCATTCTTTACCTAGGGTTTTGTTTGTGAAGTTACCTTCAAGGTAGAAAAATTATGTTGAAGCTACCACCCATCCCTTGACCTGAGAATCAATAATTTCTAAAGCAAACACAACAAAAGGGATATCAGAATATATCATATCAGAATTACAAGTGAATACAATACATCACTGCAGAAACACAAGGCTTTTTTCAACTCGTTTGAAAATAAAAAAGTATAGTCCAATGATGATAGTAAACTTATTGGGCTGTCATCCAACCACTTGACGCTTAGTAATGGATGTTTCTTTGATGTTATTTGGACATTTACTAGGTTGGAAATCTGTATATTCATCATTTTTTTTTCTCAAAGCGTGTTTTATTGTAGTTAACGATATTTCTGCACAGTCCACATTACTCGATAAAACCATTCACGATTTATCGTTAGAGGTTATTCACACATACGCAAATTACAACTTGCCAATGTACGTACAGTTCAAAGGCTTAGAGTAAAGCTATTGCTTTACTGTGGTGATATTATTCATATGAAATACAATAGGGGACAATCTGCTAAATGCAAAAATAAAAAAAACATAGCGTATAACTGTGTGGGGACTGGCACTGATATGCAATCACAATTGGTCACTCACAGATTTGTAGAATAAAAAGAGCCTTGAGTGGTATCTTTTCTTTCAGTGTCCAATCTGTTGTCCCTCCTCACATATTCATCAACGAATAGGTATATATGTCTCAAAAGAGAAAAATATATACAAAAATGTAGTGCACTTCAGAGTATAATAAAAAATATAATTTAATAACCTACATTCAAGTATCAAATAAACAGCATGTCACCATAAAGCGTCCTACGCGTTTCGTCCTCTAAATTGGACTTCCTCAGGGACTTGGTGAAGTAAAGTGCAATAAGAATAACAGTAACAGCAATAAAAACTAACCCTCCCTCAGTCCTTTTATATTAAATGTTGAAAGTCTTTCAGCTGTTCAATTTTCGTTTTGGCGGTAAGGAACCGAGTGACGTCATCGCGTACATCGCGTGCGTTTCACTTTGCGTTCCACGCATCCGGAACCGGATGACGTCATCACATGTGTCGCATGTATTCCACCTCATGTTCCACAGACCCGGAAGTGGGTCGCGATCGCTGGTCTATCATCTTTGTTCTAATGCATTCACTCAAAGCATGGACAAAACGGGGAAGGGGAGGGGATAGCAGTTTAAAATAATTCTCTGGTTAGCATTACAATAGCAAATTAAAATAAAATCAGATCAAAACAGTTGTATATTCGTAATATGATCTGTGATAGTAGAAATGTATAAATATATCCCATTTGTAAAGCGAATTCTACTGAACACACGTCTTTACATATTAAGCTTATACATCCTTTTCACACAATTTATACAACATATATGGAACAAGAATTTTCACAAGGTGCATAGGTAGTAATGTATATTAACATCTTGTATAATTATAATGCAATAAACATTATATAAGTATATGTAAATCATGACATAGCAGGTGAAACCCATTTTCATTGCACTTTTGTCTCTTACTCCTTAAAGATGAATATGTGACTTTAGATCAAATCATATACAATTATAAAAATAAATATAAAAATAGAAGAATGGACATAAAGATAGAAATAATAAAAAAGGGAAAAAATATAATTGAAATAGATAAAGAAAAAAATATAGAAAGAAATATGTATTAAATAAAAATAAAAATAGAAACATATATATATGAAAATATATAATAAAATAATAAAATAATGAAAAAATATAATGAAATAATATAATAAAAAAATAATAATAAAAAATAAAATAAAATATAAAAATAAAAATAAAAATAAAAATAAAATAAAAATACAATAAAATAAAAAATAAAATATAAAATAAAAATAAAAATAATACATATAAAAATAGGAATAGGAATAGGAAATAGAATTAAATATCCTAATTTTTCGAATGAGAGAAAAGTGCAATAATTCCCAAATACTCCACAGAAGAACAGGGTGTAAAATATATGCTTAAATTGATCTTCAAAAAAACTCCACAAATCAATATCTAAATTTAAACCAAGGGGTTGAAGTGTTTTTAATTTATTGATCCAAAAAGTCTCTCTCTGAACATGCTTTGAGTGAATGCATTAGAACAAAGATGATAGACCAGCGATCGCGACCCACTTCCGGGTCTGTGGAACGCAAGGTGGAATACATGCGACACACGTGATGACGTCATCCGGTTCCGTATCCGTGGAACGCAAAGTGAAACGCACGCGATGTATGCGATGACGTCACTCGGTTCCTTAGCGCCAAAACGAAAATTGAACAGCTGAAAGACTTTCAACATTTAATGGGGATGTATATAAAAGGACTGAGGGAGGGTTAGTTTTTATTGCTGTTACTGTTATTCTTATTGCACTTTACTTCACCAAGTCCCTGAGGAAGTCCAATTTAGAGGACGAAACGCATAGGACGCTTTATGGTGACATGCTGTTTATTTGATACTTGAATGTAAGTTATTAAATTATATTTTTATTATACTCTGAAGTGCACTACATTTTTGTATATATTTTTCTCTTTTGAGACATATATACCTATTTGTTGATGAATATGTGAGGAGGGACAACAGATTGGACACTGAAAGAAAAGATACCACTCAAGGCTCTTTTTATTCTACAAATCTGTGAGTGACCAATTGTGATTCCATATCAGTGCCAGTCCCCACACAGTTATACGCTATGTTTTTTTTATTTTTGCATTTAGCAGATTGTCCCCTATTCTATTTCGTATATACCTATTGAAGACAGGAGGAAGTCTTCGGGGATCCACCTAGATACTTCACCCAAATACAGGGGAAGTCTTGGTTTGCTTTGTATAATACATCTCTTTTCACTGGGGTTGTGTTCACATATACTGTTGTTCTAGTTTGTGATATTATTCATGACTGCTCTTAGAACCTCTTACAGACCGTGTTAGTACATATACTAATTGCAGCAATTATGATAAACAGAAAGGTGAACATTTTAAGTGAATGGTAAGAACAGGGTGGACACACGGTGGGGAAAGTACTCTTACACAATAATTGTAGAATTGAAATGGTAAGTTACATTGTTGTGTTATACCAACAGTAATTATACAAACGATAATTACATACTGCTGTAATGCAACCCATTTCTTCTATTTGGATTGGGTGTCAGACAGTGTTTAAATTATGTGTTACCTAGTGAATTTTCAACAAGTGCATTTCTAATTATAAGAATGGTTATGGAGCTTGTCTCTCTGAATAAACCTCCCACATGACCCATGCCTCTTGACAAAATGTACAGGTTCCATTATTTGACATAGCCATGCTTTCATACTCTTGTTGTTGTTCTTGGAAGTCCATGTATAATGTGTCTTACAGCTTCTGACATATTGTGTGGGGGTTGGGGGATAGAGAAAATGTAGCATTCTAGCGTGTGTTGGGGAGTTATACACACACACGACTATATAATGCTCACTATAGCTGCCAGAAACCTTTCATTTTAGTGCATTGCCACCCGATGTAGGCCATAGATCCAATCTAATTAAAACATCTAGAGTGTATAAATATAAATTAAATCTTCTTTTCAGTGGATTTCATGCTTACACTTGCTGTATGGATGTTGCCCTCCTTGGCACCACTTATATGACTGAAACCCACAAGCAGCATAAACTAAAACATTAAATATTCCGGGGCTTGCACATGACAACTGAATTTTGCATGAGTTATATATTACCTCAATTGCTTTGTTCATATAAGTAGTGGTTCTGACTTAAAGATGACTGACTAGTTATTGGGAGATCATTTTTTTTCTGTTAGCATTATGCATGTATCAGTATATTAACCAAACATAAATTTTACATCAGCAAAATACTGCCATTAGATATTTGAAATAATATTTGATTCAAGGTTTTCTGCAAGTACATTGACTACTTCAGTTATTTGGAGTAGTCATAGTTCCTGGAGTCTAAATGTGCACTTTTTCACCGTAAGACGTTTAACCAAAGCACAGTTTAGGTGAAGGACAACCTTCGTCACTCATGGTTTTTCCAGTATTATGGCTGTAAAAGCATGATTGGAGTTGCAGTCCACAACATCTGGAGTACCAAAGGTTGCTTTCCCCTAGTCTAGGTAATAAAAACAGTAATTTTATATGCAACATGTCTCTATTGTGTATTAAGTACTGTTTACTTTTGATATGACTCTCTGACAATTTATATTCGTTACTCCAAATGTTTTTTGTATCTATTCATTAATTAGTAATTTTAGGTCCTTTGTTGGTTTTGCAGATGGAATTTTAAATTACAATAGCATTAGTCCTAATTACATTCACAAGAACATTCTAAATGACACGTAAGGTCACTGAGTGTTACAGGGAATTATGGTTGTGAGACTGGAATTTCTTTCAGCACATCAAAAAAAGGGCATTGAGAACCAGGAGACTAATAAACGGAAAGCCTAGTAGAGAATTACAATTTTCAAATAGAAGAAAATAATGTTTTACATAGTTAGTATATTCCTGTATTTATGTCAGGATTACCCTTTGGGCAATAGTGATTGTTAAAAATGTATTTGAAAAAATGTCAACTTTTGAACACTGCCACATTAATAATAGTGCAGCCTCCTTTATAGCACATACATATATAAATACACACTGATCAGATTCAGTTCTTGAATTTTATGTGTTGGTGGCTTGAAAAATGTGGAAGTGAAAAGATCTGAGTGACATGAGCTAGACGACTGGATCAGAGCATCTCCAGAAAGGCGGTGTCCCAGGTATGCAGTTGTTACAAGGAAGGACAGTTGGTGAACCGGCATCAGGATTATGGGTGCCCAAGGCTCATTGCTGCATGTGGGTAGTTAAGGCTAGTCCGATCACTCAAAAGAGCTACCGTAGCTAAAATTGCTATAAAACGTAATGCTTTCAATTAAAGAAAGCTGTCAGAACACACAGTGAATGAGAGTGCCCATGATGACTCCTGTCCACCACTGAAAGCACTTTCAATGGGGACATGAACGTCAGGACTGGTCCATGGCGCAATTGAAAAATGTTGATTTTGATTTTAAATCAGGCTAATCACCTGAGGACGAGATAGCAGCAGGATGCACTATGGGAAGAAGTCAGGCTGGCAGAGGCATTGTTATGCTCTGGGCAATATTTTGCTGTGAAACCTTAGATCCTGGCATTAATGTGGATGTTACTTTGACACATACCACCTACCTCTAGATTCATGGCAATTGTGTTCCATGATGGCAGTAGCCTCTTTCAGCAGGATAATGCACCCTGCCACACTGCAAACATTATTCAATCCAACTGAGCATTTGTGGGATGTGCTGGAAAAATAAAATTGGTCCATGGAGGCCACACCTTGCACCTTGCAGAACTTGGTGTAAGATGCCAAAAGACACGTTCAGAGGTGGCACGAGGGGGACCTACATGATATTATCCAGGTGGTTTAAATGTTGTGGCTGATCAGTGCATACAATCAGTTTACTGTGGGGAATCCTAAACATAGTCAGTTACTGCTCTGACTGCATAATATTTATTAATAGCCAAGTTTGTTCTCATGCACAGTGATTTTTATGAGATCATTATGTATTAAGAATCATGCCAGTGATACATATGTTATTAAATGTCATTTCTAAGCTAATCAAGACCAGACTCCCATCTGCTAAAGAGAGCCAACTAAGTACTCATGAGTCATGAATCTGGCAGACAAAGCCGTGTGTTAGCCAACGGGATCTATGTTGGCACACACCCACACTCATTCTGGAACAAATACCAGTATCATCAGTATTTTGACAACAGCCCAATGATTTATGATTCATTAAATGGTATTTTAAAATTATTTGAAGCAATATGACAATATTTTCATTCCTTAGCCAGGGTAATGTACGAATATATTGCATAGGATTTGCACAAACATTTTTTGTTATTAGGACATATAATGGCCTTTTGGCTACAGTTTACAGATTTGCAGAATCTTCTAGCTTAGTGATAGAATGGCTTATCTCTCAGTTCTTGTTTACAGTATAACAGGCACCCCTCAATTTTCTAAAGAGATATTATCCCCTTGCAGTAGCTACATATACTAGTTCTTCAGCTACAACAAAATAATATTTAATTACATGTATGTTTTCTTTGCAGGTATATCTACTAAACTTAAAAAGTTTTTCTTTAACATGGCACAAGAAATATGTATATGTTAAAGGTGATTGGATTATGTCTTTTTTATGTATACACAATTTTCTTAAAATGACTTACTGTAATAGTTTTTTGTATCACCCCAAAATATTAATTTGCAATCTGACATGCTTTATAAAAAATATACATATATTCTACTCATAATGCAACCAGCAGTACATGCATAAAAACATGACAGATGGTACAGCTTAATTATGTTAGAAAGAGAGAGATTTTCGATGGAGAGTTAGTGCCTTTGTCCAGAAAGTCAGAATAGACAATGCGGTTCTTTGACCGCTGTGTACAATTATGACTATAATGACAACATAACTTTTAACTAAAACTTTGGCCGTATAAGGACACAGTAGGAACGTAGCATATGTAATATTCTACACATGCGTATGAGAGATAAAAGACAGGGGTGGCGCCGTGGCGGGGAGATTGAGAGAAAACTGCTATTCTGTGAGCTAAGGACGAGTTTAAACATCTGGAATCACTGAGTACGTCCTGATCTGCTCAGCCCACCAGATGTGTACAGACATATAAACTTAGTTTACATATTGCAAACTACATACAAGGTCAGCTGAGAAGACATTGTATCAAAGTGGACATGCTGTCCAGGGACTTGCGCTAACAACGTACCAGGTAAATTGGACCATTTGAAAAGTAGATGTTCTACATGAAAGATTAAATATTAATTTAAAATTGTTCTCTGTTGTTCCTGTTGATACACACTGACACAGAGCAGAATAGGGACTGTTCCCCCTACATAGGGTCACTTGGCAGATATGGATTGACACCTGTCCTCAGGGACCCTGATACACACTGACACAGAGCAGAATAGGGACTGTCCCTCCTACATAGGGTCACTTGGCAGATATGGATTGACACCTGTCCTCAGGGACCCTGATACACACTGATACAGAGCAGAATAGGGACTGTTCCTCCTACATACTCACAATTTTTAGCCCGAGGCAGCTCATCTCATCAGGCCTTTTTTAGTCGAATGTATCGCCCACTGTCAGTCCCTCCGGGATCCATCCCTCATTCATCTTAATAAAGGTGAGGTAATCTAGACTTCTTTGACCTAGGCGACTTCTCTTCTCAGTGACAATACCTCCTGCTTTCACTGAAGGTCCTTTCTGACAGGACACTTGAAGCGGGGCAGGCCAGAAGTTCTATCGCAAATTGGGATAGCTCAGGCCACAGGTCAAGCCTGCACACCCAGTAGTCAAGGGGTTCATCGCTCCTCAGAGTGTCGATATTTGCAGTTAAGGCAAGGTAGTCTGCTACCTGTCGGTCGAGTCGTTCTCTGAGGGAGGATCCCAAAGGGCTGTGGCGATGCGTAGGACTTAAAAAGCTCCGCATGTCCTCCCTCAACAACACGTCTTTAAAGCATCCTGTCCTTGCCGGCGTGGTCATGGGAGGAGGAGAATTACTTTCACCTCTTTTCCTGTTAGATTCCCGTTGTGCTGTGACATCACCCTTATACGATGTGTAAAGCATACTTTTTAATTTATTTTGCAAATGTTGCATCCTTTCCGACTTGTTGTAATTTGATAAAATTTCAGCCACTTTCTGCTTATACCGGGGGTCTAGTAGCGTGGACACCCAGTACAGGTCGTTCTCCTTCAGTCTTTTTATACGAGGGTCCTTCAACAGGCACGACAGCATGAAAGACCCTATTTGCACAAGGTTCGATGCCGAGCTACTCATTTCCCGTTCCTCCACCTCAGTGATCTCAATGAAGGTATGTTTTTACCCCCAGCAACGTACAACACCACGGGTACCAGATAGGTGACAATGAGCACCCTGGGATGCCTGTTGTGGTTGGTCTTCCTCGTACTCCTCAAAGCCACATTCCTCCTCTGACTCCTCTCCTTCACAATCCTCTTCCAGCATTGCCGCAGGTCCAGCAAGCGGTGCTGAAAAGGCTGTTTCTGGTGGTGATGGTGACCACAACTCTTCCTCTTCACGCTGATCTATGGCCTGATCCAGCACTCTTCGCAGGGCACGCTCCAGGAAGAAAACAAATGGTATGATGTCGCTGATGGTGCCTTCGGTGCGACTGACTAGGTTTGTCACCTCCTCAAAAGGACGCATGAGCCTACAGGCATTGCGCATGAGCATCCAGTAACGTGGCAAAAAAAATTCCCAGCTCCCCAGAGGCTGTCCTAGCACCCCGGTCATACAAATATTCATTAACGGCTTTTTCTTGTTGGAGCAGGCGGTCAAACATTAGGAGTGTTAAATTCCAATGTGTCAGGCTGTCGCAAATCAAGCGCCTCACTGGCATGTTGTCTCACCGCTGGATATCTGCAAAGTGTGCCATGGCCGTGTAGGAACGCCTGAAATGGTCACACACCTTCCTGGCCTGCTTCAGGACGTCCTGTAAGCCTGTGTACTTATGCACAAAGCGTTGTACGATCAGATTACACACATGTGCCATGCACGGCACATGTGTCAACTTGCCCAACTTCAATGCCGCCAACAAATTTGTTCCGTTGTCACAAACCACTTTGCCGATATCCAGTTGCTGCGGAGTCTGCCACTGGATATCGGCAAAGTGGTTTGTGACAACGTTTCCACCTGTGCGTTCAGGGCGGACAGGAGTGCTTGTCCGGTGTGACTCTCTGCTTTCAAGCAAGTCAAACCCAAGACGGCGTGACACTGCCATATCCGGGATGTGGAATAGTACCTGGGGATCTGGGGGGGTGCCGTTGATGTGGAGCAAGACGCAGCAGCAAAAGAGGACTCAGCCGAGGGGCTTATGGAAGAGGATGGAGTAGGAGGAGTAGAGGAGGTGGCAGCAGGCCTGCCTGCAAGTCGTGGCGGTGTCACCAACTCCTCTGCAGAGCCACGCATTCCATGCTGGCCAGCCGTCAGCAGGTTTACCCAATGCGCAGTGTAGGTGATATACCCACCCTGACCATGCTTTGCAGACCAGGTATCAGTGGTCAGATGGGCCCTTGCCCCAACACGGTGTGCCAGACATGCCATTACTTCCTTTTGCACAATCGAGTACAGGTTGAGGATTGCCTTTTGTGAAAAGAAATTTTGTCCGGGTACCTTCCACTTCCACTTCCACCAAGGGGGTGACTTTGTGACATTGGCTTCTTACGCTTAAACATGTCCTTGACAGACACCTGACTGTGGGCAGATGAGCAGGAACTGCTCAGGGCGAGAGACGGAGTGGCGGATGGTTGAGAGGGGGCAAGGAGGACAGCAGTGGTTGACGTAGCTGAAGATGCTGGACGAGGAGGAGGATGGCGGCTTTGAGTTTGTGTGCTGCTTGTGTTGCTGCTAGTTTGTGTCACTGCTAGTGTTGGTGGTGGCGGCAGGCGGGTGAGTGGTATCTTGAGAGGTGCCCGAAGATAAGCTGGAGGAGGATGGTGCGTCAAGGTTCCGAGCGGAAGCTGTAGAAGATTGGGTGTCCTGTGTTAGCCAGTCAACTATGTCCTCAGAACTTTTCAAGTTCAGGGTACGTGGCCTCTGAAAATTGGGCATTATTCTAGGGCAAAAGGGAATCACAGCACCACGACCACGACGGCCCCTGCGGGGTGGCCTGCCTCTGCCTGTCATTTTTTTGGGATTAGTGGTACTATGCGTGCAAGCGTACTGTGAGACCCTGACACACAGAGGCTTGCAGACAACTAACTGCTATTCAATCTATTACAGTGAAAAAAAAGTTTTTGGGTTTTTAAATGCGCGCTATTGTGCCACCAGATATGAGTGGCACTGTGCATTGGCAGAGTACACGCTGTTGGCCTGACACACAGATGCTTGCAGACAACTAACTGCTATTCAATCTATAACAGTGAAAAAAAAATGTTTTGTTTTTAAATGCACGCTATTGTGACACCAGATATGAGTGGCACTGTGAACTGGCAGAGGTTGGCAGAGTACACGCTGTAGGCCTGGCACACAGACGCTTGCAGACAACTAACTGCTATTCAATCTAAAACAATTTTTTTTTAAATGCAAGCTATTGTGACACCAGATATGAGTGGTGGCACTGGGCAAGTGGGCACAGTATCCACTGTGAGCCTGACACAGAAGCTGGCAGGCAGGCAACTGCAATTAGATTACACAAAAAAAGCAGACTGATATTCTAGCCCTAAAAAGGGCTTTTTGGGGTGCTGTCCTTACAGCAGAGATCAGATGAGTCCTTAAGGACTGTAGTGGACACTGAATACACTAGCCTAGCTATACATTTCCCTATCAAATGAGCAGCAGCTACACTTTCCTTCCTCTATCTTAGAATTCAGCTTCAGAATGAATCTAAAATGGATGCTGTACAGGAGGTGGGAGGGTCTGGAAGGGAGGGTCTGCTGCTGATTGGCTGGAATGTGTCTGCTGACTTTGAGGCACAGGGTCAAATTTTAGTCAATGATGATGAATAGGGGGCGGACCGAACATCGCATATGTTCGCTACCCGTGGCGAACGCAAACTCGCTATGTTCGCCAGGAACTATTCGCCAGCGAACAGTTCGGTACATCATCATAGACAGACAGACCACAAAACTCAAAGATAGACCAACAGACACATTATAAGGTCCTTCTTGGATTTCCCAAGGTTCGGATATACAGCTCATTAGCACAAAATGTCTGACACAGTATTGCAGAATAAAGCCACTTTTCAGTTGCACAAGGGTTATTTAGCATTTCTGCAAAGTTACGCAAACATTGCTAACTTTGCTGCATGACAATTATTAAAGTTCTCTGTCTGGAACATAAACACTTGGTTGGAAACTTTAGAAACTGTTATGCTATTTGCTATTCACAAAAATTCACTATTTTTGTTTTGTAAACTCTTTTGCCAACTCACTAGAATGATTGTAAGGGTGTAGGTAAGGATACATTTTGTGAGGGTGAGGGGTCATTTTAGACGCCAGAAGACTAAGCATTACCTGGGACCTTATCATACAGAAATATTAGAGAGCGTTAATTAATAAAAATGGGCACCTTTTGGGTCCTTTCAACCCATATTAATACAAAGACTAGGAGACTGGGCATAATGTGAGGCCTTGTTTGAATGCAAAGTACCCAGCAAAAACATGGGGTTGAAAAAGAAGAGAGGCCACTCACTTGGGCTTTTTTTGGGTGAATATTTTCTTTTCATTTTTACATTTATTTACTTGTAGTGGAGAGACAAAATAGTTTTAATCAGTTAGGAGAGCCAATCAGATCCCCTTTATTAGATACTAGGGTGTAACAGACATTAGCATGTTGTTCGTATACTTGTTGTGGCTATTGTTGCAAACATCAACTAAGTGTTATTGATTGTAGTTATCATTGACAGACTTACACTTGCTATTTCCCTATCATTGTGCTTTCTTAGCACTTCTGCTAGGGATACAGATCGCATGGTTACGCACAGAGCCCAGCCTGCGATAAGCGATATTGAATATCATGAATCTTCGGAATGTAAATAAATTCAATAGCAGCGTGACTATTCATACCACCTGGTAGATTGAGGTGTTTATCTTTTCCATTTTCATAGCTCACTGAACATTTTAAACATTTCTTTACCTAACTATTATACTTTAAGGAGAAACTTAGAACTGTGGAAATCATTCTTCTGCTCCTGATGTTGAATCCTGCTGAGCTATATATGCTGCTGATGAGATATCTAAATATCCTAGAAAGTGTTGCTGAACGTGATACATTTTAAATAGTTGCCATACCAGCATAAGATAAGGCTTCCAGCTTACCAATTCTGCTTTCACTTGGCTCCTTAATTTATCTGTCAGAGTATTGCCATGGGACCCTTTGCTTGAGAAGATATGATGGCCAGTGAATTATAGTCGGTCTCACTAATATTTGTTGTTTACAGACAATAATCCATCATGCTTGGAGAAATGTGGAAGTTATAGCTATCTAATCCTGCACATTTCTTAAAAAATTGAGAAATACATGTCAAGTACAATTTACCAACGTATCTTCTAAAGATTTCTCATAGGGATAGTAGTGAAAATTACTCAAAAGACCTTCTTGAATTACTATTACTTTTAGCCATTTTTAGCAGTCCCATACATCTAAAATTAGCTCATTTTACATTTCCCAAAAATGTAATGTCTATAAAATCTAAGTACAGTATTGCATTTTATTAAACTATAAAGTCTTCAGACTGTAGTGGATATGCCCCAATACATTTTAATATAGAAGAACGCTGTTCGCAAACTGTATTTAGGTCAATAAATTAGCTATTTTTCACTCCTATCGCTCGTCTCACATGTCACCCCTCTGTCAATCCTTACATTGGCTTCCTGTATCCTACAGAAGCCAATTCAAAATGCTAACTCTTACCTATAAAGCTCTAAGCAATTCTAGCTCATGTTATGTTTCTTCACTCATTCGCACATATGCCCCTTCTTGGTCTCTCTGCTCAGCCGGTGACCTACTGCGGTCTGCTGCTCTCACCCTTACTGTTAATGTGTGCTTGCAGGACTTCTCACGGGCTGCTCCTTTCCTTTGGAACAGTCTGCTTGCCACCATCAAACTATCCCCTAGTCTTCAGTCGCTTAACCCCATAGTGACCGCGGACGTACAAGGTACATCAGACAAAAGACGGTCCTCAATGACCTCAAAAGTACCCTGTACGTCCACGGCCAATATAAGCACTGGAAGCGATCAAGCTGTTTTTAAAGGTATTGCAGCGATGCCTTGATGTCGAGGCATCCTGCAATATCCCCAGACTGCCGGGCCCCCTGGAGCGATCACTCTCGGGTTTCCCCACGTGGATCCCGGCAGTGTAATGCAGAGCATAGGTAGCCATCAGACATATATATGTATATATATGTAATTGTATTCTAACTGTATTTTGATATGAATATATATATATATATATATATATATATATATATATATATTCATATCAAAATACACTTAGAATTAAACTATATATATTGTAACAAACCACCTCTTTTACAGGTAGGGTTGTCACAGATCTTGCAGTAACCACCGCCTTCTAGGGTATATAAAGTCCAGGACACAGTCAGCTCGGTTTTCCTTTTTTTATTCAATAAGAAAACAGGTGCTTCAAATAATAACAAAAACAAACAAAATCCTTGCTCTTACTAGAGCTCTTACTAGACAGGAAATTGCTATCTGCAATTGGGTGGCTTTCCCACTTACCAATTTTCCAAACAAAATAAATGTATTTTCAACAAACACAGTTGTCATTCACTCTCCTAGCTGTCTTTTCCTCCCTCACTCTGCAGCAGGCTGCCCTCTTCATTTAAAGGCCTGTCCACTAATTGACTAGCTACAGGTGAGTGTCAATTTAGTTAACTCTTAAGTCTGATCTAAATTGTGGTTTGTTACACAGCAACTAATGCTGTTGGAGCATTGGCCCACCCTACTCTCCAAATACTCCGCCCCAGGGACCCATACCATGTTTTGCAGAACCTCAGCAATGTAGATTGCAAACACTAACATCTCCCTGGGGCATTTAACTGAAAATTCTCAGGTTGCAGTTTAGCAAATCCGGCCTGATGTATCTTCCATCAACCACAATGCCACTTTCACGCTCACATATCCTCCCCCCCAACCTATTGGTTTGAGCGACCATGGAAATCAGAGAGTGTACCCTCGACAGCCCATCAGCATTACCTTGTCGCAGACCAGCCCTGTGTTCCACAGTGAAATTAAAAGATTGTAAACTCAAAAACCACCTGGTTACTCTGGAATTATTTTCTTTGTTCTGATACATCCTTGTCAGAGGTGCATGGTCCGTTATCAAGCGGAACTTTCTGCCCAGCAGGTAGTATTTTAGAGAGTCTAATGCCCACTTAATAGCAAGACACTCTTTCTCAACAATAGAGTAGTTCCTCTCGTGTGGGTTTAACTTCCTGCTCAAAAAAAAGATAGGGTGTTCTTCACCCTGGTATTCCTGTGAAAGAACAGCTCCCAAGCCAATATCAGAAGCATCTGTCTGAACTATAAAGTCCCTGGAAAAATCTGGGGTCACCAAGACAGGGTGGCTACAGATAGCTTCCTTCAGACTCTTAAAAGCCTCTTCCGCCTCAGGGCACCACTTAACTATGACCGGGGATTTGGCTTTAATAAGGTCTGTTAGAGGTGCAGCAATGGTAGCAAAATCTGGGATGAACCACCTATAATATCCAATTAAACCCAAAAATGCCTTTACTTGTTTCTTTGTAAGGGGCTGTGGCCATTTTTGTATGGCTTCTACTTTGGCTTCCTGTGGTTTAACCAAACCCCTCCCAATAGAATAACCTAAGTACTTTGCTTCCTCTAAACCAATTGTACACTTGGAAGGGTTGGCAGTTAAGCCCGCTGAGCGGACAGCATCAAGCACCTCTTGAACTTTGGGGAGGTGGGATTCCCAGTCTGTATTGTGGATGACGACATCGTCCAAATATGCTGCAGCATAACGAACATGAGGTCTAAGAATTCTGTCCATCATTCGTTGGAATGTGGCAGGTGCCCCATGTAACCCAAATGGCAATACAGTGTACTGAAACAGGCCACTGGGTGTTGAAAAGGCTGTCTTTTCTTTGGCTCTTTCGGTGAGAGGGACCTGCCAGTAACCCTTTGTTAAATCCAAGGTTGTTAGATAACGGGCTTTACCCAGTCTTTCTATTAACTCATCAACTCTGGGCATTGGGTAGGCATCAAATTTTGAGATGGCATTTAACTTGCGGTAGTCATTACAGAACCTCCATGTGCCATCAGGTTTTGGCACCAATACAATAGGACTACTCCAGTTACTCTGGGATTCTTCAATAACTCCAAGTTTTAACATGCTCTCAACTTCTAAGTTTATAACCTCCCTCCGGGCCTCAGGAATTCTATAGGGCTTGAGATTAACTCTTTTCCCCGGTTCGGTTATTATGTCATGTTTGATCACTTTAGTCTTTCCTGGAACTACCGAGAAAACATCCCTATTTCTTCTGATGAAATCTCTGACCTCTTGCTTTTGATGCACAGACAGAGTCTCAGATATGTTCACTTCTGGCTCTACTATAGGAGGTTCTGCAGGTTTTAAAGCCATCAGGATCTCCCTGTCCTTCCATGGCTTTAACAGATTTATATGATACAACTGTTCAGGCTTTCTTCTCCCTGGTTGTCTGACTTTATAATTGACATCACTCACTTTTTCTATTATTTCATAGGGTCCATGCCAAGTCGCAAGGAACTTATTCTCCACTGTAGGGACCAGAACCAATACCCTGTCTCCAGGTTGGAACACTCTGACTCTAGCATTACGGTTATAGCTGCTTTTCTGAGCCTGCTGGGCTTCCAGCATGTGTTCCCTGACAATAGGCATGACGGTGGCCATTCTATCCTGCATTTGAGCTATATGCTCAATTACCATCCTGTGAGGAGTAGTCTCCTGTTCCCAGGTCTCCTTAGCAATATCTAATATCCCCCTGGGATGTCTTCCATACAACAATTCAAAAGGAGAGAAGCCCGTGGAGGCCTGTGGAACTTCCCTAATGGAAAACAGTAGATATGGCAATAAAAAATCCCAATTTCTTCCATCTGCATCGATTACCTTGCGTAGCATACTCTTCAGGGTTTTGTTGAACCTCTCTACTAAGCCATCAGTCTGTGGGTGATATACTGAGGTCTTAAGATGTTTCACCTGCAAGAGCCTGCACAACTCTTTTGTGACTCTGGACATGAACGGGGTCCCCTGATCTGTCAGGATTTCTTTAGGGATACCCACCCTACTGAACATCAACATAAGTTCCTTAGCTATTACCTTTGAAGAGGTATTACGCAAGGGAATGGCCTCAGGGTAGCGAGTCGCATAGTCCAAGATGACTAATATATACTGGTGTCCCCTAGCAGACCTTACCAGTGGCCCCACTAAGTCCATAGCGATCCTTTCAAAAGGCACATCAATTATGGGTAAGGGTACAAGTGGACTACGAAAAGTCTTGAAAGGAGCCCTGTACTGGCACTCTGGGCATGAAGAGCAATAGTTTGTAATAGCAGTAAACACTCCAGGCCAGTAAAACCTTCTAAGGACTCTCTCTAGTCTTTTCGACTCCCAAGTGTCCCCCTAATACGTGGCTGTGAGCCAACTTTAGTACTATATTTTGGTAAGTCTGAGGAACCAACAGCTGCTTAATGACGTCTGAATCCCTTTTTTCTACACGGTACATTAGGTCATTTTGTACTTCAAAATAGGGGAACGGTAGGGCTTCTCCTGGCTGATTAGCAACCCCGTTTACCACTTTAATATCATTTCTAGCTGCCACTAAAGTGGGGTCTTCCCACTGAGCACTTTTAAAATTACCTGGACTAATTCCAATATCAATTAGGTCCTTCTCCTTGTCTGTAGTATTGGTAGACTCCTCACTAGTTTGAGCTGGGTTATCTCCTATTAATACTGGTTTAGGGCAGTACTTTCTCCTTTTTCTCATTTTTCCGTCACAGTGGTCAAAACCCAAGTCAATATCGGAAAAAGGGAACACATTATCCTCGGCCGATTGACTAATTTCTGATAAATTTTGTTCCCTCTTTTGTACAGCTGCCCATAATTCTAGAAAATGAGGAAAGTCTCTACCGATCACAACCTCATGGGCTAATCTAGGTACAACACCCACTCGGTACTTTAAATCCCCATACTGGGTTCCAATATTTACTTCCACAGTAGGGTATTCCTTTTTATCACCGTGAACACAGATAATGCCTATTTTCTGTACATGGTCGGGTTTTACCCAAGGTATTATGGACTCTGTTACCAACGTTACCATACTGCCTGAATCAAGTAATGCTTTAGACATTTTTCTGTTCACAGATACACAGCATTTATGCGGGTTATCATCATAGTCATTGTTAACAGTACCATAACAGTTAAATAAACATGAACGGGCTCCCTCATCTTTTCCCATATTGCATTCCATAGGTTCATCCCCCAATGGACAGTCTTTGGCCATATGACCAGCCTCTTTGCACCTGAAACATTTGACCGTAAAATTTGTCCACCAATCAGTTCCTCTCCCAGGCCTATTAGACCTGGATGCCCCCCTGGTGTTTTGTGTATAGAGCTGCCGCTCTTCAGCTCCCCTTAAACCTTGAACAGTCTTACCAGGTCTTGCCGAATCATGGGGCTTAGGATTGCGAGGGTTTTCCTTTGAAGTAGGACATAGCAGTTCTCCTGCAGCCACATATCTTTCTACCAAGGCAATCAGTTGGTCAGCTGTATGGGGGGTCACTTTGGCTGACCCAGCGACGTAGGTCAGCTGGTAAACCACGCAAAAAACGGTCCATAACTAGGGTTTCCACAATGTGGCTAGCTGAATGGATTTCAGGTTGTAGCCATTTCCGTGCAAGGTGTATGAGGTCAAACATTTGGGAGCGTGCGGCTTTGTCTGAATTAAGAGACCATGAGTGGAACCTTTGGGCACGTACTGCAGAGGTGACACCCAGTCGTGCCAAGATTTCAGCTTTCAATTTGCTGTAGTTACTTGCATCAGCTGGTTCTAGGTCATAATATGCTTTCTGTGGCTCTCCACTTAGGAACGGTGCCAGTATGCTTGCCCACTCACCAGCCGGCCATCCCTCTCTCTCAGCAGTGCGCTCAAAAGCCAGAAGGTACACCTCAACATCATTGGATGTGGTCATTTTCTGAAGATAGTGGCTCGCCCGAATCGCCTTTGGCTGACCCTGGTATCCTCCATCAGGGTCTCCATTCAATTTTCCAGAGAGAGCTTGGATTTCCTGTTGTAGCCCCTGGGTGACTTTTTGCTTCTCCTCCCGGGCTACTTTAAACATCTCCGCTTGTGTCACAACAAGCTGTTTCACCAAGGACTCAGTGCACTCCATCTGTGTTTTGGCCAGGACTTTAGCACCATCTGCCTGGGCCAGCACCAGTTGCTGCAGGGCTGCACTGTTTTCTGCAGCTCTCCTGTTAGTCTCCTGTTGCACAGAGGTGGACTGGATCAGAGCCTTGATAACATCCTCCATGTTGAGCTTTAACTGACTTCTACCCTCAGGCTTACGTGGATGCCCGCATTCTCCACCATATGTAACAAACCACCTCTTTTACAGGTAGGGTTGTCACAGATCTTGCAGTAACCACCGCTTTCTAGGGTATATAAAGTCCAGGACACAGTCAGCGCGGTTTTCCTTTTTTTATTCAATAAGAAAACAGGTGCTTCAAATAATAACAAAAACAAACAAAATCCTTGCTCTTACTAGAGCTCTTACTAGACAGGAAATTGCTATCTGCAATTGGGTGGTTTTCCCACTTACCAATTTCCCAAATAAAAGAAATGTCTTTGCAACAAACACAGTTGTCATTCACTCTCCTAGCTGTCTTTTCCTCCCTCACTCTGCAGCAGGCTGCCCTCTTCATTTAAAGGCCTGTCCACTAATTGACTAGCTACAGGTGAGTGTCAATTTAGTTAACTCTTAAGTCTGATCTAAATTGTGGTTTGTTACACAGCAACTAATGCTGTTGGAGCATTGGCCCACCCTACTCTCCAAATACTCCACCCCAGGGACCCATACCATGTTTTGCAGAACCTCAGCAATGTAGATTGCAAACACTAACATCTCCCTGGGGCATTTAACTGAAAATTCTCAGGTTGCAGTTTAGCAAATCCGGCCTGATGTATCTTCCATCAACCACAATGCCACTTTCACGCTCACATATATATATATATATATATATATATATATATATATATATATATATATATATATATATATATATATATATATATGTATATATAAATAAATAAAAATAACACAAAATATACATATGTCCATATACATAATTACATAAATAATTTCGTAAATATAGTAGACTTCAAATATATAAATATTTATATATATATATATATATATATATATATATATATATATATATATATATATATATATATATACACATTCTACGTTCATATTTATGTAATATTTTTACATAATTAAGTGATTTTATTGATTGCAATTTGAGGGACCTGCCTGACAACCCAGGCCAAAAGTGCAGAGAATTTATTTTGCTAGCACTATATTTAACCCTGTAACTTTCCAAGACAACCTAAAACCTGTAAATGGGGGGTACTGTTTTACAAGGTTGACTTCGATGAACACAAATATTAGTCTTTCATAACAGTAAAACATATCACAGCATTGATATTGTCAGTGAAATTTACGTTTTTTGCATTTTTTACACAGAAACGGCACTTTCACTGATGATATCATTGTTGTGATACATATTTCTATTCAGTGAAGTCTCCTGAGTATATGAGTACCCCCATGTACAGGTTTTATAGTGGTTTTGAAAGTTACAGGGTTAAATATAAGGCCGTTGTTTTTGAGTGCGTATGGTATTCCAGGAATGAGAATTACACCCATGATGGCATGCCATTTGCAAAAGAAGACAACCCAAGGTATTGCAAATGGGGTATGTTCATCTTTTTTAGTAGTCACAAACACTGGCCAAAGATAGCGTTCATCATACTTTTTTGCATTTTTAACACACAAACAAATATAAATGCTAACTTTGGCCAGTGTTTATGACTATATGGCTACTTAAAAAGACTGGACATATCCCATATTGAATACCCTGGGCTGTCTACTTTTCAAAAATAGATGGTTTGATGGGGGTAAATTACATTGGTCGGCCTTAAATTTTTTCCGAATAGGACATGGGTGAATGATGACCAGCTGTGAAAATTCCAAGTTGGAAAACTGGAATGCGCATCCTCCAAATAAGGTATTTTAGCCCCCAGAGAACCTGACACACCTATACATGGGTAGTATCACTGTACTCATGAGATGTTGCTGAAAAAATATTGGGGTGTTCTTTGGCAGTAACCCTTAAAGCTCTCAGTACATGTATTCTTACATTTCTATGTGTGTCAAAAAAAATCACCATTTTTTTTTTTTTTTTTTAATAGATTGGTGGTAAAATGGTTGCATAAAAAGAGCATGAAAAGAGTCAAAATGCCCCAAGTTTATTACCTTAGATTGCCTTCTTTTAAAAAATATATACATGTGAAGGGTTATCCAGGGATTCCTGACAGATATCAGTGTTACAATGTAACGCATTAATTTTGAAAAAAAAAATGGTGTGGAAATAACAAAGTGTTAGCCCTATAATTTGCAACAAAAAGCTAAGAACATGTTAACATTGGGTATTTCTAAACTCAGGACAAAATTTAGAAACTTTTTAGCATGGGTGTTTTTTGGTGGTTGTAGATGCGTAACAGATTTTGGGGGTCAAAGTTAGAGAAAGTGTTTTTTTTTTTCATCATATTTTATAATGTTTTCTTTATAGTAAATCATATGATATGATGAAAATAATGGTATATTTAGAAAGACCATTTAATGGCAAGAAAATCCATATATAATATGTGTGCGTACAGTAAATGAGTAAGAGGAAAATTACAGCTAAACACAAACACAGCAGAAATGTAGAAACAGCCCTGGTCCCAAACGGTAAGAAAATTGAAAAACGGTCTGGTCACTAAGGGGTCAAGAAGTCCCACAAAACCATCTCTTATGTTTTAGTTTATGGCCTCCTGGAGTTACTTTTATTTTACAAACCTATCTTTTGCTCTCTCCTAAAGGGCCACACTCCACTATCACCTTCAGTTCTCCTACTTCCCCACCTTGTCGCTTGATGGCTATCCTCCGTGATGCCCATTCTATTGTGTTTTATACCCCACCTCCTCTAGACTGTAAGCTTGTTTGATCCGGGTCCTCATCAACCTATTTTTTCTGTAACATTTTAGAATTGTCTCATGTATTGTAAAATTTCCCTCTTTTATAATATTGTTAAGCACTGTGGAATATGTTGGTGGTATACAAATGGCAAAAAGAATAATATTAATATTACTATCACATAGAGTATGTTTCAACTCTTAAAGACGGCAAATTAGGCAGATGGAACAAAGCCTCACTTCACTGCAGCCATTTGTCTCCAGATTAGTTCTACTATCTGGACTACATATTCAATATTATTATAATCTCTCTCCTTTTTTGTTTAGTCCCTGTTAATGCCGCTTACACTATTTAGCTGACAGTCCCTTTAAAAAAATTATTGTTCAACTTTAAGAAATAGCAAGTTGCATTTCTGTTAAAGATGAAACATTCTGTAAAGTTTGCTGACTTGCTAGAAGCGAGCCATCATTTGATGAGCTGGAAAAATTAGGTACCAGACATTTACAAATATAGGATTTTCAAATTAAGTCTATGAGGATATTTTCTTAATGTCTCCAGGCAAATATTGAAATTACGATGCCGGTTTTGTATATCCCTTTGCTGGTAAGTTACCAATTTTGAAATAATAGAGGAAGATGTCAATAAAATACAGAAAATGGATGTTTAGTAAGAAATAGTCATTATCTCATATCCCCAATAGTCAAATGATCCATCATTGTGGTGTTAGTGTGTAAGAGAAATACTAATTTCACATAGTTTTTATCCCACTATTAAGAGATTTATCATTGTATTTTGTTCTCCTGACAACTTGAACTTAAGAAGATTCGCTCAGCCTATGTATATTTTTCTTCTGCCACCAGAAACAGAAATCCTAGGGCTTGGTGCAATTTTATTAGCTTACCACATCCCAAATCCAGTACCCATTGTACCCACCCTTAGTCCATCTGGATTTTTTTTTTTATTCTTTATTTTTGTAGTGCTAGGTAGATACAAGATCGATTAATTCACAGTAACAGGAGAACGCGGTTACAAGATAAACGTCTGTGCAGTATGGATAGGTTCCACATGTCATTTTAACAGCACTGTATTTTTTATATTAAGACAAGTTAACTTACATGTAACAAAAACCTGGGTCGTAGAATGAGACTTGTTTAACTGATTATCTAGATCAGGTTTGGGATGTATGTTATGCATGTTTAGGGTGTATGCATGATGGTGCCATGAGAAGCTTTAGTTAGTCAGGTGAGGGGGTGGTAGATTAGCAGCGTGTGGTGTCAGGTGTTTTTGCAATGTTTGTGCCGTGAGGTGGCTCGGGAGTGGTGTTCCTGACATTTGTGCCTGACTTTACCTCTCAGAATAATATGAGGCAAGATGTGCCCCTAACCAAGAGGGCTACGGGGGGGGTGGGGGTGGGATGGTAGAAAAGTAATGTGGCTTGCCAGCGTTAAAGTACGATGTGGTCTCTAGGTTCTTGTGGCCCTGTGCATGTCAGTGGGGTCCCGTCTGCTCCACCGCCCTTACGTGTTGGGTTGCATAGGGCGATTATCCAGCGGTATGTGGGAGGTGTGCAATAGTAGAAGGCTGCTAGAGCCGAACACAAACTGTAGCTATGTACAACTACACAAATTAATATCAGCAGTCTTAGTCAGGTGTTGAGGGAGTCCGTGCCGCCTGCTGCCGGTACAAAGGGTGCTATGTTTGCCGGATCCCAGATGTGTTGTGACCCCTGGGGAGTTTCGTCGGGTTGAGATGCCAAAAGTCCCAATGTGGTGAGGAGTCTTGATACTTCCGATGTCGAGGTGATCTTGTGCTCAGTTCCATCGTGGCTCTCGTTAAGTCTTGGAATACTGAGAGCTGTGCGCCCTCAAAGGTGAGTGGCGTCTTACCCCGCATTGCGGCCATGAGGAGCCCCTTGTCTTGGGAGGATTTGCAGCATATGATGACGTCCCGTGGGGTAGCCGTGGCAGACGCTGTTGTCTCAGGGAGTCGGTATAGTCCATCTGTGGTGAACTTTTAGCTGCCTGTGGGGGTAGCACTATTGCCACCAGCCGCCGTAGAAAGTGGGGCAATTCGTCCGCTTTGATCCCTGCTGTGATGCCGCGGATTTTTATATTGTTGCGTCTCTGGCGATCTTCAAGAGCAGACAGCTGAGAGGTAAATATGAGCTGGGTAGATTGTACCTTGAGGAGTGTTTCCTTCATGCTAGTAACCTCTGCTCTGATGTCTGACGCTTCCTCCTCCGCAGCCCTCAAGCGGCCTGTCACCTGTTGTACATCCGTTTTGATCACTGCTATGTCCGCAGCCCACAGTTTCCGGATGTCCAGGAGCATTGTTTGGTGGTCTTGCTTGGTGGCAAGTGTTCCCACCAAGGAGTCAAGGTTGGTGGTTGCTGTAGGGCCCTGGGGCTGGTGGGGAGGGGATTCTCTGCCTGCAGGTGGCTCTGGAGGGGCCGACAAGATGACACCGTCATCGGCCGCCATCTTGGGTTCCGGCTGCTTTTGTAGCATGGTGCTGATGTCTCTGGAGTCGGGCCCCATACCGGGTGAGGCTTTTTGGTTTCTGCGCCTCATAGTGGGTGTACTGTTCATTGTGTCAGTAAGGTTTTGGGTTGTGGCAGTTGTCGCACTATCCAGCTGTGTTCCGCCGAGTATGGAATCCCAGTCAGGGAAGGCCGTTACTCTGTAGGCCCCAGACTTGCGTTTCTGTTTTGCCGGCTTCTGGGCTTGAAAGAAAGGCATGTATGCACTCCACTGCTCGTGCTCTACCGCTTGCAGGGTTCGTTGCTCACAAACAATGCCAGTATCTGTCAGGATTGAGTAGATTAGTTTTGATTAGATCGGGAGCTAATAGAGATGGCGTCCGATCAGGCTCGCTGGCAAGCTCCGTCCCCGGATGTTGCTTTGTTTTCTCCATCGGGATTTTTAACGGGAACCGTAGAACTAAATAAAACATTGTAAAATATATAGCATCTTTCATTATGCAAATTGCTAGATGTGCTAGGCTTCTGAATTTGAAAATCCAATATTGTCACCCAAATGAATGCGCACATTGGTATTATTATTATTATTAATGTCGGTACCTGGAGGGTATGTCACAGCTTGCCACCTGTTGTTGACACATCTTCATTGCTCTCTATCCCATACATGTGAACTATGTCTCCAATTCGCTTGATTACCTACATGGCACCTTGACAAGTTTTTTTGTTTGTTTTTTTGCGTAAAACAAAGCTACAAAAAAAAAATACAAAATTATAAAACTAAATAAAAAACTAAAAAGAAAACTGGATACGCTTTTAAAACAAAACTTGCCTGTGTAATGAAGGGCAAAAGCTACATACATAATTAATATACTTGTGGTACCAAGACAGTATGTTCCAGCTGTTGGATCCACAGTCTATCTACTAATCGTCAATTTAAAAGAACTGCAAAGCCATATTTGAAAATAGAAAAATACTAATTTATATCTAGATTCGCAACTGCAGTGTTCAAATAATCTATATTACCGTTGCCTACATTTTGAAACTTGCTTTATCAAACCACTCTAAATTCCATACATTGCTGTTTTGGCACCAGCTTTAGCAAAACCATTTTCTCTTCACTCATCTCTTTGAAAGCCTCATCCAAGCCTTAATTGTCCCCCAATCACCATCTCCCCTGACCTATGTATCTGCTTATTTCTATGTATGACTTTTTAAACTAAATCCTAGCCACGACTTAACCCTGAGGCTTAACTCCCCCCCACCCCCCATTCCTAAATTACACACAAAAATATAATTATGGCAAAGGCATAGTTTTAAAGTATGGAAATAGAAATACTTTGTATTCATGCATTCTATTTTTTATTTTAGTAGAGAACTATATTATCCCCTTGGTTTTTTCCTCTTTGCAAATCCATCATCTACTATAACAAATAATGAACCTACATGCAACATATATATATATATGTATCATTTTATTTATGGTATAATATTTTTGCTATGTGTGCTATTAGTGGAAATATACCTCAGTGGATATTTTTATATTACACGTTTTACATTTTTACAATGCATTGCCATTTATTGCACGTACAATATTTCATACAATCATTTGCAATCATTTTCTTCTTTTTCATCTCGTTGTTCATATTGACAATAGATTTAGTAATAGAATGGTGATATATGTTTGTTTATGAGGAAAAGAATTGATCTAGGCAACATTGCATGTTTCAAATCTTCTTTTATTCATGTATAGTTTTTATTCTGCAACATTTTATTATCAGTGGGTTCATTGCTGGATTATAGGCTTCATTGGTTTAGGGATGAACATTACCATGGGCCTAATTATGAAATTTAATTTTGTCATTATGTTGTCTTGTGCTTAAAAGATCATAAAACTATCTTCTATCTGCAACTTAATTTGGAAGATATATATATAAACATCCATATATATATATATATATATATATATATATATATATATATATATATATATATAAACATCCATATGGGTATTTAGAAACTGGATTCAAGCATTTAACACTCATCTTCATAAGCATGACCAGGCACAGAGAAGTTTGCTGGGAGAACAATTGGAACAAACAATTGCCTATAGGTCATGATGGAGGTATACTCCATTCTAGTAACTGTGGGGCACATAGGGACTGTGTTCAGTATACAGACAGCAGAGACATTACTCATATATTAGATACAGATATCTATACTGTATATAGTGCCAGTGATACCATAGGTACTTTATTTAGTACGGGTAGTGCTTCCCATATCATTCAGCCAGGTCAGGGAGGGTATCTGTGTATATCTGGGCCAGGAAGAATATCTGTACGAATATTGCACTAAATAATATAAAGTCAGATATTTGGCTTGTTGCAACCCCTACATTAAGGTGTGGGCCTGGAGCTAAGGCTCCAATATCCCCTATGTTAATTTGATTCTGAGTAGCGTAATATCTTTAACACAGTGTTTAGAAATATATTTTATAATATTAACTGCCATATGTAGAGTGGTAGATTGTTTTTGGGTACAATTATATAGTGCCCTTTGGGTTAAACCTAACATGGTGCACACATCGTTTTGAGTGGCCTGGATAAAATTGCTCTACAGATTTCCGGCATTACTATCATTAATAATATTATTTTACCCTATGCTTGAGTCTTTGAATTGTGATGTTGCTGATTCCAAAAGCATTGAAAGCAGAATTGTGAGTTGCATTAAGGCTTTTAAAGAGACACTCCACTACACATAAAAGAAAAAAAACAAAAAAACATAAAAATCAAGTTGATATACCCCCAATGAAAACATGCATGCATTTTAATTATGCATTTTTTCCATTGCGATATTTCTACAAAGAGCTTGCAAATGTTGCAGATCTTGTCTGTAGCCCAACCCCACTTCCCCCTTCTTGCCCAGTCCAGACTTTCTGTAGCTGTCTAATTCCAGATTTCCCAATGCAGCTCAATGAGAAGTCTTTGCAATCGCTACCACTGAAATCTGCATTTTTTCTAAAATGAAAAAAAAAAGTGCGCACTCTTCAAGCCTAAAGCACTTTATCACGCTAACGTGCTTTAGGTGTTTGGATTGTTCCTTTAGCATTATTGAAGTTTTTTTTTTTAAATGCAGGCTATTGTGACACCAGTGAGTGAGTGGTGGCAATGGGCAGGCCCTGAAACGCACACTAGTGAAGGAAACTGACTGCTATTATATTACAGTCCAAAAAGTTTTTTGTTTTTTTTAAATGCAAGCTATTGGGACACCAGATATGAGTGAGTGGTGGCACTGGGCAGGCCCTGAAATGCACACTAGTGAAGGAAACTGACTGCTATTATATTACAGTCAAAAAAGTTTTTTTTTTTTTTAAATGCAAGCTATTGGGACACCAGTGAGTGAGTGGTGGCACTGGGCAAGTGGGCAAAAATGTACACTACTGTTAAACCAGATATGAGTTGCACTGATGTGACACTGTGCCCTGGCTGGCCCTGAAACGAAGGAAACTGACTGCTATTATATTACAGTCCAAAAAAGTATTTTTTTTTGTTAAATGCAAGCTATTGTGACACCAGATATGAGTGGTGGCACTGGGCAAGTGGGCACAGTATACGCTGTGAGCCTGACACACACACTGGCACACAACGAACTGCTATTCAATCTATTATAGTCAATTTTTTTTTTTTTTTAAATGTACACTACTGTTACACCAGATATGAGTTGCACTTGTGTGACACTGTGCCCTGGCAGGCCCTGAAATGCACACTCGTGAAGGAAACTGACTGCTATTATATTACAGTCAAAAAAGTTTTTTTTTGTTGTAAATGCAAGCTATTGTGACACCAGTGAGTGAGTGGTGGCACTGGGCAAGTGGGCACAGTATATGCTGTGAGCCTGACACACAGGCTGGCAGGCAGGCAACTGCAATTACATTACACAAAAAAAAGCAGACTTTTTGGGATGCTGTCCTTACAGTAGAGATCAGATGAGTCCTTCAGGACTGTAGTGGACACTGAATACACTAGCCTAGCTATCCATTTCCCTATCAAATCAGCAGCAGCTACACTGTCCCTACTCTCACTAAGAATGCAGCTTCACAATGAATGTAAAATGGATGCTGTCCAGGAGGTGGGAGGGTCTGGGAGGGAGGGTCTGCTGCTGATTGGCTGGAATGTGTCTGCTGACTGTGAGGTACAGGCAGGGTCAAAGTTTACTCAATGATTACGAATAGGGGACGGACCGAACAGCGCATGTGTTCGCCATCCGTGGCGAACGCGAACAAGCGATGTTCGCCAGGAACTATTCGCCAGTGAACAGTTCATGACATCACTAATTATGATAAATACTTCTTTGTCTGATTATTATTATCATTATCATTATTATTTTCTCTCAGCTTCTTTGTTACTTTTTTCTTTTTGTTTATCATGTAGTTTATCGCTATTATCAAAGGCCAAGGTGACTTTATGCATGACAGTTTTAGGTTCTAACTTCGTGAAAGATTGTAGAGCAGTTCAGATCCGACATTATGCCTTTGTCTGCATGCTTTAATTTGAAACCAAGAAAATGCAATCTTGTAAATCACTACCCATGCAAAAAGGGCCTCCAAAAAAAAGTAAAAGGCTGCTATAATTGACATACTGCTGTATATGCAATGGCCTCCCTTATGAGACCCATCAGATCCGTTAATGTCCCTTTACTATCGAGTAAACATGAGCCAGCGTAATATATTGTGATAGAGGATATGGATATGGTTATCAAGGCTCTCACAAAACTACCTCTTGTTTCCAAATTGATACTATAATTTAAGAAGCAACCGAAAAGACACTATCTAGTCACATTCATTGTACAAAACGACAAATCAACTGACACCAGCAAATAGATTGGTGTATTTTTGGTAATTGCAGCCATAAACGTTAAATGATTTCCCATGGTACACAAAGGTACAGTGTCAATTTCAGTCCATCCTAGCATCTTCCTGGTCATTTTAACATAAAAAATGCAATGAGTTGAGCAAGTTTGGCTTGTTTGAAATTCATAGAATGTGCCATTCTGTTGTTCCAAGAGCAGTTATTATACCCTACAGATGGTAAGTGCTTGAATTAGTTTTTTTCCCCGATAAAGAATGATACCATAAAGTACTGTTAGCACATTGTCAATACCTTTCTTGCACGATGCCTCAGTTAGTTCTCCATTTCCATTTGCAGTTGTCATTTTCTAAATAGCATATGGTATGTTTGCTTGTCCCTGGCGGGGAAAAGATGTGTTTTTATGCATGCCAGAAATGCAAACAGCAAGTAAATGTGGCAGGAATCATGAACCAGCTGGTTAAATCATGAACATGTCCATTTCTTCATTCAGTAAACTGCTTTTTAAAAGTAACAGTATGCTTTGCTCAACCTGGCATTGCTGGGCATTGTTATTTGTAAAAAAAAATAATAATAAGGAAAATACAGCTAAGTGCTAAATACATTGCATATAGATTCATGCAAAATCTAAATAGTTGAAACAGAAGCTTGGGAAAGATCCAACTTGGGTACAGATATTCTGATAAATAATGTTTCCATAATTCTTCTAAAATTCCCAGATTGACGTGAAAATGAGCAGAGATGACATCATGTTTCTGACTTCCTCCTGCATTTCTGCAGACACATGGACACAAACACAGTTTGGCCGTTTGGGTCCTAACAGCATGGTGCTGGATCTGGTCTGGAAATGTATGTCTTTCTCTCAGTGTATAGCTCACTGGAAGTTTGTGAAATAAATGTGTGACCTCAAAATAACAACATGTTGGTATCTGCTCAGCATGCATCAAAGTCCCTAATGCAAACCCATAATGCAAAGGAGTCTAGTTAACCTGGATGCAAAAGTGAGTCCTTCCTAGATCCAAGAAGGTGTACGTAAAAGTGTGGCAACTAAGTGTAGATATATGATTATCTATATAACTTAGCAACACCATACTGGCAAAGAGGATAAAACAAGACCATCTTTGCCATGAGACTTTAAGAATGTCTCTCTTCCATCATTAACAAAAGTAAAACGGCATGTTCATCTGGCATCTCTGAGTTGTCCTCAGAGATACTGGTTTATCTTTTAGGTAAAAAATGCTGAACTAGATCCACTTTTGCAAGTGATTTTAGGAATCATCACGCATTTAAAATTCATTACAGTTTATTCATCACTAATCAAAGTGTCCACACTTTATACTCTATATCCATAATGTGTTCTACGCATGTTTTATTCAGTGCTAACATTGCAAACAACAATGTTTCCAAATAGGCTAAGAGTTGCATCCCTTGCAGAATAGTTCACGTTTTCCATAACTGAGACTTCACTTGCCACCTCTGGGAGACACCATCTGTTTTACTTGTATGCCAGGGCAAAGCCATTCATTTTATTTACGGGAACATGACATCATTTTCGAGTAAGATTAGTATAGAATTTAGCAGGAGATGCTTCCATGTTCCGCTCTCAAATAGAGAATTACTGAAAGTGCTAGTTGTCACACCATTGACATCTTCATGAGGTGTAATCCAACAAGACCTAGGGAATGTTTCAAAACCATGATCGTTTGTGTGAACAGTTACTCTTGCATGAAAAAATAAGAAGCTTGTGATTTGTGCAGCATAAGACAAATGGAATTCAATTCATTGCTTTTCCCTGCCTTGTGTCAAAGCACTTGTTAATGGTGATATGCTGGTGTGTGGGATATTTTCTTGATACATAATAGGTCTTACTTGACACATGTGCAACATTTAAATATAAAGCATAACTAATCTTTGCACATGGCCCTTGGCTATCTTGTCCAAATGGCTTCTTCCAGAAGGATAATGAGTTCAGTCATGAGAAATGTTTTCTTGCCACACCAAATTAAACCAAATTAGCATCATATGAATGTCTCCGCATACCCAGTAATTGTTTATAGCCAAGAGCTACTTATTTTCAAACAGATCTTCCCATCACGATAATGGATCATGTAACAAGGCAAGCAACATCTCATAATGGTTCCACAAATGTCACAATTACTTTTTTAGTCTGCTGTCCTGCACAACTCCCCCCCCCCCCATGTCTATCAAGTAGAACACATTGGCAAGAGGTAACCCTGTATTATGAATATGTGGGCAAGTGAATCTAAAGTAACCACATCATGCTATTCAGCATGGACCATCATCTCTTAAGAATGTTTTCCTGAAGTTAAGCTTCTTTGGAGGCAAAAGTTAATTTTTCCTTTTTTTTCCCATAAGTGTTCCATATAACGTAGTTGATTAAAGGATCATTCACTAAACTCTGAATTGTAGAATTAAGATTAAAATAGCCAAGTTATGACTATAATTGAGTTGGAGAACTTCTTCAAATCAGCTATTTAATCTTAATTTTGCAATTTGGATTCCATTTCATAGATTATAAGTTTATTTGAGCAGGGCATTCTTCAATTAATTGTCTCTGTTAATTTCTGTCTGTCAATTACTTGTTGTCAAGTATTACCATTCTAGAATGTTAAAAGTACTTTGAAATATCTTTATATATATACTAATAATAATTTCAATAATTCACGAAGTGTGTGTGAAATTATTTTCTATTTTGAAGTTTTGTTTCAACATTAAGCTGCATAAGACGATAAACCAGGTTCTTCCAGACATAACAATTTTGAAGGGTTATTCCAATCATTAAAACCACATCATATCCCGCTGTAGAGGATATGATGCCAGTAGTACCCTGACCAGGTTCTCTGGTGATGGAACAAACCATTTAGCAATGATTTGTCCACTTGCCTGGGTCTCCACAGGGCTCCAACGTTCCACAGTGGTCCATTGACATTCTTGTTGTTTCTGTAGTGCTGTAGAAGCCAAAAAGCTATGGCCATCAGAATTGCTAGATCATAAGCTACACTCTCTTAGCCAGTGACTAACATTCCGTGCTGGAAGATTTGCACCAAATTGACATTAGGTAGCCTGGAAGTCTAGTTCCCGACTGGCAGATGATGCCCCGATGAAATGAAAAGGAATTACACCTCTGGGAGAAGAGGGGTTAACTCAGTATGCTCAGCATTCCACAGGGCAACACTGAACATACAGACTTCAGGCACCATGATCATCTCAAATCAATGAGTAACCCATTAACAATATTTTCTTTCAACTTTAAAAATGTGAACATTAACACTTGATCTTTAGCCATGCTCATTTGGTATTTGTGTACAGCTCTAAAATTCTTTAACTTTTATGGAAATAATGCTGAACAAGACAAACTTTTTCCAATGATTCTCTAAATCATCACATATTCAAAATGTATTACAGTTTATTCACCACTAATCAAAGTGCTCACACTTTTTACTCTAGCCAGTGATGAGTACTGCATATGTTCTATTCAGCGTTAACCTCACAGACAACAATGTTTCCAAATAAGTAAGCTTTGCCTCCCTTGCAAAAGAGCTCACACTTTGCAGAATTAACATTTCCACCGTCAGCTCTGAGAGACGCCATCTGTTCCATTTGTATGCCAGGGGAAAGGCATTTATTTTGTTAGTGTGAAAGTGGTTTAATCTCCATGGAAGTTTAGTATCGCATTTAACATCACCATTGTTTCTGTTAGCATATGCAATACACTTCGAAATAGTCTGAATTTATTTTTATGGAGACAAATGTGTTTTTTTTTTATTTTGTAGCTTATTTACTGTTTTTTTTTCTTTTTTTAAAAAGTTGTGGCTAGCAATATGTTATTTTCTTAGGTTTAACATCTTGTGCGAGTATTATTGGTTTAGGGGGATTTTGAAGTTATCATCACGTTCTTTCTCATTTCATTGTCTGTATTTTAATTTTTTGGGGGAGTCAAGGTTTGTCGTGCCATGTATGTCCAGCTCTTGCATGTAGGTTGTTCATGATGTAATCCTCTGCCCAGGTCTAAGCCCACTCAAAATCTGCAACAAGTCAGAAAATGCTAAAAAAAAAAAATTAGCAATGTGCAAGAATACAAGAAGTTCTAAAAGGACAAATATTTCTCAAGAGAGCAATTGTGTCTGCACATTGATTTGTTAAGTTTGTATAGTGCTCGCTAATATATTTTATTAATAATATGTTAATAAGTTAACTGGGGCACAGTTGTACTGAATTACAACAGATTTTATCCATGTTCATATATAGTAGGTGTGATCAGAATCTTACCTTCCCCATTTCAGTGCCCTATAAATCAGTGTTACTACCTCTATGGCTTAATATTCATGTCCGATTTTAGGGGATCATATCCAGGGGTACGACATCATGCTCATAAAATTCACAAAACTTTCAGAGTTTGCCATCCACAATTATACATGCTGACTTTTTATCTTTCCAAAATGATGGAGCAGGACAACCACTGACTTAATACAGATAAGACCGAGATTCTAGTTGAAGCAATAGGACTGCCTGTAAAAGGCATGGGAGACTTGACTGATACTTTTCTGGTGCACAAACCTTGGATTGCTTTTTTATAGCATCCTAATCAGGCATGCAAAGGTCCACTTACTGATAAATCAATGTTTTATGACCTCAAGGACCTAAGGGGATGACTCATTCATGGAAAGACAGCTACACAGATGCAGAAGAGGCTACAGAGTTTCTAGATTTCACTGTAATTAACTTAGTTGAGGGTCTTCCAGACCTGGGGTACGTTCAGGTGCTTAGAATAATAAACATTACTTTGTTGATATGCTTTACAACCTATATAGTTGTACACCTGCATATTTCTACATATATGTAAAGCAATAGCAACACATGTATTTGTATTGAGTTTAAAGAATACTCTTCTAACGCATGTTCCTCGACAACTTTATCTTTAAATTTGGCTTTGTAAACCTTACATTGAACTTTTTGCTATAAAACAATTCTATCCCATTCAGAGCTTTGCATTCAGATAAAATGTACCAGACATAATACAACATCATATCTTACAAATTGCAGAGAATTAAATCTAATTGAGCTAAAATGTATATTATTACTTCTCTGCATAGCTCTTACACTATGAGTGATTTTCTATTTTCTCTTTCAAAGATGTCCACAGATGGTAGAGCACAAGGTACTGCATTGATTTATAAATTGCATTTTGTGAAGAACACACACCTGCTGCATCAGGTAAAGCTATTCTTAATGTGGGTCATGTGTCCATTATCTACACTTGACATTAGTTGTTTTAGTGTTCTAGATTTCTATCTTTAGATCCACATGTTGGTAAAGTAACTGCTTGAAAAAATGAATGTCCTCTATTTTACAATTTGTGAGCTTTGTCAGGAACACAAACATTATTTTTTAACTTTGTCCAAGCACATGGGCTTTGGCCAGGCCTGCACTGACCATTAGGCAAACTTGGCAAATGTTTGGTGGGCCGCGATAACCAAGTGGCCGCGGCTGGCATGGGAGGTCAGCAGATCTACCCTGGCCAGCACTATCCAAATCGACCCTGTTAATAAATTTGCTTGCGTGGCGCAGAACAAATACAGATATTTTTTCTTATGCAAAAGCTCTTCAACAAGGCTCTGCATTCTGAACCAACATGCTCACTTTGAGAGGGGGCGTGCTTGTCATTGGTCATGAAAAAACACCAATTCTTTCGCTCCAACCACTTTATAGTGGGCTGCTGTGATTAACAAAATGCTTGGGTCAAGTTTTTTATACTGTCCTACCCTGGCTTTGATATTTATATTTATATAATTATTTGATGGAAAGGCATCGCTGAACTCCTTCGAAGGAGTTTGATACTCCGAAACACGCGTCAGGCAACACAGGGGGGATTCCCAGTCACTGCATCTCGGCACATCACAGTGCACTACTCACAATGCACCAAGGGAACCCCTCCTTTATCACTTTGGTTATGACTATTTCTCGCTAATCACTAGTTCTTCTATCTCCTTTCTTGGAGTCCAACTTTTTTCGAGAGGACATAAGTATCTAGTATAGCCATCCAGCTTAGAACACCCACAAATGTGTTTATTAGCAGAAGTTAGGGAAACAATAGAACAGCGACAGGCTTTCGTTATATTAGACTCTATCTTACAATTACATACCCTGATCTCGCTGTCCTCTTTGCTATCAGACAATCTTTCCCTCTGTATCACTTCTCTATATTAGCACTGGCTATAATATCCCATAAGACTCTAACACTGTGTTCATATTGGTTTGCCATATCACCCAATCGATTGATTTCACAGCAAGACCTGAAGGGATTGTACTGCTCAGGGGATTATCACCTAAAGGCTTCCTTGGTAACAGCATTCAAAAGGAAGGATCCTCTGATGCACCAAGGGTAGATATTACTGGCAACTACAGGAAACAGAGTTATTCTGTTTGATACACAGTTGCTATTGTATCCCTTTATCTTATAATAGGCTAATAAAGTTCTAATGTATCTTTGTGGATATAGGGATATATTTTATGCACTGCAACAATAATTGCTAGAATCGCTCTGTATTTCCTTTTGCCTCCCCTGTTTTTGTCCTGTCCACCGGACTCCAGATCCTAAGATTTATTAGGCTGAATATTAACGTGTACATTTTATCATACCAGCTTGCTTAGTAGTTCTCCCTTTTAAAGGGGAACAATCTTAGCATTGTGCGTTCGTTCAATTAAGATCAATTAAGCGCTCACTATATGAAATATGATGGTATGGCAGCAGTAACCAGTACAAGGAACCCCGACCTTGTAATAAATAGGTGTGTGAAAAAAGGAAAGGAGACCGCGCCCTGAATAAACAAATATATATACGTACACAGAGGTGGTGGTAATGGTATCTTTTACAGTTGACCTCAAAAAGAACAAAACATAAAATAGTGATAGTGCAGTATATCAAGTATAATTGGTATGTGGATAAGTGTCAAGAATAATCCACACTCACATTGCCCAGAGCTAACTCAGAGCTCAGCTGTTAACCCGCGTGGACGGAACAATCCCCGTCTAAGGATATGTAGGTATCTTGTCAATCTCAAGCAGGCAATATGTAGAGAGAAAAATAATCCAGATGGTGCAGTATGTACTGATAAAATATATAGATAAATAATAAAATATCGTACTCACATTTGCTAGAGCAGAACTTGCAATTCAGGGCGCGGTCTCCTTTCCTTTTTTCACAATGTATGCAGGCAAACTGATTGCCATCTCATAGACTACCTCTAATGCACCATGAAGGGGGTATTTATGTAACATAATAAATGCTGTCTGGTATAAATTAATTTGAAAGCTCACTGATACCATATACCAAGCATGATTATGTATATACTATACCAGGGATAGGCAACCTTCGACACTCCAGATGTTGTGGACTACATCCCCCATAATGCTCTTACACACATAAGACTGGCAAAGCATCATCGGAGGTGTAGTCCAAAACATCTGGAAGGTGTAGTCCAAAACATCTGGAATGCCGAAGGTTGCCTATGTCTGTACTATACCATACAGCACCACGTATAGTCTGTCCAGACCAAAGGATCTGTAAGTGAAGGGATAAAATGTCCTTTTCTCACCATTCTATAACATATCCTACTATGCATGCTTGCTCTCACATGTCCTTTGTGCTCTTAGTGATCTTGTTTGTTTACTTAGGAAAAAAATATTGCATTCTTTAAGGTATACTATAGATCCCGAGATAACTAGTGCAGAACGTTCAGGTAAAAAAACAATGTTTCCACTCAGTGGTGTGTCCTAGTTTTGTGCTGCCCTAGGCACACCCCACCATTCCCCCCTGCCCCGTCTTCTAAATACATACACACACACACACACACATTCACTGACAGACACGCATACACTAGCTAACAGACATACACACTCACTAACAGACACATACAGTCACTATAAGACACACACATTCACTAACAGACATGCATACACTCTCACTAACAGACACACACACAGTAACACACCCCCTAACAGATACACTCCCTGACATATACCCACTCACTAACAGACACACACACTCACTCACTAACATACACACACACACTCACTAACAGACACACACACTAGCACACAAACACACACACACACACACTAACAGACACACACACATACTAACACACACACACACACTAACACACACTGACAGGCAAACACACACTCACTAACAGACACACACACACACACACACTAACAGACACACTCACTAACAGACACACACACACACACACTAACAGACACACTCACTCACTTACTAACAGACACAAACACTCACTCACTAACAGACACACATACACTCACTAACAGACACACACACACACGAACAGACACACACTCACTCACTAACAGACACACACACACTCACTAACAGACACACACACTAACACACACACACACACACTTTTTTATTCAATCCCCCAAGCTTCTTTACCTTTGGGAATGCTGGGGGGGGGGGGGGTTTCTCCCTTTCCTTGGGGTCCAGTGGGGCTGCTGGGTGGGTGGGAAGGCGGGCGGCGCTGGCCAGGGAGCACTGATTAGTGAGCTCTCTGCGCAGCTCCCTTGCGCGCCACAGAGTGATGCCGGGAGCCGACCGCATTTTTAGTTAGCCGCCAGGCTAACAAGACATTTGCCCTGGGCATTTGGGGGCGGCTTTTTTTGCCGCCCCCTGGAAAATGCCACCCAAGGCAAATGCCTTGTTTGCCTCGCGGCTAATATGTCCCTGTTTCCACTTATGGAAACAAAGTTGTCTTTTTACGGTGTTCTTGGGTTTACGATCAAGAGCAGGAACAGGGATATGAGGATTTATCATTATGGATTTCAACAAAAATGGAGAATAAGATAACTCTGAAAATGGGCAAAAGTTTAGAAAAAATCAGTAGTTTGCCCTTTGGTTAGTCCCTGCTCAGGTCTCAATACAACGAGAACCAGGGATAGGCAACCTTTAGCAGTACTGTGCCAAATCAAGACCTTGAGGTCCCTTGGTCCTATTTTCTTTTTTTAATTGAGGTGTGTATGTTTCTGTATTCTGCTTGTGTTGTTTTTGGGTACTGTAGCTGCTCTATAGCATTGTGTTTGTGTGCAAGTGGGCCGTCATATGATGTGTATGATACCTATAAATGTGGGATGTGTATAAGGGTTGCTTGTGGAATTGTGTATGTGGATGGATTGTCGGTGGTGTTGTGTTTATGGGGATTGACTGTGTGTGGGCTGTTTGTATTATTTGTGTGAGGGCGGTCTTCTGCAACTCAGTGTGTATCTAGTAGTGTGGGTTGCTTTCATGGGGTCTAGCTGTGACTGGACTGGCCAGGTGCAGGTCAAGGGCAGGAGCTCTGCTTCAGGGCTGATTCCCTTTCACAAGTGGTGGGAGGACGTGATCTGAGGTCACTTTCACTATTTGCAGCAATAAGCTCGGTTTGCACTAGCAGATATCTGAAGTACCACTGGGACTTCTTATAGGCCAGAGCCTGTTTTCCTCTGGCAGCTTTGAGTGCCATGCATGGAACATGTGCCATAGGTTGCTGACCCCTGACCTACACCATTTACATAAAAGACTGATCCCACCCACTAGGGCAATAAAGAACCAAAATGCCAGCAAGCTCTCTCTGCATAAGACCCTGGATGATTGTTTTGGCCTTCTTTTGGCCTCATAAGCGAGGTGTAGCTGATACCCCTCTAGGCTTTTTGTTTCTCTAAGAGTTTTCATATTCACTGTTTTTGTTGCAGTGCATTTTGCTAGGTCTCCCCCTAAGTGAAAAGGATAATCCAGACATGGACCCCATGCTCCCTGTGTCTAAAGGGGTGTCATCTACACTTCGCTGTTGAGCTTTACGGACTTGCGTATAGTTCAGGGACTATTTTAAAGGGACCAAAATTACCTCATCCTTATTAAGCAATTTTGGAGTATAAATGCTGTCCTTGTAACATTGCATATAAAACCAGGGCCATTTATGAGAAACCCACTATTAACAGTTTGCAGTCAACACACCTGTTTTAGTTATCAATCAGATAGTCACTAGGAGGTGTGTTGGTCTAAAATAGATAAATTAATCTGTTTTATATGTGGGATAAGCATGCAAAGTATGCATTGGCTTCAATTTATGGATACCATCAATCTTAAGATGCTTGTCATGAACAAGATGGATAAGAGAAAATCCATCACTTTATGTATTGTATTGTATTATTCCAGTAATGTATGCCTTTACTTTCTCAGAATGTCAATCAGGTTTTCAAATGTATTATTTTTTATAAATGTCTTTTATTAGGTATTATATTATATAAATAGCTAAGAATAAAATGCATCCCTGTGTATGTAGGAATGAAGTATAGGTTATTTGAAGGTGTTGTTCTTTATTGGTAACTCAATAACCAATCAATAACAGCTTTGAATAATGTATTTTTCTTTCAAACATAACACAAAACTGATCACATCCAATGATGGGTTCTGAGGAAGTTTCTAATAGGTCCATAATCTTGTTCCTCTTAAATGCCAGCATGGCAGGGTGAAAATTCTGTTCTGGCAATGTTGAAACAATGATGGAGGGTGGAGTTGCTCTGTGAGTTCATATTTCCAACCAATAACCTTTGTTGCATATCTTTCATGAAGTACAAAGGAGAGGTCCATGTCTTGAAGGTCTACAGGGTGAAGCGATATGGACCTTTTAACAGAATAGATCTACTTTCTTTATTTTCTTTTATGTGTTTATATTACAGAAAGAAAATACATAGAGCCTGGTCCTCTACATTTTACAGATGATCAGATTCACAGCAGGCACCATGGGGTCATGGGGGCTAGTGGTTACGTAAGGGGCTTATATTTTTTTTTGAGTTCCCAAGCTTTTGTTAGGACTTGAACTCTGTGTGAAAGTAATAAAAAATAAAAAATGGCTTAACTTTTAAATTACCCAGAACAGGCATTTAGGATTAATATTAATACAGGCATGCTATTTAACTGAAGAAGCTAAAATTCACATCTGCTTTTTTCATTGTTCTTGACACAAACTCTAATTTTGGGTGATTTGTTCGCTAAGTTACACTAATAAATGTTTTGGTTTCATTTAAATTATCTTATCCCTTAAATCAGTGATGGCTGACCTTGACACCATTAATTGTTTCTGGACTACATTCCCCATGATGCTCAGCTAGCTTTTAGACTGTAAAAGCTAGCTGAGCATCATGGGAAATGTAGTCCAGAAACAATTTATGGTGTCAAGGTTAGCCATTACTGCCTTACATCAATCAGTTTACAGCAGGGAGACCTCTGCTGGACGGTTTAGTATATTACTTACAATACATTGTATCACATCATTTTTACTATTTCCAAGCCATCAAATACACAATGTTTATAAGCCTAGCTATCTATTATGTAAAATTAACACTGACACAGATAATTAGAATGCTATTCATTGTGCCATATATTTTGTTCTAGTAATTAATTATTCAGAATTAATTCATAAGTCATAATTTATTAAGCCAAAACAAAAAATCTGCAGTGTGAATGTTTTAAAATTCAGGACAGACAGCTACATCGTAATTTAATATAACCACACAAGTACATGCATTTTATTCAATAATTATGTTAGATATTAACATAGATAGCTATAAATTGCCATGGGCATAACTATTAGATACATGTAATAAACTAAGCTATCTACATATTTATTTATTCAAACACATTTTTTTCCCATGTCTCCTATTTACTGCCTTAAACGAACAGTCTAATTAAAAAGTGTCTTAGCCCTGTTATGCGCAACAACCCTTTGCAGTATCTCCCATCTGTACTAAGGCCTGCCCAGCCCATATTCTGTGCAGATGTTTCTATATAAAATCCCAGAAACTTGGCTGTGCCTCTTAGTGTAAGCTGTCCCTGCTAACATCTTGCACCTGGTTATTATGTGCTGGATTGTCTTGAAGGCATCTGTGCTCAGTCTGCACCTTGGGATCTGTATGGTGTGATAGACCCCAACTTCTATTAATCTGGTATTGAGTGCCAGTTCCTATGCTGCTATGATTAGTGTCTCAATGCTGTCTTTAAGTCCTGCTTTTTCCAATCATTAGTAGGATTTTGTTATGTGAGCCACATCCCCTTACTACTGGTGATGCATCCCATGAATAGATTTATCTTGCCACAGAACCTCCACCTTTTCTGCATCATCTATCTGCTATTGTATCAGGCATTCCCATCGCAGTTCATCTTTGGGCACCATCTTTATGATATACTTGTGGATTCTATTTGTTTCATCAATCATCAGAGCCTGACCTATTTCCTTCCTTCTGGCTTGTGTACAGTCTCTGGGTGTAAGATTTCAATGGAAACCTCCCTTTATCATTTATATGTATAACACTATCCTCTGGCATAATGACTAGCTTCTCTTAACCCCTTAAGGACACAGCTTCAGAAGCTGGACATACCCTTAAGGACTCAAGCAATTTTTGCATTTTTTGCTGTTTGTGTTCAAATGCAATTTGCATCTCTCTCATTTACTGTACCAACACATATTATATACCGTTTTTTAGACAACAAAAAGGGCTTTAATTTGATGTGGCATATACATATATAAATTCTCATTTATTACAAAAAAAATGCAAAATAATGTGGAAAAAACAAAAAAATGCTTCCTCCCCCCCAGTTTTGGCAATAATAATGTGTGTATAATATGTCCAGCTTAGGAAAAGTAATTCAAAATAAATTCATTTATGTGTCTTGATTTACCAAGTTCATAATATGTGTAGGATTTCAGTTTATTTTGAAAGTTACAAGTCACAAACTACAAGGTCTAAAATAAAATTTCAATGTGAAACAATTTTAGAAGTTGGTATGTTTGTCTTGGAAGTTTAATACCCATTACAGGAAGCAAAATTGCCCCAACAGTATATATTTATATAAAGTAGACATCACAGGCTATTTACCTAAGGTTAGTTTGACACTTTGTGCGTAGCCATTTCACCGCCAATCTCTGCTAAATATTGGAGTAAAATGTTATTTTGTCTCTATTTTTGGCATATACACACATTACAAGGATTTTGTAATGTGTATTTCGCAAACCTAGTGTGTGCTATCCCTGTACAGAACCCCATATTGTGTTCAACTACATCTGCTGAGTAAAACGTTACCCTCATTGTATACCTTTGCCCCTATTCTGTGAAGCTACAATGCCATATAGGAGACCATGCTATTTCAGTTTCTATAGTTGGAATTTTCATAGATGGTCATATGTCTGATTTTGTGGCATTATAGCCATTTGACTGTTCAAATAACCCCACAAAGGCCTTCCATTTGAGAAAGCAGACACTCCAGGGTATGTTATTAGGCATATATTATACCTTAACTTGCCACCATTTTTTTCACTAATTTATTTCAAATTTTGTGGTGAGAATTTTTTTTTTAATTTTTTTGCATACATGTTGCATTTTCGCTGGGTATTTCTTACATTTGATAAGTGCCACTGTCATAAATTCCCCCTAAGTATGCTCAGTTACCTCTTCTGAGTAAAACAATAAGCCCAATGTATGGCCTAGACACTATTTTGTGAAGTTACAGTGCTGTGAAAGAGACGTGACAAGTTCAGGTTTTTAAGTGTGAATTTACATGGAGAGTTTTAATGGGTCCGTATTCTATTTTTAAATATGTAAGCAAGCTGCTTTTTCCAACTACCCAAAAAAGGCATACTATTTCTTAAAGAAGACGCCCAAGGGTATTTCAAAAGACGTATTTTGAACCTTAGCGTGAAATAATTTTTCCGCTAGCTTGTACCAAGTGTAGTGGTAATAAGCATTTTTTTCTGCTTTTTTGACACACAGTGAGTTTGTACTGTATATTTTGCAAACTTTATGTGTGCTACGGCTATATAATACTTCCTATCTTGCTCAGCTATGTTGTCTGAGCACAGCAATACCCCCCAAATTACCTTTGCCAGGTATATGCGGACATTGAAGGGGCACATTTGAGACACAGCCATTTACGTTTTTTGAAACTTTAAATTTTTACGCTGTGTCCATACCCCACTTTGGAGGTTTTATTTTTAGGTTAATTATTCCAGCTACCCCATAAAGGCATACCATTTCTTAAAGAAGACACCCTAGGGTATTTAAGAAGACGTGTTTTGAACCTTAGCGTGAAAAAAATGTTTCCGCTAGCTTATACCAAGTGTAGTGGTAATACGCATTTTTTATGCCTTTTTGACATACTCAATGAGTTTGTAATATATATTTTGGAAACCTTATATGTGCTACAGCAGTATAATACATCATATGTTGCTCCGCTATGTCATCTGAGTACAGCAATACCCCCGTATGTACTTTTACCAGGTATATGACAACGTTGAAGGGGCACATTTGAGACACAGCCATTTAAGTTAGAATTTTTATGCTGGATCCATGCCCCACTTTGGAATTTTTTTAATAGGTTGTGTATTCCAATTACTTCACAAAGGCATACTATTTCCTAAAGAAGACACCCCAGGGTGTTTCAAAAGGCATATTTGAAATCTTAGCGTGGTATCATTTTTTCGCTAGCCTGTACCAAGTGTAGAGGTAATACGCATTTTCCCCCTTTTAATTTTTTTTTTTACTTTTTTTAAAGTTTTTTTTAGCTTTTAACAACTTATTTTACTGTTTGAAAACTTTGTGTAAACTTTTCAGAAGTTTTTTTTTCACTAGCCTAACCGTAAATTCCCCAATTTCCCCACTAACTTCTACCCACCCTAGCTAAATAAAGAAATATTTTAAAATATTTAAATTAATTAAATACATTTAACCCCTGAGGAGTAAAACAAATAAAAGTTAACCCTCAGGGGTTAAAAAAAAAAAAAATCAGATCAGTGAAATACTGTGATCTGTATTTTGATCACTGCAGGCAGTGATCAAGTGGGCATGGAAGGGGTTAAATTTTATTTAAAAGAGGTGAGGGGGGGGTTGGGATTTTGTAACTGTTTTTTTTACAGCCAGAGACAGATCAGCACCGATCTGTCTCTCTGCAGTTCACAGCTCACACGGAGCTGCAGGGAAACAGATCGGGTTTCACTGCAGCACTTGTGCTCGTTCTGACTCCCGGTCAGAGCGATCACGTGAGCTGAATCAGTAAAACTGCCCATGGTAGTGTGCCTCCGATATGGAGACACACTACAGGAAGATTAACCCCACGATTGTCGTGATTGTGGCAATCAGGGGTTAATTTTCATTTTGGACGGAAATTTTCCGTCCAGCATCCTTAAGGGGAGTGCTGCAATGACGGAAAATTTCAGTCAAGTGTCCTTAAGGGGTTAAAGTATATCTTAAAGTATAAACAAAAAAAGAGAGGAATACCGCACACTTATTAAAATCCTGGTGCAGCCAGACCTGGGGTTGGCCACCGCTCCTGTAGTAGTTAAACACAATTGTAGTCTAGGCATTTAAGGATCAGTTGAAAAGCAGGTTTATTGGAACAAAGTGCAACGTTTCGATCCCACAAGGGATCCTTCTCAAGCAGCTCGAGAAAGCAAACTGATAAATTACTAAAAAAAACACACACTTACCTATTTTCATTGTTGTTGAGTATCATGGGAAAAGTAATTGAATTTGCATAAAGTGCCTATCTGTGGCAATTCAGCTGGGCTTCCAGTTCAGCAACTTTGGCCTTAAATTAGAAATTCACTATGAATTCACTTTTAATTCTCACGTTGGTAAATAGCCCAGTATATTATCGCAGTGTGTTTTACCAGAAATCTGCCATCTTGTAGTGTGTTTTACCAGAAATCTGCCATCTTGTTTAGAAATGTGTTCACATTGTAAGCACTCCTATCAAATAGATAAATATAATACAATATTCCAATTAACAGTAGTAACATACAGGGCATGGCAGTTTGGTGACATTACCTGCACTGAGGACAAGAAAACACAACTCCCATCATTGGGAGGTATGAAATCAGAAGCAAAGGATTATGGTCATTTCCAATCATGTGGCATGCAATACTGGTGATGTGCTGTGAATCATATAATCACATTACTGTGCTGAGCCGATATGCGGCCTTGCCAGATATTAATGTGAACAAAATGTAAGTTGCCAGTACACACCTAAATAGTAATACTCACACATATTGGTGT